>NW_027361728.1:7337500-7937500 GCF_039654945.1 Dendrobates tinctorius | reverse complement strand
CCATCTAATGTTCCTCGGAATAATGGTTTTGGGGAAAAGGTTTTCATATTAGTTAAACCACCACCTACGACCACAGGAAATGATCATTTTTTCAACCGCAGAGGACACGTGCTAGCCGAGTGACTAAACTGCCGGCACTGGTAACAGCGTGTGAAGCTTTGCGCCAGACGTGGCTTGGGGCCGGCGCGAGGCACCTCCATAGGTTCAGAAGGTGTAAGCTCCTGAGCGGGAAATCTTAGTGGCTTGGAGAAGATGGGAGCCAAATTAACCCTTCGTCTGGATTGCTCACGTTCCAGCCCGCGCTCCGTAAACTGGAGATTAATGCGGGTGGAGATGGCAATCAACTCCTCCAAACTTGTGGGGACCTCTCTGGTTGCTAGAGCATCTTTGACATGCTCCGCTAACCCTCTCCAAAACACCGGGATGAGTGCTTTATCAGGCCACTCCAGTTCGGAAGCCAATGTCCGGAATCGGACGGCATAATGGCTGACCGAGAGAGACCCCTGTGTTAGGGCTAATAATTGGAGAGAGGTGTCGTGCGTGATCCGTGGTCCCAAAAAGACCTGCTTCAGAGCCGTGAGGAACTGAGCAGCACCCTGAACCACGGGGTCATCACGCTCCCACAATGGCATAGCCCACTCTAACGCCCTGCCTGATAGGAGAGAAACAATAAACCCCACCTTTGCCCGCTCTGTGGGAAATCGCATGGCCAGTAACTCCAGCTGGATAGAACACTGGCTCACGAAACCCCTGCAGGTGGGAGGCGGGTTATTGTCGGCATAGGTGTGGGTGTGGTCACGCGTGAGACAGCCTCTGCGACTGCCTGAGCAGCAGCCACTGTAGCATTCGCAGCTGAGGTGGAGCTCTCAATAGCCACCAACCTGCTCTCCTGCTGCCGAATGTACCGCTGTAGCTGCTGCAGGTCCGCCATTACTAGCCAGACCCTGGCGCTAGTGTAATGTTAGGGATGGTGGAATGCACTAAATATAAAATAGAAAGTGCGTTTGCCGCCCGGGGCCCACCGTGCAGAGGTGTTAAACAGCTGCTATATAATGGCAGACGCACAATATGGCGTTATATCGCACACGGGTTGAATGTCACCCGGTGTGCACTGGGCGTACTCTGTTATATTCACAGAGTCGCCTTAAGGCATAAACATAAATGCCGAGCCTGTTGACCTCACAGGTCTCAGCGGTGTGCACGCATGGTATATAGTCACAGGACTCGGGCCCAAGACACAGGGTCGGTGTCCGTCTAGACCTACCGTGCGTGCGGCGTCGCTACCACGGACGCCCACAAGTGCTGCTGACCGCAGCACGGCCACTGACTCAGCCGCTATACGACAATGCCCATGAGGGGCACACTGTTGGACACTAGCTCTGTGGAGATGAGCACTGTGGCTTGTAGCATGCCACTGACAGGTGCTGTCTCTAATGCTAAGTCCCTATCCACACCCGTAATATCAGTGGGAGGGGATCTTAATGAGTCATTCGCAGGTTCATGCATCCATCATCATACACACAGTAGCAATTAGAGACTACACTAGCGCATGGCCGAGTGGCCATGCGGACCTTTTTTTATAGCCGTGCGGGACCTTCCAGATCTCTGGGATGGACCAATCAGATCAGGAGAAGGACCTGACCACGTGACTCCAGATCTCCAATGGGAGATCGTCTCATGAGCATGCCCAGTAGCATGATGAGAGGACTTAGCCACTGGAGTGGCTTGCTGCAGGGCAGCCTGCGCTGCTATTGCCGACCCAGAGGTGGCAGCAACAACCAGTCCCACAGAACTGGTCTGAGCAGAGCGCCTGCGATGCAGAGATTGCTGTGCAGGCTCCTGAGCGGTCGGAGAAGAATGGGAGACCGCAGGATGCAAGGCTCTTGATACCTGCGTACAGCTGCAGTAACCCGACGCCTAACAGTTTGCTTATGCAGTGAATGCAAGGCCTGCCCAAAATTTGGATGTGTAATGAGGAAGACCGGGCTGCGGGTACCTGTATCATGCCTGGTCCGGAACTGTCAAGGCTGCGTCCAGTGTTGCCAGGGGGTAAGAATGGGGAGCCGGACGACAGGTCCCATGATCCAGGGATAGGTGGCATGGCTAAGCCAATCAGTGAGCAGTAAGTGTGGGAAGAAGGTTAACTGCTGGTAGTAAGAGCAGAAAGAGGTGTGTGGCATGTTCCGCAGCAGCGCAGAGACATGCCCCAACAGAGCTTAGGCGAATGCTCCAGTGAGTGTTCAGAGCGCCGTGCGTTCGGCCAAGCAAAGTGCAGTGATCGCACGGAGGAGTGGGTGCCAGTGGCAGGATCCTGAAGTGCATTCCCCATTGCTGATAGATGTGCAGCAGCAAACGTGTGAGACAGAGACTCCTGCAGCGCTCCCCACTTTGGCTGCACAGATTTATGGACTAGGGGCTCAGCGGGCAAAACTGGTGACCGCCCGTTGCCGCCAGCAGCAGGACAGTTGTTTGTTGCAATTCATCTGGGCACACCATGCCAGCCATTGACTGTATGTGGATGACACCAAGAGAAGACGACAATAAGTGTCATTTTAGTACCAGACTGTTGCGTTAACCTTTTTACTTCCCTTGTTTATTGTTTATTAGCTCCCTGCGAGGAGACCATTGCCATCCTTCTTGTTAAAAATTAAATAGCATAGTTATACAGCTTTGCTATGCAGTCCCTGCATGACTGCATTCCCACAATTGCTTACAGACACACTCCAATAACCCTTTGAGCAGACGTACATGAGGGCCTCCTGAAAGCAATGTTAGCATTATTAAGAAGTTGGCACTCTCACACTGTTTTCCTATGCAGTGAATGCAACACCTGCTCCAAATTTAGACGCACCCCAATAACCCTTTGAAGAGACGTACAGGGGGGTCACCTGAAAACAATGTTCCCATTATTGGAAGTTGGTACTCCCATACTATTTGCCTAGGCATTGAATGCAAGGCCTGCCCTGCACCAAATTTAGACGCACCCCAATACTCCTTTGAAGAGTCGTACAGGAGCGCCACCTGAAAGCAATATTCCCATTATTAGGAAGTTGGTACTCCCATACTGTTTGCCTATGCAGTCAATGCCACACCTGCCCCAAATTTGGATGCACCCCAATAACCCTTTGAAGAGACGCACAGGAGGGCCACCTGAAAGCAATGTTCCCATTATTAGGAAGTTTGCACTCTCACACTGTTTGCCTATGCATTGAATGCAAGGCCTGCCCTGCACCAAATTTAGGCGCACCCCAATACCCCTTTGAAGAGATGTACCGGAAGGTTACCTGAAAGCAATGTTCCCATTATGAGGAAGTTGGTATTCCCATACTGACAGCCTATGCAGTGAATGCAAGAGCTGCCAAAAATTTAGAGGCACTACAATACCCCTTGGTAGAGACGCGGAGGAGGGCCTCATGAGAAAATGTTCCCATTAGAAAGGAGCGGGTCTCCCATAGTGTTTACTTATGCAGTGAATGCAAGGACTGCCAAAAATTTAGAGGCCCTACAATGCCCCTTGGTAGAGATGTGGAGGAGGGCCTCATAACAAAATGTTCCCATTAGAAAGGAGCGAGTCTCCTATAGTGTTTGCCTATGCAGTGAATGCAAGAGTTGCCAAATATTTGGAGGCACTACAGTACCCCTTGGTAGAGACTTTGAGGAGGGCCTCATAACAAAATGTTCCCATTAGAAAGGAGCGGGTCTCCCATAGTGTTTGCCTATGTGGTAAATGCAAGGGCTTCCAAAAATTTGGAGGCACTACAATGCCCCTTGGCAGAGACGTGGAGGAGGGTCTCATTGAAAATGTTCCCATTAGAAAGGAACTGGACTTCTATGCTTGTAATACTGGGCAGTCCAAAGGGGCTGACAACCATTTACCCCTGGGGGGTATACATGAACATACTGTATAAAAAATTTTGTTATGGGCATCATAAACACCATTTAAAAAAATTATGTGGGTGTTGCATCATGGACCACGGTCACAGTGGTAATATAGTGGTGGCGGATGATGAGGATGAGGAGAAGTAAGAGGCCAACAGTAAATAGCCAAAATCAGGAAACATATACCTATGTGTGGCTGTGAAGAGGTGCATGGAAATAGACCTCCAAAAAAGACACTGGATTTGAGTTTGTTACACTGCTATCATTCAGTGGTGTTGAGAAGTCTGGCCCAATCCAGCCCTTGTTCATTTTTTTTCAACCTGTCAGCATTTTCAGTTGACAGGCGGATGCGCTTATCAGTTATAATTCCACCAGCGGCACTAAAAGCCCGCTCTGACAAAATGCTAGTGGCAGGGCAGGCCAGGACCTCCAAGACGTAGAAAGCCAGTTCATGCCACGTGTCCAGCTTGGATACCCAATACTTATAGGGCACAGAAGAATCTTGGAGGATGTTGGTATGGTCAGGAAGAGACTCCCTCAGAATTTTCCCTAACTTTGCACTTCTTGTGAGGGTACCCCGCGCTTCAGGGCCTATGTGATGGGAGTGTCTGAGAAAATTCTCCCAGAACATTGCCAGTGTTCCCCTGCCTCTGCTAGATTAGAGTTGTGTCTCTCTTGCCTGCGCTCCTTGTTTGTACAAAGAACTGTGACCTCTGCTGCCAGCATTTTCAGATGGGAATTTTTTAAATAATTCCGCAACAAGGGCCTTCCTTCTGGTACTGCCCCAATTTAGTAGACCTCTCCACCTCGGGAATTAGTGATAGAAAGTTCTCCTTGTGGTGTGGGTCTAGAAGTGTCACCAACCAGTAATGACTGTCACCCAAAATTTTGTGAACATGAGGGTCACGGTCAAGGCAGTGTAACATAAAGTCAACCATGCGTACCAGACTGCTAATAGGCAAGACTTCCGTGTCCTCACCAAGAGGATGACTGCCCATGAACTCCTCCTCCTCCCTATCCACAGGCCATCCACTCTGAACAGACGGTATGACAGTTGTGCAGGTAGTACCATCTATAGCGCATGAAACTAGCTCCTGTTCATCCTCCTCCTCTTCCTCATTGTCACCCAATCCACATTGGGAGAGATGAGGCTGGGCTGTGTGTAATCACCCTGTATAGTTCCTTGCTCCATCTCATCGTGCTCCGCCTGCAATGCATCTTCTTTCATTGTGAGCAGAGAGTGTTGCAGAAGACAGAGAAGTGGGATGTTAATGCTAATTATGGTGTCATTGCCGCTCACTATCTTGGTGGAGTCCTCAAAGTTTTGGAGGATGGTACATATTAATGACATCCATGTCCTCTCCTGAGGTCTTATGTTTTGAGTCTGAACTGAATATTGATGGCCTTGTTGATGCTGGTAGTCAACAATGGCACTCTTTTGCTCACCAATCTTTCCCAACATCTGCAGTGTGGAGTTCCAACATGTGGGGACATCACACACCAGTCATTGAGCTGGAAGCTGCAAACAATGTTGAAGCACGGCAAGGGCAACTGAAGCTATAGCTGACTTTCTAAAATGGGCACACAGATGGCGTACTTTGACAAGCAGATCCAGCAGCTCCGGGTAGATTTTGAGAAACCGTTGACCCATGAGGTAAAGCACATGGGCCAGACATGGTACGTGTGTGAGCTCGCCTTGCCTCAGAGCCGCTACCAGGTTTCGGCCATTGTCACACATGATCATGCCTGGCTGTAGGATTAGCAATGTCAGCCACAGATCTGCCTGCTCTTTGAGAACTGTCCACAACTCTTCAGCTTTGTGCGGCTTGTCACCTAAGCATATTAGCTTCAACACAGCCTGTTGCCGCTTGGCTGAGGCAGTGCTGCAGTACTTCCAGCTTGTGACTCATGTGGTCATTTCGAAGATGGAGGCTGAAGAGGAGGAGGATGAGAAGGATGAGGTGCTGGAGCTGTGGGGGCAACCCTGATTGAGCAAGGGTGCGCAATCCTCAGCAATGGGAGGACATGCTCCATCCCAAGGGTTCCGGCTTCTGCTATGTTAACCCAGTGTGCCATCAACAAGATGTACCATCCTTGCCCACAAGCACTTGACCATGAGTCCATGGTTAGGTGGACTTTCCCACTAACTGCATTGTTGAGGGCACGGCTAATGTTGTGGAAACATGTGCTTGTGTGATGCAAGGATGGCACATCGGGAGAAATAGTGGCGGCCTGGGACCGAGTACCGAGTGATGGCCGCCGCCATCAGGTTGCGGAAAGCTTCCGTCTCCACGAGTCTAAAAGGCAACATTTCAAGCGCACGTAGTCGTGAAATGTGTGAATTTAGTAGCGTGGCCTGTTGGGCGTTTGCTGCATATTTGCACGTGCATTCGAAGGACTGGGGTATGGACAACTGAACGCTACACTGGGACAAGGACGTGGACATGTTTGATGATGGTGCTAGTTGAGTGAGTGCTAGTTAAGTGTGTGCAACAACAGGTGCAGCGCAGGAGTGATCTTTGCAAGCACCATGGACAGGGGATAACTTGCGCACAAAACAGCGAAGAAGCAGTTGTGTCAATCACAGACAGTGTTACTGGACCCTGGGATTCAGCCCACAAAGTTGATTGCTTTGCTGCCATGTGCCTGATCATGCTGGTGGTGGTCAGGCTCGTAGTTTTGCTACCCCTGCTGATGCTGGTCTGGCAGGTGGTGCAAATGGCCTTTTTGATGTTATCGGCAGAGTCTTCAAGAAACAACCAGACTCGGGAAGACCTAACAGTTGTACTTGCAACTTTCGTCGTGCTGTTGTTACGGGGAACAGTTGCCCGCCATTGTCTGCAGCCACCACACTGCTTCTTCCTGCCTGTTGGGGTGCTACGCCTACCTCATCCTGTGTGCTTCTGTCCTCGCTCTGCATGTCCTCCTGACAGGTTGGGTCAGTTACTATATCATCCACCACCTCGTCTTCCACTTCCGCACGATGGTCCTCCTCCTGACTTTCTGGCAATTGTGTGTCATCATTGTTTATCTCTTGTGACACGTCCCCACTGTTACCATCGTGTGACCGTGGCTGCTCAAATATTTCGGTATCGTTACATGCCATCTCCTCTTGCCCCACTTCAAGTGAACTGGGAGAGAGACCCTAATCTATAAATGGAAAAGTGAACAGCTCTTCAGAGTGTCCAAGTGTGGGATCAGTTGTTTCCAAGCGCTTGGCATGGTGGGAGGAAGGAGGATCAGGGTGAGGAATATGCAGTCCAGACTTATGGCTACTGAGACTTGACCATGTGGAAGGCAGGGTGGTGATGGTGGTGGCAAAATGACTGGAAGCATTATCCGCTATCCAGCCAACAACCTTTTGACATTGCTCTGGGTTCAATAGTGGTGTGCTGCTGTGGTCCCCTAGTAATTGGGACAGGAAGGTCGGGTGAGAAGATGTGGGTGTTGTTGTGACCTCTGCATCAACCAGTCACATACAGTTCCCTGTCCCTTGCCACGCATCTTGCCCATTTTAAATGCATGACAATATTTTCCATGTTCATTACAAATGGCTGAATTTAGAGCGAACTTATATGTGATCCGTGTGATGACAAACCACAGTTTGAAATATCTGACCTATAGGTAACAATTTTTTTTTCAGAAAACTGTTCTCAATAACTTGCCTAAAACACTGCCAAAAAAAATTAAATTGAGGCCTGATATGGCACAATTTTGAGCACACTATGTGATCCGTTTACCAGACAAACCACAGTTTGAAATATCTGGCCTGTAGGTAACTATTTCTTTTTTCAGAAAACTGGTGTCAATATCTTGCCTAAAACACAGAAAAAAATATTAAATTGAGGCTTGAAATCACAACCATACAGTGTCTCTCTGATTTATTTCTCCAGTCTATAGGTACCTGAGCTAAAGCTATGCCTGAGGTTGGATCAAGAGAGAAAAATCTCGACTATAACAGGGAGGGGGTTAATATTATTTGCCCTTCCCAGCCCATTAATATCAGCCTTCAACTGTCTCCTTTGCCTTAGCTGATTTTTAAAATATGGGGAGCCCGAAGACAGTTTTTGTGAATCCTCCCATTTTTCTTAGCCAGCAAAGACAAAGTAGACAGCTGGGGACTGATATTAAAAGGCTGGGAAGGCTCATGGCTGGTTATTAAAAATAGTAGGAACCTCAAGTAGTTTTTTTTATTTATTCATTTGTTTATTAACATGTACATTAAAATACACACACAAGGCACTACTCCACTCCTCCACTTGGGCCTCCTGCTTCAGCTTCAAGATTATTATTTTTTTTAATATATGATATTTTAAATCATTTTCATATGCACATTTGTTGGAAGGGCAATTGTCCTGCTCTTGCCCCAATTTTGCTTCCTGTGGCAGCCTCTTAGCCTTTACTACGACCATTTTACAGCGATTTCACAGCACCAAAGTTGCAATCTACATTGACTTATATGGAGTTTGGATCTGGGGTCAAGTTTGGGTACCCAAAAAGAACTTTGGACTCAAGTTCGGCAGAACAAGCCAAACTCAAACTTTCAAGGGTCTGCTCATTCCTCATGCCTATTTAAATCTAGTGCAGGTTTACCAGGGAAATTCAAACCAATCTACTGCAGGAAATAACATTATATTTACCAAAATGGCAGTTGAAGGTTTTAGTAATAATGGCAGCAATGGCATATTTTAAAATGTGATAAAAGCACAGTTTTTGACAATGCAGCAATAATGTTTATAGAATGTTGAATTATGTTAACTACCACATTCTAAAACGGGAAAAGCATATGGGTAAAAAATACACTGACATAACAATTTGAAAAAATAAAGCTAGTCTTCTGCTGTTCAACCAATTAAAAGCAATATGAACCACCATGGATCACGACTAGAACTAGGGTGGCAGGATAATTTTGGAAGTTGCCCTTCCTCAGTGCTTTGTTGTATCCTAGTTTGCTGTTAGCCTAGGTGTACCTAGTAACAGATTTTATTCCCTCTTTGAAAGACATTAGTAAGCTACATATGGTCCTCAACTTAAGTGGAGGATAATAAAAACTCACATTTTTTTGCAAGGTATCATCCATTATGCCACTGTCTCCCATCATGGTATACGGTATACTGTATGTCCCCCATCTTGGTGTATATGTTTCCCATCCTGAGTTAGCTCTGATATATACAGTACGTCCCCCATTCTGGTGTATATATTTCTCCCATCCTGGGATCATCCTGGTAAATATGTATTTCATCCTGTTTTATATGTCACCCATGCTGGTATATATGTTCTGGCATATATGTCCCCCATCCTGATATATACACTCACTGGCCACTTTATTAGGTACACCTGTCCAACTGTGTGTTAAGACTTAATTTCTAATCAGCCAATCACATGGCGGCAACTCAGTGCATTTAGGCATGTAGACATGGTCAAGACAATCTCCTGCAGTTCAAACCGAGCATCAGTATGGGGAAGAAAGGTGATTTGAGTGCCTTTGAACGTGGCATGATTGTTGGTGCCAGAAGGGCTGGTCTGAGAATTTCAGAAACTGCTGATCTACTGGGATTTTCACGCACAACCATCTCTAGGGTTTACAGAGAATGGTCCGAAAAAGAAAAAAAAACCAGTGAGCGGCAGTTCTGTGGCCGGAAATGCCTTGTTGATGCCAGAGGTCAGAGGAGAATGGGCAGACTGGTTCGAGCTGATAGAAAGGCAACAGTGACTCAAATTGCCACCCGTTACAACCAAGGTAGGCAGAAGAGCATCTCTGAACGCACAGTGCGTCGAACTTTGAGGCAGATGGGCTACAGCAGCAGAAGACCACACTGGGTACCACTCCTCTCAGCTAAGAACAGGAAACTGAGGCTACAATTTGCACAAGCTCATCGAAATTGGACAGTAGAAGATTGGAAAAACGTTGCCTGGTCTGATGAGTCTCGATTTCTGCTGCGACATTCGGATGGTAGGGTCAGAATTTGGCGTAAACAACATGAAAGCATGGATCCATCCTGCCTTGTATCAACGGTTCAGGCTGGTGGTGGTGGTGTCATGGTGTGGGGAATTTTTTCTTGGCACTCTTTGGGCCCCTTGGTACCAATTGAGCATCGTTGCAACGCCACAGCCTACCTGAGTATTGTTGCTGACCATGTCCATCCCTTTATGACCACAATGTACCCAACATCTGATGGCTACTTTCAGCAGGATAATGCGCCATGTCATAAAGCTCGAATCATCTCAGATTGGTTTCTTGAACATGACAATGAGTTCACTGTACTCAAATGGCCTCCTCAGTCACCAGATCTCAATCCAATAGAGCATCTTTGGGATGAGGTGGAACGGGAGATTCGCATCAGGGATGTGCAGCCGACAAATCTGCGCCAACTGTGTGATGCCATCATGTCAATATGGTCCAAAATCTCTGAGGAATGCTTCCAGCACCTTGTTGAATCTCTGCCACGAAGAATTGAGGCAGTTCTGAAGGCAAAAGGGGGTCCAACCCCTTACTAGCATGGTGTACCTAATAAAGTGGCCAGTGAGTGTATGTCTTTCATCCTAGTATATGTCTCCTATTCTCGTATATATATCCCCCATTCTCATACATATGTACCAGCTTGGTATATATGTCCCCCATCCTGGTATACAGTAAATATGTCCCGTTCCGGTATATCTATCCCCCATTCTGATATATATATGTCCCCTATCTTGGTATATATCTATCTCATCCTGGTGTACGTATACAGCTCTGGCAAAAATTAAGAGACCACTTTCAAATGTTCCGTTTGTCTGATTATTCTCTTTTTAGGTATATTTTTGAGTACAATGAAAATTGTTCTTATAGTCTACAAACTTCTGACAACATGTCTCCGAATTTCCAAGCAATAAATTTTGTATAAATAAAAATGATCAAAATTAGAAAAAAACATCAGTGCTTTCAGACCTCAAGTAATGCAAAGAAAACAAGTTCATAATCATTTAGAAACAATACTCATGCTTTAACTCAGGAAGAGTTCTTAAATCAATATTTTGTGGAATAACTATGATTTTTAATCACAGCTATCATGTGTCTTGGCATGCTTTCCGCCAGTCTTTCACACTGCTTTTGGCACAAAAATTTAAGCAGTTCTCCCTTGTTTGATGGCTTGTGACTATCCATCATCCTCTTTATTACATTCCAGAGGTTTTCAATGAGGTTCAGGCCTGGAGAATGGGCTGCCCAAGACAGGGTTTTGATATGGTGGTCTCTTAATTTTTGACAGAGCTGTATATATATATATATATATATATATATATATATATATATATATCTCCCTTATCCTGGCATATATGTCCCTCATTCTGGTATATATACTGTATATACTGCTCAAAAATAAGGGGAACACATCCTAGATATCACTGAATGACAAATTCCAGTTGCAAATCTTTACTCATTACACATGTAATGCATTGAGAGCAATAAAACATAAAAATGATTATTGTAAATTAAAATTAATATCCCATGAAGTGTGATTGATTTGGAGTTACATTGTGTTGTTTAAGTGTTCCCTTTGTTTTTTAAGCAGTAAATAAATACATACTAGCTATGAACCCGTTCTACACCCGGGTGGCGAGCATTTTTAGTGGCATATGGTCTCCCATCCTGGTATGTGCTGCCCCCTCCTATCCTGGTATGCATGGCACCCCTTCATCCCTATCCTGGTATGCATGCCCCCCCATTCCTCATCCTCGCATGCATGGTCCCCTTACCCCCAAATACTGATATGCATGGTATCCCCTCACCCCTATCCTGGTATGATTGGCACACCCTCATCCCTATCCTGGTATGCATGGTACCCCTCATCCCCAATCCTGGTATGCATGGTCCCCCCCTATCCTGGTATGCATGGTCCTCTCACCCCCTATCCTGGTATGCATGGTCCCCTCACCCCCCTATCCTGGTATGCATGGTAGCCCTCATCCCCCAATCCTGATATTGCCGAGGGGCCTCACTGTGAGGTCAGGAGAGGGCGAGACCTGTGGCAATACCGGATCAGTAAGTTGTTGTACCGTGATGTCAGGACAGGGCGAGATTGTGGCGGTGAAATCGGTGCCTGCGCAGTCATCACTTTCTGCCACCATTTTCTTGAAAACACACTGCAGTGTGTCTTCCACAATATGGCGCTGGAACGCGCGGACTGGGCATGCGCCGATTCCGGCGCCACAACCCACCCTCTCCTGACATCCCGCCAAAACCCCATGGCAACACTGGATCGGTAAGGTGTTGTGCTGCGTGCTGGACATTGCAGTATGTGTTCAGTGCTTACGCATACTGCGATCTCCTGGGCCACCCTCCTCATCCCCGGGTGTGTTACTATGTCCAGACTGCGCAGGCGCATCGCGCTTGCACAGTCTATAAAAGCTTTGGACAGAGTGACGCGCCCAGCGTTATATTATATATATATATATACAGTATATATATATATATTGTGGTGTAGTAACCACTATGTCCTCTGGTACGTCAATCACCAACTGGAAGGTTGTGGTCTTGCTCTCTTCCTGGACCGAAGGCCCTAGCTTTACCACGGACACTTCCCTCACTGCCGTTGACCCGACCGGGCGACTGTCTTCTTCCGTTCTTAGCTCATCAATTTCATATGACTTGGTCCCTTCAAGACCGTTTGCCCCGAGGGCCACTGGCCATTCTGTCCTGTTATCACTTGCGCTCACCCGTGGTAAGTCTTCATCCAACTTCTCCCGCAGAAGTCTTTTAACTACTCCTCTAAGTTCTTCCATTTCTTCTGTAAGGGTCTTGTTCACATTTTGCCACGTTGACAGGTGACTTCTGAGCTCCAAGACTTCTTTCTCAAGCCCTACCACATCCTGTCTTAAGGTGTTGTTCACACTGTGCCACATTGACAGGTGACCTCTGAGGTTCAAGACTTCTTTCTCGAGCTCCTTCACTCTGTGCTCGGCTGTTTGTCTCATCACACTTTCACGTTCGAGATGATCCCTTACTGTCTCTTTTAGTGACTGTATCTCCTGCTCTAGTTCTCTTTTGGCCAGTATGTGTTGCACTACAACTTCTTTAATCATATCGTCAAAAGGTACCCCTGTGTTATTCCCGTCAGTCGAGTGAACCCCCCAGTTACCCTCTGACTGTGTCTCTACTCCCATTATCTTCTCAACCAGGTTACCATCTGTCCTGTCACGAGTTTCAGTCAGGACAGCACTAGATTCTGCCCTAGGGGTGGCTACTGGTAATGACACGTCACAGTCACACCACACCGTCCGGTGAACCCCCAAGGCACTCTCATTCCGTGTGTCAGCTCTGCTCTTTTGGTTTACCACCCCCTTCTCCTTCACACTGAGGTACCCTTCAGGTGACGTCAGGTCAGTAAATTCGTCCGATGCCATCCGTTCTCCAGTTGCCCCTACGTCTGGCCTCTCCACCTTAGGAGGTGTCAGCATCTCAGTGTCTGCTAGCCCTACAGTAGACACGTCTCTATCCTCCTGGCATAGGTCATCAAACCTGACCAAGTCCCGGCCGCACTCCAAGGTATAAACTAAGTCTGGTGGTATACTGCCACCTTGGCACTTACTGCCTCCGAACTCCTTAAACATTACTGTCTACCGCATAGTTCACTGTGACCCCATGTGCACAGTGAACCAGGACCATTTTCTCGGTCAGATAGAGAGTGAGATGAGTTCCTACCAGCATCACCTGACTCTTTGAGTCCAGCCGTCCCAATATCCCTTCCCTGTGTAGCATCACGGTACACACTTGCATCCCGTCATCATTCGGAAAGAATATCCCACATTCTGGAAATGACATACACTGCGGTACTCCAGACATACCCACTGAGTCACCCAGTGCTGTCATTCCTTCCAACTTGGCCCCTTTCTGGACCACCACCCCACTTTGGGTTGCCGCCCCCTCCCAGGACTCCACCCCTTTTTGGGTTACCACCCCGCTTTGGGTCACCCCCCCTTCTGGGACTCCACCCCCTTTCGGGATCTCCCCATGTCCGTTATACCGGTCTTCTCAGACCACAGTTCACACAACACAGTTTATGTCTTAACGATACCACACAAGTCCTTGTTGGCATCACCACAGCTCCTGCTGTCACCGATCACCGACACCACCGGCTGCTGTTCACACACACAGCGGCTGGAGTCACTGCAGCACCTGCTGCGCCATCTTCGTGGACCCGCCAATCCACCGGAAGCCACTTGTCACCTTCGTAACCCCACCGAGTTACCGGAAGCCGCTTGTCACCTTCGTGACCCCACTGAGCCACATCAAGCCGCTTGTCACCTTCTTGACTCTCACTGAGCCACCGCAGGCTGAGTTGAGAAAAGAAGAAAAGAAAAACACCACACAAAAAACTCACGTGTCCTTTCTGTGTGCTATTCAGGACGTACTGTCTCTGCCTGAGACCGTCCAACACACAGGGTGCATCGGGTGCTATTCAGGGAGCGACCCTCCTCCCAGGGTTTCCCAACACACCGGCTTCACCAACACAAAACTCACGTGTCCTGTCTGTGTGCTATTCAGGATGCACCATCTCCTCCTGAGACCGTCCAACACACATGGCGCACCGGGTGCTATTCAGGGCCAACCCTCTTTCCAGGGTTTCCCAACACACCGGCCTCACCAGGTCCAGGAGCTTAGCGGGTGCTATTCAGGACATCCGTCTCAGCCTGAGACTGCCCAACACTTACGCCTCACCAGGTCCAAGGTCATACCACGTGCTCCAGGGCTCTTCCCAACACTGACCCTCCAGGACCTTGCTCACTGAACCCTCCAGGAACACAGTCTTTACCCCTGACCCAGGTCAGTACACCACGAACACCAGTCCGTTGCCTGTGTCGGCCACATAGGTCCTCAGATACCTCTTCTCCTCAGAGGCACCCTATAGCAATCACCAGTCTCTTGCTCACTGAGCCCGGTCAGTAAAACACGTTTTTTTTTCTCTTTCACGACCGTCACCTGCTGGTCGCACAGGTTCTTGGACCCCTCTACCGCAGAGGTGTCCTATCAGTCTCTTTCTCCTTGGGAAACGGCCGCACTGGGCTCACCGATCGGGACAGTGCCTTACTCACTAGGCCACCCCACGGTTCCAGAACCACAGCCGGGCAGTGGCTTCCCCAACAGTCAGCCTTCCTGGCTCAGCGTTGCCAGCACCACAACATGCACTTTTTGGAAACCGTTGCCCTTAGCAACCGACTTTGCAGTCTTCTTCCGTTGCTCCCAGCAACATGGCTACAATGTTGCCCATTGCTTTCTCCACCAAATGTGAGGTAGCGCTGTCATCTACTTAGGGGATTCTCGCTTGCAGCAAACAAAAACCAGTTCCGGCATGGATTTTCCATCAAATCATACAGTCCTTGCGGTTTATTCACGCCTCATAAACCACAGCAGCAACAGAAAATTCACTTAATAGCATTTCCAGCATAGCGTCCATTATAATGCTTCACTCTTATTATCAATGTCCAGTACGCAGGCTCACTTAGCCTCACAATTATCTCACCCACGTCAGGGTTCCTCATGCGGCTGCAGCATTCCGCACACGTTCGTTCCCTCCAGGGAACTCTCAGGCACACATCGCCATTGCTCCCAGCCACTTCGCACGTGCTGTCTGGCAGGAAGTTCCATCTCTGCAGGACCTTCCACACTGGACCAACCAGGTCCCAGCATTCACCACATGTGACCTACCCTGGCCACTTATATGGTCTATAGCCACACCCACCGGGTCACGTGACTATGACCTCATCACAGGTCCTTCACACCCTCACATAGTCTTTTACTACAGGCGTTTTCAGACACACCCCTGGGTGGGTTTGTAGGTAACTTGCCCGCCAAACTCCCAAGTTACCTAGAGACTTCTCCCTTATACTTTGAAATAACACCTCAGCAATACCATTGCTGATCAATACGCATAACTAAGTCTCCATCTCAAAGCCACCCCCTTTGAGACACACAACCATCCTTCAGGATTCTGCCACTCATCCTCTCCCTTGGAACCTCCACACAGCGCCCCCCAGCGGACATAGTGGTTACTACACCACAATATATATATATATATATATGTCTCTCATCTCCATCACATCTTGTCATATATGTCCCCCAATCCTGGCGAATAAGTCCCCAACCTAGTATATATGTATTCCATACTTGGCCCATCCTTGTATCTATGTCACTCATCGTGGTATATATATGCCTCCCATCCTGGCCACATCATGGTATATATATCTCCCATACTGGGACCATTCTGGTATATATGCCTCTAATCCTGTATTATATGTTGCCCATCCTTATAGTTTAATGGAACTTTTTTATGGATTCAGTGCACTGCTTAACATAGCACACAATTACTCGTGCATTAGAAGATCGATGTTTTATTCATTTCTTTTTCCCAACGCATTTCGAAGTACAAATCACTTCTTCCTCAGGGGATGATCTTCTAATGCACAAGTCATTGTGTGCTATGTTAAGCAGCGCACTGAATCCATAAAAAAGTTCCATTAAACTATATGTTTCGGCGGTCACTGGTTTGACCTTTGGATGTGCGGCAGCTGACTGTTATTTTCATGCGATATTCCTCTCCTATATCAGGTGAGTAGAATTTTAATACATTTCTTACCCTGTTTCTCGGATAAGACCCTGTTTGCGCTTTTCTCCGTTCCTATAGTGTGAAATAGTGGATGTTGCCCATCCTGGTATATGCAGTGTCTTGCGAAAGTATTCGGCCCACTGGAACTTTTCAACCTTTTCCCACATATCATGCTTCAAACATAAAGATACCAATTGTGAAGTTAAACAAAATGTATTGGTTATTTTAAATTTTTGTGGAAATTCAAAAACTGAAAATTGGGGCGTGCAATATTATTCGGCCACTTTGCTTTCAGAGGAGCAAACTCACTCCAGAAAGTTCATTGTGGATCTCTGAATGATCCAATGCTGTCCTAAATGACTAATGATGATAAATATAATCCACCTGTGTGTAATCAAGTCTCTGCATAAATGCACCTGCTCTGTGATAGTCTCAGGGTTCTGTTTGTAGCACAGAGAGCATCATGAAGACAAAGGAACACAACAGGCAGGTCCGTGATACTGTTGTGGAGAAGTTTACAGCCGAATTTGGATACAAAATAATTTCCAAAACTTTAAACATCCCAAGGAGCACTGTGCAAGCGATCATATTGAAATGGATGGAGTATCATACCACCGCAAATCTACCAAGACCCGGCCGTCCCTCTAAACTTTCATCTCAAATAAGGAGAAGGCTGATCAGAGATGCAGCCCATGATTACTCTGGATGAACGGCAGGGATCTACAGCTAAGGTGGGACAGTCTGTCGGTAAGACAACAATCAGTCGTACACTGCACAAATCTGGCCTTTATGGAAGAGTGGCAAGAAGAAAGCCATTTCTCAAAGATATCCATAAAAAGTGTCGTTTAAAGTTTGCAACAAGCCACCTGAGAGACTCACCAAACATGTGTAAGAAGGTGCTCTGGTCAGATGAAACCAAAATCAAATTTTTTGGCAACACTGCCAAACAATATGTTTGGCGTAAAGGCAACACAGCTCATCACCATGAACACACCATCCCCACTGTCAAACATGGTGGTGGCAGCATCATGGTTTGGGCCTGCTTTTCCTCAGCAGGGACAGGGAAGATGGTTAAAATTGATGTGAAGATGGATGGAGCCAATTACAGGACCATTCTTGAAGAAAACCTGTTGGAGTCTGCAAAAGACCTGAGACTGGGACGGAGATTTGTCTCCCAACAAGAAAATGATCCCAGACATAAAGCAAAATCTACAATGGAGTTGTTCAAAAATAAACGTATCCAGGTGTTAGAATGGCCAAGTCAAAGTCCAGACCTGAATCTAACTGAGAATCTGTGGAAAGAGTTGAAAACTGCTGTTCACAAACGATCTCCATCAAACCTCACTGAGCTCATGCTGTTTGCCAAGCAAGAATGAGCAAGAATTTCAGTCTCTCGATGTACAAAACTGATAGAGACATACCCCAAGCGACTTGCAGCTGTAATCACAGCAAAAGGTGGCGCAACAAAGTATTAAGTTAAAGGGGCCGAATAATATTGCACGCCCCACTTTTCAGTTTTTGAATTTCCACAAAAATTTAAAATAACCAATACATTTCGTTCAACTTCACAATTGTGTCCCAGTTGTTGTTGATTCTTCAACAAAAATTAACATTTGGTAACTTTATGTTTGAATCATGATATGTGGGAAAAGGTTGAAAAGTTCCAGGGGGCTGAATACTTTCGCAAGGCACTGTATGTTCAGTTATATACAGCTCTGGCAAAAAATAAGAGACCACTGCAAAATTTTCAGTTTGTCGGATTTTTCTATTTATTGGTATATTTTTGAGTAAAATGTAAATTGCTCTTTTATTTTTTAACCCCTTTCCTACATTGGACGTACTATTCCGTCCATGTGACCTGGGACCTAAGTCCCAAGGACGGAATAGTACGTCCAGCGTGATCAGCGGCGCTCACGGGGTGAGTGCTGCTGATCGTGGCCGGGTGTCAGCTGATTATCACAGCTGACACCCAGCACTATGTAACGCGTCCAGTATATAAAGGATAAAATGCAAATCTTTATTAAATAACAAGTGAAGCAAAATATAAGCTAAAAAGTGACACTACATAACATGGGCAGTGTATAAATGAGCAACACACCTTGGTGTAATTAATAAGATGGATATCATACCCCACTGGCAAGGTGAATCATATTATACATAGGCAGAAAAGTGCAATGGAAACACCATATATATTAAGGGAACATTCCCTGGCTAAACCATATGGCAATCACGAACTGCCGAGACATTGAACATATAGAGACACATACCAGTGGGAGGGTGCAGCACAGTATACACAGCCAGACCCCGACGCGCGTTTCGGATATAATTCCTTCCTTCGGGGGGCGTCCTCAGATTAAAACCGAAACGCGCATCGGGGTCTGGCTGTGTAAACTGTGCTGCACCCTTCTCCTGGTGTGTGTCTCTATACGTTCAATGTCTCGGCAGTTCGTGATTGCCATATGGTTTAGCCAGGGATTGTTCCCTTAATATATATGGTGTTTCCATTGCACTTTTCTGCCTATGTATAATATGATTCACCTTGCCAGTGGGGTATTATATCCATCTTATTAATTACACCAAGGTGTGTTGCTCATTTATACACTGCCCATGTTGTGTAGTGTCACTTTTTAGCTTATATTTTGCTTCACCTGTTGTTTAATAAAGATTTGCATTTTATCCTTTATATACTGGTCGTGTTACACTGTTCTTTAGTTATGTGGTTTAAATTATATATATATATGCAGTATGTCCTACACTGTCCCACAATGTGCTGGAATCTTGATCGTGGTCACCACTACATTGAGTTTTGAATATGTGGTCGACTAAGTACTACAGCTTATTTTGCTGCCATTTGTTCTTACCCAGCACTATGTGTCAGGGCCGGTTAGGACCGCCCCAGGCACACAAACCCCTGGCACACTGCGATCAAACATGATCGCAGTATACCCGGGGCATAGGAGAGAAGCACGCAGGGAGGGGGCTCCCTCCATGCTTCCCTGCGACCCTCGAAGCGACGCGATGTGCTGCGTCGCTCCGAGGGTCCTCCTCCCTGCAGGCCCCCGGATCAAAATATGGCCGCGGGGACTTTCGGGGGCATGCAGGGAGGCGGCTTCCACAATGTCAGCTAAGAGCAGGCGCCGAGGAAGCCTGCAGCAGTGCCTGTCAGATCGCTGATCTGACACAGCGCTGTGTGAAGTGTCAGATCAGCGATCTGACACTAGATAGTGATGTCCCCCCGGGACAATGTAATAAAGTAAAAAAGAAAAAACACTTGTAAAAATAATTTATAAAAAAAAAAAATTCCCCAATAAATTCTTTTTTTTGTAAATAATAAAAAAAACGATAAAAATGCAGATATTTAGTATTGCCGCATCCGTAACGACCTGGCCTATAAAACTGTCCCACTAGTTAACCCCTTTAGTTAACCCCTTCAAAAAAAAATCAAGCAAAAAGCAATGCTTTATCATCATACTGTCAAACATAAAGTGCAATAACGCGTGATCAAAAAGACGAATATAAATAACCATGGCACCGCTGAAAACGTCATTTTGCCCCGCAAAAAACAAGCTGCCATACAGCATCATCACCAAAAAAATAAAAGTTATAACTCACAGAATAAAGCGATGCAAAAATAATTATTTTTATATGAAATTGCTTTTTTTGTAGAAAAGCGCCAAAACATAAAAAAAGACATACATGAGGTATTGCTGTAATCATACTGACCCGAAGAATAAAACCACTTTATCAATTTTACAACACGCAGAACGGTGTAAACGCATCCCCCAAAAGAAATTCATGAAATGCTGGTTTTTGTTCAATCTGCATCCCAAAAATCAAAATAAAAAGCGATCAAAATATGTCATGTGCCCGAAAATGGTACCAATAAAAACGTCAACTTGTCCAACAAAAAATAAGACCTCACATGACTAGGTGGGTCAAAATATGGAAAAATTATAGCTCTCAAAATGTGGTGATGCAAAAACTTTTTTTACAATAAAAAGCGTCTTTTAGCATGCGACAGCTGCCAAACATAAAAACCCGCCATAAATACTAAATCAAACCCCCCGTTATCACCCCCTTAGTTAGGGAAAAATAATAAAATTTAAAAAAATGTATTTATTTCCATTTTCCCATTAAGCTTAGGGTTAGGGTTAGGGCTAGGGCTAGGGTTAGGGCTATGGTTAGGGCTAGGGTAAGGCTGTGTGCACACGATGTAGATTCTGCTGCAGATTTTTCTGCACAGATTTGGCTAAATATGCAGGTAAATCCGCAGGTCAAATGACGTCCATTTTACCTTCAGATTAAGTGCGGATTAGCCTGCGGTTTTCCCCTGCGTTTTGACACCTGGTAATGGAGCATGTGTCAAACCACTGCAGATTCCGCACAAAGAAGTGACATGCTGCGGATTTAAAACTGCAGCATGTGCACTGCATTTTTCATTTGCCGTTAAATATAAAGATACTGTACAACGCAGCAGAAACTGCTGCGGATCCGCAGGGCCAAATCCTCTGCAGATCCACAGCAGAATCAGCAACGTGTGCACACACCTTTAGGGTTAGGGCTAGGGTTAGGGCTGAGATTAGGGTAAGGGGTGTGTTGAGGTTAGAGTTGAAGTTAGAATTGGGGGGTTTCCACTGTTTGGGCACATCAGGAGCTCTCCAAACGCAACATGGCGTCTGATCTCAATTCCAGGCTATTCTGCATTCAAAAAGTCAATCTGTGCTCCTTCTCTTCCAAGCTCTGCCATGCGCCCAAACAGTGGTTTACCCCCACATATGGGATATCAGCCTACTCAGGACAAATTGCACAACAAATTTTGGGGTCCAATTTATCCTTTTACCCTTGGGAAAATAAAAAATTGGGGGCAAAAATATCATTTTTGTGGGTAAAAATATGATTTTTTATTTTTATGGCTCTACGTTATAAACTTCTGTGAAGCACTTGGGGGTTCAAAGTGCTCACCACACATCTAGATAAGTTTCTTGGGGGGTCTAGTTTCCAAAATGGGGTCATATGTGGGAGGTTTCCACAGTTTAGGCACATCAGGAGCTCTTCAAAAACAACATAACACCCGCAGATCATTCCATCAAAGTCTGCATTCCAAAACGTCACTAATTCCCTTCCGAGCCCTGACGTGTGCCCATACAGTAGTTTTCTCCCACATATGGGGTATGAGCGTACTCAGGACAAATTTGACAACAAAGTTTGGGGTACAATTTCTCCTGTTACCCTTGGTAAAATAAAAAAATTGGGGACTAAAGATCATGTTTGTGGAAAAAATATGATTTTTTTATTTTCACGCCTGGGCGTTATAAACTTCTGTGAAGCACTTGGGGGTTCAAAGTGCTCACCACACATCTAGATAAGTTCCTTGGGGTGTCTAGTTTCCAAAATGGTGTCATTTGTGAGGGTTTTCCACTGTTTTGGCATATCAGGGGCTTTCCAAATGCGACATGGCGTCTGATCCCAATTCCGGCCAAAAAAGTCAATTGGCGCTGCTTCCCTTCTGAGCTCTGCCATACGCCCAAATAGTCGTTTACCCCCACATATGGGGTATCAGCATACTCAGGACAAATTGCACAATAAAGTTTGGGGTCCTGTTACCCTTGGGAAAATAAAATTGAGGGTGAAAAGATCATTTTTGTAGAAAAAATATGATTTTTTGATTTTACGGCTGTATGTTACAAACTTCTGTGAAGCCCTTGGGGGTTCAAAGATCTCACCACACATCTAGATAAGTTACTTGGGGAGGTCTAGTTTCCAAAATGGGTCACTTGTGGGGAGTTTCCACTGTTTAGGCACGGACATGGTGCCCAATCTCTATTCCAGCCAATTTTGCATTGAAAAAGTCAAACGTTGAAGCATCCCCAGATCATCACCGATCCTCCACCAAATATCACAGTGGGTGCAAGACACTGTGGCTTGTACACCTCTCCAGGTCTCCGCCTAACCATTAGATGACCAGGTGATGACCAAAGCTGAAAATTGGAATCATCAGAGAAGATTATCTTACTCCAGTCCTCTTTGGTCCAATCCTTATGGTCTTTGACAAGCTTCAGCCTTGTTCTCCTTTGCTTCTCATTGATGAAAGGCTTTTTTCTACCTTTACATGACTTGAGCCTTGCCTATAAGAGCCTTTTACGAACTGTTCTTGCCGTGCACTTCACACCAGCTGCCATTTGCCATTCCTTTTGCAGGTCACTTGATGTCATCCTGCGGTTGCTGAGTGACATTCCAGTTAGATGACAATCATCCCGGTCAGTGGGGAGACGTTTTCCCCCTCTGCCGGTCTGTAGCTTTGTTGTATCCAATGTCTGCTGCGTGACCTTGTTGTAATGGACTGCTGTCTTAGAGATTTTAAGGATGGAGACAACATGTTGCTCACTTTATCCCTCTGCTACTAAAGCCAGAATTGAGCCCTTCTTTTCCTCACTCAAGACTTTTTTTTTACTCCTTTGGCATAGTTAAAAGTTATTCTTTCATTTTTATTACTTTTGGGATATTACTAGCACTTGTTTTGCCATCCAAATTGTCCTATTGCAAGAGGATTGTGAACACCACAGCAGGGTTTTTTATATTTTCCTTCGTTAAATAAGATTTGGTTCAGGTGTTCATCTTATCAGAAGCACATTAAGTAGAATGAGGTGTACTCTGGTTGGAATTCAACTGACACTGGAATGGAATGGCTGTCAGAAATGTTGAGAAGCTGATTTTTATAAAACTGTGCAGTGGTCTCTTATTTTTTGCCAGAGCTGTAGACATATATATTTATAGATAGATAGATATAGAGATAATACCAAGCCAGATGTTTAGTAATGAACATAATAAAATGGTACATAAAGAGTTATATAAAGACACACACACACACGAAATCTGCATGAAATGCAATATCTGTTTAATTTTTAAAAAAATGGATATAAAATTGTGTAAGCTCCCACATAATTTTCTTAACCAGCAGAGGGAAAGCCAGCGACTAGTATCGGCCGATATTCACGGTATCGGAATTCCGATACTGAGTTCCGATACTTTTTGCATATCGAATACCGGAATCGGAAGTTCCCATAATGCTATGAGAAAGTTTGATTTGATTCAGCCAATGAGGAATCCTAAGAAGTGTGGGCACATCCTGTTAGGCATGTAGGCATGTTAACTAATGGCATGGCTGTGATTGGCTGCTGAAATGATGTCATGATGCACTATAAAAGCCGCCGCCGCCATTTAGGGTTCACTCTGCTGTGAATTCAGTTAAGGACAGGCTGCTGTTCAAGACTCTGAGGGACAGTTAGAGATAGCGATTTGCTATACAGTGGGGAAAAAAAGTATTTAGTCAGTCAGCAATAGTGCAAGTTCCACCACTTAAAAAGATGAGAGGCGTCTGTAATTTACATCATAGGTAGACCTCAACTATGGGAGACAAACTGAGAAAAAAAAATCCAGAAAATCACATTGTCTGTTTTTTTTTTCATTTTATTTGCATATTATGGTGGAAAATAAGTATTTGGTCAGAAACAAAATTTCATCTCAATACTTTGTGATATATCCTTTGTTGGCAATGACAGAGGTCAAACGTTTTCTGTAAGTCTTCACAAGGTTGCCACACACTGTTGTTGGTATGTTGGCCCATTCCTCCATGCAGATCTCCTCTAGAGCAGTGATGTTTTTGGCTTTTCGCTTGGCAACACGGATGTTCAACTCCCTCCAAAGGTTTTCTATAGGGTTGAGATTTGGAGACTGGCTAGGCCACTCCAGGATCTTGAAATGCTTCTTACGAAGCCACTCCTTCGTTGCCCTGGCGGTGTGCTTTGGATTATTGTCATGTTGAAAGACCCAGCCACATTTCATCTTCAATGCCCTTGCTGATGGAAGGAGGTTTGCACTCAAAATCTCACGATACATGGCCCCATTCATTCTTTCATGTACCCGGATCAGTCGTCCTGGCCCCTTTGCAGAGAAACAGCCCCAAAGCATGATGTTTCCACCACCATGCTTTACAGTAGGTATGGTGTTTGATGGATGCAACTCAGTATTCTTTTTCCTCCAAACACGACAAGTTGTGTTTCTACCAAACAGTTCCAGTTTGGTTTCATCAGACCATAGGACATTCTCCCAAAACTCCTCTGGATCATCCAAATGCTCTCTAGCAAACTTCAGACGGGCCCGGACATGTACAGGCTTAAGCAGTGGGACACGTCTGGCACTGCAGGATCTGAGTCCATGGTGGCGTAGTGTGTTACTTATGGTAGGCCTTGTTACATTGGTCCCAGCTCTCTGCAGTTCATTCACTAGGTCCCCCCGCGTGGTTCTGGGATTTTTGCTCACCGTTCTTGTGATCATTCTGACCCCACGGGGTGGGATTTTGCGTGGAGCACCAGATCGAGGGAGATTATCAGTGGTCTTGTATGTCTTCCATTTTCTAATTATTGCTCCCACAGTTGATTTCTTCACTCCAAGCTGGTTGGCTATTGCAGATTCAGTCTTCCCAGCCTGGTGCAGGGCTACAATTTTGTTTCTGGTGTCCTTTGACAGCTCTTTGGTCTTCACCATAGTGGAGTTTGGAGTCAGACTGTTTGAGGGTGTGCACAGGTGTCTTTTTATACATATAACAAGTTTAAACAGGTGCCATTACTACAGGTAATGAGTGGAGGAAAGAGGAGACTCTTAAAGAAGAAGTTACAGGTCTGTGAGAGCCAGAAATCTTGATTGCTTGTTTCTGACCAAATACTTATTTTCCACCATAATATGCAAATAAAATGAAAAAAAACAGACAATGTGATTTTCTGGATTTTTTTTTCTCAGTTTGTCTCCCATAGTTGAGGTCTACCTATGATGTAAATTACAGACGCCTCTCATCTTTTTAAGTGGTGGAACTTGCACTATTGCTGACTGACTAAATACTTTTTTTCCCCACTGTATAATATTGTGCTTTACCCAGGCTACATTATCAATCACTGTAGCTTTCTTTTGCCTTGCAGTGCTGTTCACAGCTGTCTGCAAGGTCTGTGTGAGTGCAGCTCACACTGTAGTGTGTCCTGCAGCCACCTCTGGTTGTAGGCCGCTCAGCGTGCGTCACTGCCTCATACATATTTATTTTTCTTTTATTGCTGCTCATTTTTCATTAATTCTCCTATTAGTGTGCATCCGTCCGTATCCATCTACATTGGTTGCAAACACTATAGGAGTAGACAGCGGAGCCTTTCTGCAGCCTTTCAGTGCTAGTGCCCAGTTCTCTGCACTGTTCACGGCTGTCTGTGAGGTCTCTGTGTGTGAGTGCAGCTCATGTTGTAGTGTGTTCTGCAGCCACCTCTGGTTGTAGTCTGCTCAGCGTGCGTCACTGCCTAATACATAGTCCTTTTTTTGTTTTATTGCAGCTCATTTTTCCTAATTTTTTTCTCCTATTAGTGTGCTTCCATCCATATCCATCTACATTGGTTGGTTGCAAACACTATATAGGAGTAGATAGAGGAGCCTTTTTTCTGGCCTGTGCCCTGCAGCCGCAGCAAGATTAGTATTAGCCTATTTTTTGGAGCCTCATCTATTGCATTGTAGGTTACCTTCCTGCATTGTAATAGCTCCAAAAAGTTTGTGATACTATCGCTTTCACATCTTTGGTCACATCCCTTTTGTTTTTTTGAAAAAAACACGTAAATAAAGTTCACCAAACACCTCACTTGACAGTTGTGTAGGCCACATTAGCTCATATTAAAGTGTAGTCCACACACTTTATAAAATTAGTGTTTCTTCTACCTGTTAGCAGCTGTTCAGGAATAAGCACACTAAGCCCCCCCTTTGTACTTTTCTGCCTATCTTTATCAGTCTACCAAGATGAAGAAGGCAGGGAGTAAGGCACGTGGTCGTGGAGTTTCAACAGGGAGAGGACGTGGGGATTCTGTGCCTGCTGCGGGCACCAGTGACTCAGCATCCCCCAGTTTTACCAGGCAACAGTCCTTTATGCGCAGCTTTGTAGGACCTAGCCATACCCCACTGCTGCGGGACGAACAAATTGAAGCCATTGCCGGATGGATGGCAGCTAATGCATCGACTTCAATTACTTCCACATCCTCTCAGGGCCAGAGCACTGAAGAGCAACTATCTGTCTCTTCACCACCTGCCAAATTACCCAGGCAGTCAGAGAGCCCTGGACAGGAGCCATCTCTACTTCTGTTCTCTGAGTCTCTTGGCTTGGAAAAAGGGGACCAGCCAAGTAGCATTCTAGAATGTGAAGAAGAGGGAGTATGCAGTGATGTGCAACTGCTTTGTCCCTCTGAATCTGAAGAAGTGGGTGGGCCAGTGCCTATGGTCAGCACACCTCAGTACGCATCAGATGATGAGACTCAGGTGCCACTTTCTGGTGCGTACTGTGCTGGCGAGACTACCCAGGAGAAGCAGGTGTTTGAAGAGGGGAGTGTCGATGATGAGGTCCTTGACCCATCATGGCATGAGGAACAGGAAGGTGGTGGGAGCAGCTCTGAGGAAGAGATTCCCCGAACGGCCAAAACAGAAGGGAGAGGGAGGGGGCAGACTTGGTTGCCTGTAGCCTCCACTTCGGCACCCGTTAGGAGCATTCCTCTTCCAAAACTCAAAACGGATGCTCCCAGGACTTGCAGTGCGTGGTCATTTTTTGACACAGTTGCAGATGACATTTGCTTTGTCAAATGCAAGCTGTGTAATCATAAAGTCAAAAGAGGGAAAAGTGTCAGCCAGCTGAATACCACAAATATGTGGAAACATGTGCGGACCAAGCACGTGGTGGAGTTACAAAGATACATTGAAGACGTAGGCCAACCTACAGCACCACCTACCACCTCTTCAGCTCGTGTTGTAGCCTCTTCCTCCAGCTCACACACAGCTGGTTCGGCTTCCTCACAGGATCGCCATGGAAGAACCTCTGGCACTGTTCCACCCACAGCACCACATTCCATCATCCTCACACTCCCAGGCCACTCTGCAGCCATCGGTAGCACAGGCATGGGAGAAAAGGCGGCCATACTCGGCAAACCATCCTTGAGCACAGGCTCTGAATGCTGGCATTGCAAAACTACTGGCCCTTGAAATGCTCTCATTCAGGCTGGTGGAGACTGACACCTTCCGTAACTTCATGGCATTGGCAGTCCCACAATACACCATGCCCAGACGCTTTTATTTCAGCAGGCAAGCCGTCCCTGCCCTGCAAAAGCATGTGGAGGGAAAAAGTAAACATGCGCTACTAAATGCCGTCAGTAGCAAGGTCCACCTGACTACCGATGCGTGGACCAGTAACCATGGACGGGGATGATACCTTTCCCTCACTGCCCATTGGGTCAATGTTGTGGAGCCGGGTACAGATCTTGAGAGTGGCGCTGTACGTGTTCTGCCAACTCCAAGGATTGCAGGAATCCAGTCTGTATACATTGACTCCTCCTCATACTCCAGTTCCTCTGAATCAGCGCTGCAGGAGCCTGTTACGACCGATATGAGCACAGCCGTGGCCAAACGTAAACAGGCCATACTGAAATTAATTTCTTTGTGGAATCGAAGCCACACAACGCAGGAGCTGTGGAATGCCATCAAGCAGGAGAGCGACGTGTGGTTTGTGCCAGCAAATCTCCAGCCAGGCTTGGTAGTGTGTGACAATGGCCAAAATCTGGTGGCAGCTCTGGGCCTAGGCAACCTCACTCACATCACATGTCTGGCATATGTGCCCATCTTGGTTGGGCAGAGCTTTCTGAGGGACTAGCCGGATCTTGATGCACTGCTGCACAAGGTCCGCATAGAGTGCGCTCACTTGCAGCGTTCCAGCATGGCAAGATCGCGCATTGCAGCTATGCAGCGCCGATTCCGCCTTCCGGAACATTGCATCATATGTGACCTACCCACGAGGTGGAATTCAACATTACATATGTTGGAGCGGTTGTGTGAGCAGCAGACAGCAGTAATGGAGTACCAGCTGCATCAGGCGCAAATAAGTCGCACTGTGCGCCGGTCACACTTCAGCACCACTGAGTGGGCCTCTAAGAAGGACATCTGCCTTGTTTTGCGTGCCTTCAATGATTCCACGCAGATGGCGAGTGCAGATGATGCACTAGTCAGCATGACTGTCCCCCTTGTCTGCCTGCTTCAAAAAACACTGCAAGCACTTAGGGAGGAGGTTTTGGAAGAGGTGGAGGATGAGGAGTTACAAATGCCATCTGCTTCTGGACAGTCTGCACAACATGGTTCCTCAAAAAGGCCTAGGCAGGGGACACTTTGTTAGGAGGATGAGGAGGAGTCAATGGAGGAGGATGACATCTCTCCAGAGGAGGGAGGTACACAATGCTCTAGTAGTCAGTATGTAGAGCGAGGGTGGGGTGATGCAGAGCAGGCAGATATGACGCCTCAAGCAGGGGATAGCGTTTCTTGGGCAGTTGGGAGTCTGCAGCACATGGTTGATTTCATGCTGCAGTGCCTGACAAACAACCGCCGCATCGCCCACATTCTCAACACGGCTGATTATTGGGTGTACACCCTCCTAGATCCTCGCTACCGGGACAACTTACAAAGCCTCATAACACCGTTGCACCGGGAGCGTAAAATGCGGGAGTACCAAGACACACTGGTGCATTCCATCATGTTCTCCATTCCACCTGAGAGCAGTGCTGCTAGTGCTTTACAAAGCAGCTCAGTGCGTCGAGGCAGTGGAGGAAGCTCTGCACAAAGAGGGAGCAGAGGCAGCGCCTCAGCACAAGGCAAGACCAGTATGGCCCAAATGTGGCAAAGTTTTGTGTGCCCGCTACAAATGTCTACACCATCACAGACAGCTCCAGTCAGCAGGAGGCAACATTTCCGTCAGATGGTGACAGACTACATGTCTTGCCCTCTCAGTGTACTCCAAGATGGCACTTCCCCCTTCAAGTTTTGGGTCTCTAAGCTGGATACATGGCCAGAGCTTAGCCAGTATGCATTGGAGGTGCTGGCTTACCCTGCTGCTAGTGTATTATCGGAACGCATCTTTAGTGCTGCAGGTGGTGTACTAACAGACCGTCGCACGCGACTATCCTCCGATAACGTTGACCGGCTTACTTTTCTGAAAATGAACAAGGCCTGGATCTCACCGGAATTTGCCATTCCTCTTCCAGAATAAATAATTGGTTGGCAACTGTATCCAGGTCTCCTTTTGTGTTCATGTTTCTACCACCTGAACTGTAATCCCTGGGCTCCAACACCGCCAGTTGTTGCTCAGAAGTGCCGTCTGCACAGAGAAAAACACTAGTTCCTGTGTTAGTGGGGTTCAGTAACGCCAGCTGCTCCCCTGCTGTGTGTCCGGCAAAATCTCCTGCTGCCTCCACATTCAAACTACACCAGATATAAAACTTGCTCCAGTTAGGCCTCAGCCTAAACCCTGATTGAACCTGGGCTCCAACACCACTAGTTGTTGCTCAGAAGTGCCGTCTGCACAGAGAAAAACACATGCTCCAGTGTTAGTGGGGTTCAGGAACGCCAGCTGCTCCCCTGCTGTGTGTCCGGCAATATCTCCTGCTCCCTCCACATTCAAACTACATCAGATTTTACACTTGCTCCAAGTAGGCCTTAGCCTACTCCATGATTGACCCTGGGCTCCAACACTGCCAGTTGCTGCTCAGAAGTGCCGTCTGCACAGAGAAAAACACATGCTCCAGTGTTAGTGGGGTTCAGTAACGCCAGCTGCTCCCCTGCTGTGTGTCCGTCAATATCTCCTGCTCCCTCCACATTCACACTACTACTGATTTCAAACGTGCTCCAATTAGACCTCTGGCTCCACTCTGTCTCTAGTATTTACCCTGGCATACAACACCGCCAGTTGCTGCTCAGAAGTGCCGTCTGCACAGTCAACACTTGTTCCTGTGTTACTGGGGTTCAGTAACGTCAGCTGATCCCCTGATGTGTGTCCGGCAATGTCTCCTGCTCTGTCCACATGCCGTACACACATCAGGGGATCAGCTGACGTTACTGAACCCCAGTAACACAGGAGCAAGTGATGCTTGTGCAGACGGCACTTTGAAGCAGCAACTGGCGGTGTGGGACGCCTGGGTAAATACTAGAGACAGAGTGGAGCCGGAGGCCTAATTGGAGCACGTTTAAAATCAGTAGTAGTCTACAACAGATATCAAACTTGATGAAATTAGGCCTCAGCCTACACCCTGATTGACCCTGTGCTCCAATATCGCCAGTTGCTGCTCATAAGTGCCATCTGCACAGTCAACATATGCTCCAGTGTTATTGGGGTTCAGAAATGTCATCTGATTCCCAGCTGTGTGTCTGGCAATTTCTCCTGATCTGTCCACACTCACACAACTACAGATTTTAAAATTGCTCCAATTAGGCCTCTGTCTCCACTCTGTTTGTAGTATTTTCCCTGGGTTCCAGCACCGCCAGCTGTTTCCCGGCATTGTCTTTGGCAAAGGTACTCCCTCCTGCCCAGCCTGGTTCCAGCACACCTGCTGTTTCCGGGTAATGTCTATGTCACTTTGCCACCAATACGTTGTCCTGTCGTGTTGCAGTCGGGTTAGCCGAGTCTATGGTGCCTGCAGTTTATGGGCTTCCTATGTGGGCTGCGGGATCTGGCAACCAAGGCTGGTTCCGTAGTGCCAGTAGGACAAGCACCCTCTGTAGGACTGTGGGTTTCGGTAACTGCGGCCGGCTCACGGCCTTGCAACTTTGTTTTTCATGGGTACCTTCTGCTACCCATCCGGGTTCCAGGTCCATCAGCAGGTTCTCGGCAGTGCCTTTGGCTTAGGTGCCTTCTTCTCGGTATCCGAGTTCCAGCAACGTCTCCTGGTCCTTGGTAGTGCTTTCTAGCACAGGTACCTCCTGCTTAGTAACCAGGTACCAGCACCGTCAGCTGGTCCTCGGTAGTGCCAATGGCTCTTGTTCCTTCTGCTGCCCCTCTGGGTTCCAGCACCGTCAGCTGGTCCTCGATTGTTCCATTGGCTCTTGCAGCTTCTGCTACCCATCCGGGTTCCAGCACCGTCAGCTGGTTCTCGGCAGTGCCTTTGGCTTAGGTGCCTTCTTCTCGGTATCTGAGTTCCAGCAACGTCTTCTGGTCCTTGGTAGTGCTTTTTAGCACAGGTACCTCCTGCTTAGTAAGCGGGTTCCAGCACCATCAGCTGATCCTCGGTAGTGCCATTGGCTCTTGTTCCTTCTGCTGCCCCTCTGGGTTCCAGCACCGTCAGCTGGTCCTCGCTTGTTCCATTAGCTCTTGTAGCTTCTGCTACCCATCCGGGTTCCAGGAACGTCAGCTGGTTCTCGGCAGTGCCTTTAGCTTAGGTGCCTACTTCTCGGTATCCGAGTTCCAACAACGTCTGCTGGTACTTGGTAGTGCCACTGGCTCTTGTTCCTTGTGCTGCCCCTCTGGGTTCCAGCACCATCAGTTGGTTCTCGGCAGTGTCTCTGGCACGGGTATTCCCTCCTGCCCAGCCTGGTTCCAGCACGCCTGCTGTTTCCGGGTAGTGTCTATGTCACTTTGCCACCAATACGTTGTCCAGTCGTGTTGCAGTCGGGTTAGCCGAGTCTATGGTGCCTGCAGTTTATGGGCTTCCTATGTGGGCTGCGGGATCTGGCAACAAAGGCTGGTTCCGTAGTGACAATAGGACAAGCACCCCCTGTAGGACTGTGGGCTTTGGTAACTGCGGCCCGCTCGCGGCCTTGCAACTTTGTTTTTTATGGGTACCTTCTGCTACCCATCCCGGTTCCAGCATCGTCAGCTGGTTCTCGGCAGTGCCTTTGGCTGAGGTGCCTCCTTCTCGGTATCCGAGTTCCAGCAACGTCTGCTGGTCCTTGGTAGAGCTTTCTAGCACAGGTACCTCCTGCTTAGTAACCGGGTTCCAGAACCGTCAGCTGGTCCTCGGTAGTGCCATTGGCTCTTGTTCCTTCTGCTGCTCCTCTGAGTTCCAGCACCGTCAGTTGGTCCTCGCTTGTTCCATTCGCTCTTGCAGCTTCTGCTACCCATCCGGGTTCCAGCACTGTCAGCTGGTTCTGGCAGTGCCTTTGGCTTATGTGCCTCCTTCTCGGTATCCGAGTTCCAGCAACGTCTGCTGGTCCTTGGTAGTGCCATTGGCTCTTGTTCCTTCTGCGGCCCCTCCGGGTTCCAGCACCGTCAGTTGGGCACCCCCTGTATGACTGTGGGTTTCTCTAACTGCGGCCGGCTCGCAGCCTTGCAACTTTGTTTTTCATTGGTACCTTCTGCTACCCATCCGGGTTCCAGTACCGTCAGCTGGTTCTCGGCAGTGCCTTTGGCTTAGGTGCCTCCTTCTCGGTATCCGAGTTCCAGCAACGTCTGCTGGTCCTTGGTAGTGCTTTCTAGCACAGGTACCTCCTGCTTAGTAACCAGGTTCCAGCACTGTCAGCTGGTCCTCGGTAGTGCCATTGGCTCTTGTTCCTTCTGCTGCCCCTACGGGTTCCAGCACCGTCAGCTAGTCCTCGCTAGTTCCATTGGCTCCTGCAGCTTCTGCTACCCATGCGGGTTCCAGCACCATCAGCTGGTTCTCGGCAGTGCCTTTGGCTTAGGTGCCTCCTTCTCGGTATCCGAGTTCCAGCAACGTCTGCTGGTCCTTGGAAGTGCTTTCTAGCACAGGTACCTCCTGCTTAGTAACCGGGTTCCAGCACCATCAGCTGGTCCTCAGTAGTGTCATTGGCTCTTTTTCCTTCTGCTACCCATCCGGGTTCCTGTACCGTCAGCTGGTTCTCGGCAGTTCCTCAGCCTTCTTGTACTTCCTGCTACATTTCCAAGTTCAAGCTTTTGGAAATGGTTTTTGGTTATCACTCTGGATCTCCCTGACGACGACCCTGAAGACGACGACCCTGAAGATGATGACCCGGAAGACCACCCCAAAGAAGACCAAAAAGATGACCCTGAAGAAGATGACCAAGGAGACAAAGAACATGAAGACAACCACCAAGATACAGAACAACAAGAGACAGAAGACCAAGAAGCAGAAGAACAAAAAGCAGAAGAACAAAAATCAGAAGAGCATTAAGCATAAGACTAAAAATCAGAGCAAAAGATATTATCTAAATTATAAGCAGAAGAAGACTAAGCAGTGTATGGGGGTGAGTCCGTTCCTCCTCGTGGTACCCCTGGAAAATGCCTGCTGCTGCAGGCCAAACTGAACGCGGACAAATCCTGTTGTAAATCTTTTGTGACAGGCAGAACGGAAGGTGTAATCTTCAAACTTTTATAGGTAACAACTACAGGAATGCCAGTCACAAAAAAGAATATGATGAAGAAGAAGAATAGGAAGAAGATGAAGAAGTAGAATATGAAGAAGAAGAATAGTTGAATAAGAAGAATATGAAGAATTTAAAAAAAAAGAATAATAGGAAGAAGGTGAAGCAGAAGAAGATGAATAAGGTGAAGAAGAAGTTGATGAAAAAGATGCTGCTGCTGCTGCTGCTGAGGATCATGAAGGAGAAAGTGTGGGAGTAAAAAAGAAGGTGAAGAGCATGGAAGTAGTGAAACATACATATCTGACAAAAGATAAAAAAGGTTAACATAGTCAATATCTTTGTAACTCTGAACATCTATTAAAATAAAAAAAATATTCCTGCTATTCCATTTGATTGGGCTAAACCTCTATGCCTTTAATGTCTCCTCCACCTCCCCCAATACATTCTACATTATTATTAGAGGTTTTTCTTCATGTAGAATTAACCTACAAGGAACGAAAGGGTTTATTTTAATTCCGATATTTCTGTCCCATTGACTTGCATTGGTTTTCGGTATCGGAATCGGCGATATCCGATACTGTTTGGGTATCGGTCCGATCCAATCCGATCTGATATTTCACGATATCGGATGGTATCGCTCAACACTACCAGCGACTGGTGGCAGAAGTTTATAGCCTGGGAAGGGGGTAATACCCATGGATCTTCCCAGGCTATTAATATCAGCTTACAGCTGTATACTTAGCCTTTACTGGCTAGTAAAATAGGGGACCTCCCAAAAAATGACATTGGGTCCCCTTATAATTAATAACCAGGAAAGGCTATGTAGACAGCTGCGGGCTGATATTAATAGCCTAGGAATGGGCCATGATTATTGGCCCCCACCTGGCTAAAAAGATTAGCTCTCAGCCACCCCAGAAAAGGCGCATCTCTAAGACGCACCAATTCTGTCATTTAGCCTTGCTCATCCCACTTGCTCTGTAGCGGTGGAAAGTGGGGTAATAGTTGGGGGTTGATGTCACCTTTGTATTGTCACCCCTACCCAGTCTCCGATACACTAACAGAAGATAATTGCTCCTTGAGACGGACTCAGCTTCTGCTGAGCCGATTTTTGGAGTGGACCCTCTGGGTCGTGGCACCCACTCACCGAGGGCGAGCTTTCCTTGTGAGAAACCACCCCCTATACAGGGAGTGTCAGGGGCAAGACCAAGTGGGTGAGCCACCACAACTGCTGGGACCAGACGGCCGGCTCAGGGGAACACTAAGTGCAAGTGTCTGACGACAACGATGAGCAGGAAGCAAAACAAGACAAGAGGTAAATTCAAGGTATCTTCATTAAGAACTTCAGGATAACATTCAGTGCGAACGTGAAAACAAGCAACACGGCAGGGTGCGTGCGTGGGCACGCCAAGGTCCATAGCATGGTACGGACCAGGAGGCATGCCTGGGTACAGGTAAAGGCACAATGGCATCGGACTCCGGACAGCTGGCAACGATCGACACAATCAGGGCATCAGGCTGCGGACATCAGCTCCGGACATCAGGACGCAGTCATCAGGCCTGCGATCTCTGGCAGCGATCGGCTGGTTCCGGGCGTCCGGCAGGCAAACCAGGATTCAGGCAAGGAGGCATGACAGATCTCCAGGCATGGTGTGTGTTAGGGAACACGCCGAGATCCAAGGCAGGATTCCAGGCAGGATGCGTGCTAGGGGCAAACCAGGGTCAAGGGTAAGGTGCAAGGCAAGGTGCGTGTGTAGGGGACACGCCAGGGTTCAAGGCTTAACAAACAAGACAGGGCGCATGTGTAGAGACATGCCAAGGCACAAGGTACAAGACAGAAGGGTTCAAAGTACAATAAACAAGACAGGGTGCGTGTGTAGAGACACGCCAAGGCACAAGAAACAAAGCAGAGTCCTGCGCGTGCAAAGAGACACGAAAGGGTCAGGGTTCAAGGCAGAGTCCTGCGCATGCAGAGGGCACGCCAGGGTTAGGGTTCAAGGCAGGGTGCGTGCTAGGTGCCACGCCAGGGTTCAAGGCAGGGTGCGTGCTAGGAGCCACGCAGGAAGCACGCCTCACTGGCCAGTGCACACGGCTGTACACAAACACGAGGCATGACCAAGGCACAGGAGGCAGCGAGGGAACCCACACCGGGGTTCAGGGAAGGCAAGACAAGGAGCGAGGCAAGGCAAGGCAGGGAGCAGAACACAGAGAGGAACAGAGACAGAAACACAGAGTCAGATCAGAGCGAGAACAGAGCTAGCAGCGGAGCGTAGGCCAAAGCCCAGAGCTGGTCCAAGGCAGAGCCTTGGGACTAGCCAGGAAATGAGACATAGAGCTAGCAGTGGAGTGCAGGCCGAAGCCCAGAGCCGGGCCAAGGCAGAGCCTTGGGACTAGACATAGAAATGTGCAAGAGAGCACAATAGGACAGAGTATGGAAAACCAGGCTGAGACAAGAAACATGAGAAGTACTACAAGGCTCAGAATAGCAAAGACCAGACATGGCGAAACAGGCAAGGCAGAGCAAGGACCCAACATGGCAAAAACAGGCTAAGGCAGAGAACAGCAGAAGTACTACAAGGCGAAGAATAGCTAAGTCTAGACATAGCAAAACAGGCTAAGGCATAGAACAGTACTACAAGGCATAGGGAGGGGCGGTCAGATATAGCACATAGCACCAGTACTTCTGGGTCAAGACCAGGGGAGAACTTCCAGTTCAGATCCTCCAGGTTCACAGAGAGCAGTCACATGACCAGGGATTCCAGACATGCAGAGATGATTGCAGAACCAGACAGTACTGGAACCTAGGAAAGGTCACATGATCAGAGGTTCCAGACATACAGAGATGATTGCAGAACCAGACAGCGCTGGAGCCTAGGAAAGGTCACATGATCAGGGTTCTTGAAACACAGAGATGATCACAGAAGGCAGAGCAGAAACGCAGGCATCGTGCAGCCCAAAAGTCATGAGGTGAGTGTGCACACTGCTCTAGGGAACATGCAGGATAGCATACATGAGATGCGCGTGCACACCGCTCCAGGGGTCATGAGACAAAACAGACATGGTGGGCATGGCGGACATGACACTCCTGCTGTGCATCAGAATTCATATGAGTTTGTGCTCTCACTTTATGGCACCGGTGCGTGAGAATTTTCTCACGCAGCGGTGCTGCAAGTGACAGCATAAACTACAGTGAACACACGGCGGCGGAGTGAGCCATGTAGAGGGGTCACATCTCCCGATGTGACTGTTCTACACGGGAGATCGTCATGGGGCACTCATTATTAAATGGATTTAATCGGAACAGGGTGTCTTTGTGTTGGTTTATTATTTTTTTGCAGGAGATTGAGGGCGTTGGGGATTAGCTGTTGATGAGTATAACATTTTTTTGGTTTTTTTTACTACTGAACACAGTAGCCGGATGATGGGACTACTATCACATCATCGATTAATGCTGTCATTGTTATATGTAACAGCAGAGCCGAATGGGACTACTAGTCTCATCGGACAATGCCTTCCTACACACAGACACCCACCCACACAGACCCGCAAACAGCCACGCACACACCCACAGACCCAGACCACTGCAGACCCCTGCATACACACACATACACATAGACACCCGCAGACAGACACGCACATCTTCTCCGCTCATACATAGTCTCTGTCCACACACATAGTCTCCTCCCACACACTCTTCCTCCTGCCTTTCTGCAGCGTTTTTCACACGCACATCCTCAGCAAATCCACAAATCTTTTTACAACTGCGGTTTTACTGTGGATTTGACTGACTCAATGGAAGTCAATGGCTGCAGAAATGCTGCAGATCCACAAAAAGGATTAACATGCTGCAGAAAATAAAATGCTGCGAATACGCGCAGATTTTTCCGCAGCATGTGCACACTAATTCTGGATTCCCATTGATTAATATTGGTTGTGCACTACACTGCGGATTTGGTGCAATTCCATGTGTCCAAAAATGTTGCTGGCACCAGGATCTGGCTAGTAATGGCGGATGAACGGTTGGAGCAAAGGAGTGGTTCGGCCGTCGAGCAAAAGTTCATCCATGCCTCCCAATATATGGCGGCTATCAAACACCAGGGGGTAGGATGTTAGCGCGGGGGGTAATGTTAGGTGCCAGGATTCTTCTGCTGCATGGGATAGATCGCAAGCACTGTCTGGTGATGTGGCCTCCCATTCAGGCCCAGCCGCTGGGATTGCTGCTCAGCACAGATGACAGCCCCAGTGTCTTGCACTGCTTTGTAGTGTCCATGTGGTTACTGTTGGCTCTCCAGCTAAGTCTATGGTAACCAGTGGTATACAGAAGTAGCCCTACCCTCTGGAGCCTAAGTCCAGAAATCGTCTTACTGAGCATGTCCGTGATATGGCGCCTTCTCATTGGTGCTCGGATGCTGACTGCTCTGGTGATGTGGCAGCTCCGCATTGGCCCACAGGCAATGCCTTATCTGACTGGGCGTGACCCTAGCACATAAAAGGCTTCCAGAGGTGCATGCAGGTGTGCTAGTGTCGTGTGTGTATGTATGTGTGTGTATGTACGCTAACTCTCTATCTTTATGCTTTTGTGTGGTTAGCAGTGCACTGGTCAGCTTCAGTGTAAATTTTGACTTTCTGCTTGACTTAGCACCTGTCTCAGCCACGTGTGCGGTTAGCACAGGCCAGTTGCGGGGCAAGCTCAGCCCATGTGCTTATTCCCTGCGGGTTTAACAGGGTATTGCACACTTCTCATTTTTTAGTGCTGCTCGGTGGTTAGCTGAGCTTGGTACTTATATTTGCTTTCCATCCCGTTCACTCTGTGTGGTTTTAACGCAGTGTGTTCACTTGTTTATGTGGCGCCCCTGAGGGTTCAGTCGCCACAGAGGTACTGCACCTCCTCCAGAGGTGTGGTACCCCACCATCCAGGTAAGGTGGAGACACCTGACCATGAATCAACACCTGCATCCCACACAACATAGTAGTCTAGCAAAGCACCCTTTGGTGGCTCCCTGCTTGGAACACGAAGAGTGCTGGGAGGTGGGTGGAGTTTAGCTAGCATTAAAAGAGCAGGAAGAGTTTAGGATTTGGTCAGTCAGTCTGACAGAGTCAGTGGAAGAGTGAAGATCCCCTGAGTGGGATGGATGAAGGTAGTGCTGTAGCCGACCTCAGTGACCTGGGTCCGCTGGCACAAGAAAGAGACATTGATGGAAAGCCTGACTCTCTCCATAAGAAGGAAGGATTAGTACGGAACGTAAGGAGAGGAGAACTAAGGATTAGGGTGAGAGCAGAACCCTTCTCAAGTTCACAGCGTAAGGCCGGGGTCCGGTCCCTGAGGTTGTATGCATACTAATGGTCCTGCAGCAGACACCGGAGGAATAGAAGTTGTCACCGCTTTATTCCCACACCAGACTTGGGGGCACAACAGCAACGATAGTGAGCCGGGACTTATAGCAAGGAGTCCCCGAAGCAAGCTATAGCTGTCTGCCGTACAAGTAGAGTTCATAGGAGCATCTGACAGGAGGAACTCCAGTGTAACTCAGTACTGTGAGTACTTCACTATAGGCGCAAAAGGGAGACGTTCAGAAAAAGCACATATGTTGGTGGAGTGTTGGAAAGGAGTGCTTCATCTTGCCTGGAAGTTGGCTGACCCGGAGGACACGGCACTTAGGCGGGCACCTGTACCTGCAACAGACTGTGAGAAAAGCTTTGGAACTACATGCCCTGGTGTCCTCCACTTAATCCTGCGTCAACACACCTAGCACTGCTACATCCTTTTGCCTAGCCCTGCACCATTCACATCTCTCCACTATCTCTTCATCTACACTGCCCTGGGACTACAGCCCTGCCTGTGGAGGGCTACACCATCATTGCTGCACCACTCCATCTGTCCCAGAGGATCTGTCTGCAGCGTCGGCTTAACATCTTCCTTGCCGAATACCACAGGTGGCGTCACGAAACATTAATTAATAAACTTTATTCCATCACTCAACATTTCCCCCTTTTACAATGGACGCCCAGGGCCATGGGCCGGGTCACTGCCACTGTGACAACCCCCATTGAAATCCACCGGGCCCGGCTCCGAGTACCCCGCCGACCTGGCGAGACCCTGGGGGGCTAAATTTTTATCCGTCATTAGCTCACACTAGCAGCAGGATAACATCTCTGCACGGTGGACCCTGGGATGTGATTGCACTTTCTTAACATTAGCAATGTTTCATAACAATTTTTTCCAGCAAAATCCATTTTATCTTAGGTTTTGTATGTTTTATTGTCAATCTATAAAAATTGCATCATACTGGGATGATGATGATGAGTTTGTGGCAGTCTGGACCTGAGAAACAGAACAGGCTGCAGAGGGGGAGATGTCATTAGAGGCAGAGGGTGGTAGCATCGGCAATAAAAAGCAGAGTCAACATCTGGCCAAATGATCTTTTAGGAGCAAATTTTTTTCTGTGGTTAGTTTGGGATTAAGTATTCTACAACTGCTCTTGATGGTGGAGGCTCAACAGCGCCAAAAAATTCTGGTAGTTGTTGAGGTGGTGGCAAATCCAATATGTGGGCATATTGGATTTGTTGGAATTTATTTTCCATGTTGCAGGCATACAAATATTTTGCTCTGCTACCAGTCAGGAAGAAAACTGATAACAATAGGTACAAAATGTCTCCAAAATATTGTGTCTTTAAAAAATGTTTAAATGAAAAGTCAAGAAAAATGGCACTTATCTTTTGTACTTTACTAAAAATCTTTTTCTGGTACTATTCCATGATAACTCTAAAGCAAGAACATCTGACCTTATGACAAGCAAATTCCTCGAATTCCTACACATAAGGACATTGCACTGCAAAAAATTAAGTAATTGTGTTTAGTGTGGCACAGATTCATTGGGTTATGTTTAATGGTTTATATAAAAAAAAAATTGATGATCATTAATCATGCTTTCTTAGCCTTAAAGCTTTTCATTATGAAAATATTAAACAAATATTTGTGTTTCTTCTGCCAAAGTTTATCACTGAATGGAAATTGAATATTAACTTCCTTCACTAAGGTTAATGAACACAATGATGAGTTAATCTAATTAAAAAATTGGGGAAAGTAAAGGAGGGAAATGAAAGAAGAGTAACCTACATTGACATATTATAATGCAATCCAGTATATTGCATAATGTGGGGGGCACTAAGTGGTTAGCACCAAGGACAACATCTGCAAGGAGTTTGTATGTTCTCCCCGTGTTTGCGGTGGTTTCCTCCGGGTACTCCGGTTTCCTCCCACATTCCAAAGAAATACTGATAGGGAATTTAGATTGTGAGCCCCATCTGGGGACAGTGCCGATAATGTCTGTAAAGCGCTGTGTAATGAATGGTGCTATATAAATGAGTAAAATAAATAAATAATGACTATATTCAAAAGAAAGAATAATTACAGGGGATAGTAAGGAAACTAGCAGGGTTTTGAAAAATACAGTCCAAAAAGCATATTCATCAGGTCTAATTAGTGAATAAAACACTGTTCATATGAACACTTCTTCCAATTAGTCTGTTGAACCTTTTTTCGTAACAGAATTATAAAAATGAACATTCAAATGTGAAAGCAGTTCCATGGGCGACCATTAGCAAAAGCTGTACTGGAGATTGAAAGGACTGAAAGGCGCCATCCAAACAACATCTGTTCAAGTCACCTGATCAACGCAGCTTATCACAGATTGCAGAGGTCTTGCATCTGGTTAAAAGTTGAGGTCAGCCCCTCAAGTGATGCTTTAGACCAATGAACGTCCTGTGCTGCAACCAGAAGAGTGACAGCTGGTTGATATGGCATGTAGGTGTAGAGCTGAAAACTCCGAGTTTCTTCATATGCAAAAGCATGTGGACCTATAAACCCTTTATTCATGTGTGCAAAATTCATTCTAGAGCAGAGGTCCCCAACCTTCCTGACCTTGAGAGCCACATTCAGCTATGAAAGAAGGTCAAGAGCTACATTCATCTCTGAGATAGGGGTACCAGCTACCTCCAGTTCCTGCCCCACTCACACTTGTGACACCCATAGCCTCCTATTAATGGTATAATGGCAGCCATAGCTTTTTCACTGAAATGACACCAAGGCCGTAAGCCAAGCTCCAGGGTTTCATATCTTAGCCCCATTCAGATCTGCTTTTCTGTGCCGGGCTACACACAAAACTCAACATCTAGAGATCTACGCTTAATAACTGTTTGCTACTCCTTGTGCAAATGCAGCAAGTCAGACAGCCACGAGCCACCCATCACGGGCCCGAGAACCAAATGTGCTACAGGTTGTTGAATCCTGTTCTAGAGGAAAAAAAATGAAGGATTTTGTTACAATTACATTGCCACACCTGCACATAGGTTGTATATAGAGATCAGCAGTTAAATGCTATTAAATCCATCTAATTCCTAGAGTTGAGCTGCAATACCAGACATAACTCACAGGAAAGTGTGTTTCTGAAAAAAATAAACCATGTTTTTCTAATCCTGTACAACCAGTTTATCTTGATTGCTAAGAGTTTCAAGAATTGGAGTTCCAGGTGCGCACAAAGTTAAGACTGATATGTCTTTAGGAAGCTCTTATTGAGAAAACATTATCTGACCAAGCATGCATGGTTGATTAAACATAATCTGACACGGGGGTATAAGAACATTTTAAATATCTTGGTAGAACTGGAAAACAGATTAAGAGTACTAACTAAGAATCAAATAGAACACATGGTACCGTAGCAACCAATAACATCAATATTTAATTTCTTACCAAAATTATATAAATTACTATTGCAACCATACATGAAGCCCATAGTGGCCAGAATTGGTTTGCATTAGAAATGAGCAGGTTGGGGGCGTGGCCTAGCTGCTGAGGAGACAGGACATGTGGGCTTGGAGCTCCTCCACATTACCTGCTAAATTTAGAATTTTGAGAGATACTACAGCTGCGGTTTGGCTCCCAGAGCTGAGATAAACCTCTCTGGCACATCTGAGAGTCCTAACTGAAGAGGGAGGCTTGGCTCTAATCACCCCCCAGGTGCTTCATAAACAAGCAGTGGAGCGTGGCTGGAAGAGACAGGCGCCATCTTGAGAGGCTGAGGGGAATGGTGGATTACAAGCTGCAAGGATTGTTGTGAAGGTACCGCTGTTGTGGAGGAGCCATTAGATAAATTCCCCTGTCAGCGACTCCCTCCCCCACCTCATTACACACTCTGTCTAGCCTCATAAGAGCCTGAAGTGATAAGAGTTGCTGAGATCCATCTCTGGTGTCTGGCTCCCTCCTCATCCCCCTCCCACCTGCTGCACAGAGACTCCTGAGATATTAGACCCTGCAAGTCAGTCCTCTGGGTGGAGGGGGAATTCTGATCCTTTTCCGCTCTCCCCTGCTGTCGGCTTGGAAGAGAGACCCTTGACTTTGCTGAACCAGATGCAAGAGATCACTTCTATGCCCCCCTCCTCCCCAGTGAGATAGCGTTTATCTATTATTTCTCCTCCTGTGCAACTATAATACTGACATCCTTAACACCAAAACTGGGGCCAGGAGGTGGAACTTGAGCAAGATGCCAGACCCACAGTGGTCTGTTTGGCAGCATTCAGAGGCACCAAGAGAAGACAGCATTATATAGGGGAATCACACTTTCTATTCCTCAGATAAAAGCTGAATTCAGAGGGAGAGAAGAGAGCGACATCTAGTGACCATTAGAGGAAACTACGTGCCTAACACCCATTTGAAAAAGCTATATAAAAAAAAAACACTTGACATGCTTCTCTAACCCTGAAGATTGTTGGCGGAGACAAAATAACATATTAACAGCATAAAGTAACTCCCAGAATTCAACGGAAATAACTATGGGAAAAACCACAGTAAAATCTTTGAAAAACACTACTAGAGCGACAAAATCTCTAACACAAGCGGACGTGGACAAATTTCTGAAGAAGCAGGTTGCTTTTCCAGTCCCTATTAAATCTTCATGGCAAACAGACTCTCAAATGGAAGACGATTCAGAGACAGATCTGGAGAGCGACTCAGATAGAGGGGAACCACGAAAGACTCCCTGGTGACCCGCACATTTATTAAAAGGATCCTCTCAAAAGCTTTGGAAATTATTGGAAGGGAACTGGCAGAAATAAAGCAAGACATTTCACAACAAGGCTACAGACTCAAAGTGGTTGAAAACTATCAGACTACCCTGATACAGCATACCAACGTCCTGTATGATTGTCTTAGCGAACATGAAAGCCAGATTCATATGGTCCAAACTAAGCTAGAAGATCATGAGAACCGCGAGTGAAGGAACAACATTCGCATAAAGGGGCTCCCAGAATCCGTGGCTACGGAGGCACTAACCAAAGCTTCAATTGAGATCTTCTCTGATCTGCTTCTAGAAGACGACCCCAAAGATATTGAACTTGTGAGTACACAGGTCTTTGCATTCCCAGACCCAAACAAGGAGAGCCTCCAAGAGATGTGCTGTGCCGTTTCCTTGACTATCGCATGAAGGACCTGATTCTTCGCAGAGCCCGCGAATCGCAGGAAATTTTATATGAAGGCTCGCAGATAAGACTTTTTCAAGATTTGTCAGCCACAACACTTAAAAAACGCAAATTCCTAAAACCATTCACAGAAGCCCTAACTCAAAAAGGCTACCACTATCGTTGGCTGTTCCCATTTGGAATTTATATATCAGCAGGAGACAGAAAATTCCAAGCCAGATCATCCCCAGACATTAAAGAAATCTGCAAGACCCTGGACATCTCCCTGGAGCAGTATCCGGACCTAGAGACGTTTCATTCCGCCTCAAACTACCGACACCTGCCAAACCCAGCACCATGGTAATTGGCGGGGACTCCAAAACTCCAGAAACAAAAGAAGAAAACTGCAAAGTCCCCAAACTCAAAAGGGGATGAAGGGGCGACTTGAATAATCGGTCCCCCTGTTGCCAGCTGTCTTGTTGTGGATTTCCCCTTTGATAAAAATATTCCATGACGGGTATTTCTGGTCTTGTGGCCGTTGCCTTTGCTTGATGGCTGTGGCGGCTGTTACAACATCACTTTTATGCTAAGATAGGTTTGCCCCATTGGGCTCTGAATCTTAGAAAAATTTTTCCCTCAAAAGCCTACAAGAACTATGACCAAGTTCAGTAGAACTGTTAACTGCAATCTTTTGTTTGATGCGTTTTATATGAGTCTCATCATATTTCGGCTTCTTCTTTCTTCCTACCCACCCTATCTCTCTCTCCTCCCCACCATTCACGCAAGAACCAGCACCAAGAAATACCTGCGTCGAAACCACTACCGTTTAAGAGAAGATTCACCCGCCAAACCTCTCAACCCTATGGCTATACATAATAAGGTATTTACTTTTGCCTCCCTTAACGCAAATGGCCTAAACTCACCAATCACTAGACGACATACATTAGACATGCTTAAACGGCAAAACATAGATATCTTGATGGTCCAGGAAGCACACTTTATTTCAGAGAAACTTCCTAACTTTGAAAGGTCGCATTACAACACATGGTACCATGCCACAACAACACAAACGGGCTCTAGAGGTACTTCAATAGCGATAGCAAAAGGAATTCCGTTTCAAATACATGATATAAAAACAGATTCAAACGGGAGACATGTATTTGTCAAGGGACTTTTAGCGGGGAATATGTACACAATCTGTAGCCTCTATGCCCCGAATAAGAAACATTTGAAGTGGCTTCTAGCAACCTTTGGGACAATAGAAGAATATAGGGAAGGGACACTGGTCATAGGGGGAGACCTAAATGTAGCACTAGATCCTCAGATAGACTCTACAAAAAAGAAAAGCTCAATATCTCTAAGAGATCTGACTAGGATTAAAACAAAAATTAGGTCACTGCAGATGATAGATATTTGGAGGTATTTACAACCAGGTGACAAGGACTTCACTTACTACTCCCACCCCCACAAGACCTATCATAGACTGGACTATATACTAATCCCGAGAAGATTACTCCCCAACGCCCTGACCTCAAAAATACTCCCAAATGTTCACTCTGACCATTCTATGGTTACACTTAAAATGACACTACCCAGAAATTCGTACCCGCATATCCAAAACACTTGAACAATACTTCACACAAAACAACACGGAAGAGGTTTCAGCCCCTATTTTGTGGGAAGCGCATAAATCAGTAATAAGAGGAGAACTAATCTCAATCACTTCATACCTAAATAAAAAGCGGCAACATGAAATAAACACGTTATATGGAGAGATATTCGAATTAGAGACCCTACATAAGAAACAACCAGACACAAAATGGTTAAATGAGCTAACCAAAAAGAGACAACAAATCAAAGATTTTCTAAACAAAAAATCAGCAAAATGGTACTCCTCATGGCGAAATAGAATGTTTGTACATGGGGACAAAGCTTCTAAATTTATGCTCTCATGCATAAGAAAGCGCTAAAACCGCACATATATACATTCAATCAAAAAAATCAGGAGGACTAAGCACGCAAAATTAAGCGCAAATAGAGTCAGAGTTCCTAGAATATTACAAGCAACTATATTACATCCGCTCGACAGAATCAAATGTAGAACAACAAAAAAGAAAAAGGACAATAGGGAGATTTCTAGCCCAACTGAAATTACCTCAATTAACTGAAACACAGCAAGCTCAACTAATTAAGCCGTTTTGGATGGACGAGCTCCGGTCTGACCTGTCGAAGAGCCCAAAGGGGAAAACACCCGGACCAGATGGCCTACCAATAACTTACTATAAGACCTTCTCCCTAATCCTCAGCTCACACCTGTTGGGAATGTGTAATTCTATAATGGACAGAGATCAGTTCCCTGCCCAAGCTTTGGAAACTAAAATATCCTTAATATATAAAGAAGGCAAAGATCAGGAACAATGTAGTAGCTACAGGCCAATATCACTACTTAATGTCGACCTGAAGCTATTTGCAAAAATGCTGGCATGCAGACTAGCAAAGATCTTGCCGACTGTAATATCTTTAACCTTCGTCAGGCTGCATAATTTTACAACGTTAACAGGCTGCAGAAGTACAATTGTACCTTCATATATACCTCCACTGTGGGAAGACTTTCTCCTTTACTTGGTTTCAGAAACTAAAGTTCATTCAGCTACAAATGTTATGCTGATATCTATTGGCCAGTGTTGTTACTGCTCACTTATGTTGCTGTCAATTAAGTTGATTCAAACTGGGAGTGGCTTCTACTTCTCTTCCTGCCTCCCTCCTCTCAGTAGCCATTTTGCTGTTCATCTCATTGCTGTGAGTACACACATTTCTAGGCTTGTGAAGTCTTCAATTTCTTGGATACGAAGGTTGGAAAGTCTCACAGCATCTAATACCCAGTTATACCTTCATTCGCCTTATGTGGGGACAGAACAGTCAGAAATTGTCTTTGAGCCTGGACTTGGCTTACATATATTTTGTATGAAACTTATCACTATAGGTATGATTTTTATACGAAAAATGGATAATAATTAGTATCTACATATTGTTTTACAATGTTTTACTTATATTCAGCACAAGATAAAGATGGTGGCTCTGTTACAATTTTCCTATTGGTCGAAAAAACAGTCGAAGATGGAATGAAAATTCTGAAACCGTATATGGTTTACATAATACAGTGGGGAAAAAAAGTATTTAGTCAGTCAGCAATAGTGCAAGTTCCACCACTTAAAAAGATGAGAGGCGTCTGTAATTTACATCATAGGTAGACCTCAACTATGGGAGACAAACTGAGAAAAAAAAATCCAGAAAATCACATTGTCTGTTTTTTTTTCATTTTATTTGCATATTATGGTGGAAAATAAGTATTTGGTCAGAAACAAGCAATCAAGATTTCTGGCTCTCACAGACCTGTAACTTCTTCTTTAAGAGTCTCCTCTTTCCTCCACTCATTACCTGTATTAATGGCACCTGTTTAAACTTGTTATCAGTATAAAAAGACACCTGTGCACACCCTCAAACAGTCTGACTCCAAACTCCACTATGGTGAAGACCAAAGAGCTGTCAAAGGACACCAGAAACAAAATTGTAGCCCTGCACCAGGCTGGGAAGACTGAATCTGCAATAGCCAACCAGCTTGGAGTGAAGTAATCAACTGTGGGAGCAATAATTAGAAAACGGAAGACATACAAGACCACTGATAATCTCCCTCGATCTGGTGCTCCACGCAAAATCCCACCCCGTGGGGTCAGAATGATCACAAGAACGGTGAGCAAAAATCCCAGAACCACGCGGGGGGACCTAGTGAATGAACTGCAGAGAGCTGGGACCAATGTAACAAGGCCTACCATAAGTAACACACTACGCCACCATGGACTCAGATCCTGCAGTGCCAGACGTGTCCCACTTCTTAAGCCTGTACATGTCCGGGCCCGTCTGAAGTTTGGTAGAGAGCATTTGGATGATCCAGAGGAGTTTTGGGAGAATGTCCTATGGTCTTATGAAACCAAACTGGAACTGTTTGGTAGAAACACAACTTGTCGTGTTTGGAGGAAAAAGAATACTGAGTTGCATCCATCAAACACCATACGTACTGTAAAGCATGGTGGTGGAAACATCATGCTTTGGGGCTGTTTCTCTGCAAAGGGGCCAGGACGATTGATCCGGGTACATGAAAGAATGAATGGGGCCATGTATCGTGAGATTTTGAGTGCAAACCTCCTTCCATCAGCAAGGGCATTGAAGATGAAACGTGGCTGGGTCTTTCAACATGACAATGATCCAAAGCACACCGCCAGGGCAACGAAGGAGTGGCTTCGTAAGAAGCATTTCAAGGTCCTGGAGTGGCCTATAGAAAACCTTTGGAGGGAGTTGAAAGTCCGTGTTGCCAAGAGAAAAGCCAAAAACATCACTGCTCTAGAGGAGATCTGCATGGAGGAATGGGCCAACATACCAACAACAGTGTGTGGCAACCTTGTGAAGACTAACTGAAAACGTTTGACCTCTGTCATTGCCAACAAAGGATATATCACAAAGTATTGAGATGAAATTTTGTTTCTGACCAAATACTTATTTTCCACCATAATATGCAAATAAAATGAAAAAAAAAACAGACAATGTGATTTTCTGGATTTTTTTTTCTCAGTTTGTCTCCCATAGTTGAGGTCTACCTATGATGTAAATTACAGACGCCTCTCATCTTTTTAAGTGGTGGAACTTGCACTATTGCTGACTGACTAAATACTTTTTTTCCCCACTGTATATAAATGACATTTATAAATAATTATCACTAGAAATAATTTACTTTTTTATCTGCACTTTAGAATCGAGTTTCATTCTACTTGCCAGGTGTTACTGAACTAAATTACGAAGCCAAAATTCATCTACCAAGTCATCATGAGTAATAGTGATGCTGGATCTAGTTTCCGCTATAATCCAAGAAAACATGTTTGCAGGTTAGTATCATTTTGTGAAAAGCCAATAATGTAGTATTGTGTAGTATTTCTGAAAATTATTTATTTTTCATATTTACAGATTTACGTCTGAGGAAATAATGCGAATGCTAGAAGAATCTGATTCTGAGCATGAGGAAGAACCATATGTTGCATCTGATGATGAAAACTTTGTACCACAAGTGGATGTTACTGAAGAAGATTCAGACATTGAACAAGAAATGGTCATAGAGCAGGAAAAAGAATACGACTCAGACGAAAGTGTTGAGGATGAGTCTGTGCCTCAAAGTGCAGGCGACATTTGGACTGCTAAGGATAAAACTCAATGGTGTAGTGATCCACTGTCAAATGCACAAACAAAATCTCGTAATGTCCTACGACAAAGAGGTGGCCCTGCAGCAATCAGCAACCTGTATACAGCAAAAGAGATATTCAAGTCAATCATGACTCCCGAGGTGTGTGACATGATATTACGAGAAACGAATCGAAAGGCCAAGAGAGTTTGTGATGCTTACAACAACGAACTGGTACAACGTTTTCCTGATTCTTCTGAACGGCCACCACAAAAAACATTCAAGCAATTTACTGAAACTGAACTCCATGCATTTTTGGGCATACTGATTGCTGCTGGTGTGCACAGAGACAACAAAGAGAATCTGGAGGAAATGTGGATGTTGATGCTCTGCCTCTTATACGTGCAGCCATGTCTCGTGACCGCTTCAAGATGATACTCAGATTTATCAGATTTGACAACGAAAATACACTTTCAGAACGTGTGCAAACAGATAAAGCTGCACCAATACGGGACATCTGGACAATGCTGAACAGAAATCTGAAGAGAGCCTGCAAGCCATATAATTGTATCACCGTCGACTAGCAATTATTTCCATTTAGAGGCCATACTAAATTTACTCAGTATATACCTTCAAAACCAGCTAAATATGGCATAAAGATTTTCGGGGCTTGTGACTCATCAAACGCCTACCCATTACAAGGTCAGCTCTACACTGGGAAACCAACTGATGGTCCTCAACAAGTAAACATTGGTGAACGAACAGTATTGGACCTAGTGAGCTCTTATAAAGGCTCTGGAAGAAATGTCACCACCGATAACTTCTTTACAACCATGGAACTAGCTAAGGTACTGAACTCCTGGAACATGACACTAGTTGGTACAGTGAGAAAAAACAAAAGGTTCCTACCTAGCAACATGCAGCCTGCCAAAGAAAGGCCTGTAAACTCGACAAATTTTGCCTACAATCATGATGCAACAGTCTGTTCATATGTACCAAAGAAGAACAAATCAGTCGTGCTTCTATCATCTATGCACATGACGGGAGAAGTTGAAGAGACACTAGCAGCCAAGCCAGAGATAATAAAATACTACAACAAAACAAAAGGCGGAGTTGATGTTATGGATAAAATGTTGGGAGAATACACTGTGAAACGACGAACATTACGTTGGCCTCTGCATTTTTCTACAATATGATTGACGTCACTTGCTTTGCATCCTACATCATCTACAGAGAACACAATCCAAGCTTCAGGACAAAGGATCAACGAAGAAAGTTCCTGAAAGATCTCGCAAATCAGCTGTGTATGCCTGCAATTGAAGATCGTAGTACAAACCGAATGATGATGAGAAACCATTTTCTTCGAGGTGCAGTAGAAATGGTGCTTGGACGATGCATTCTGGTAGCATCGCAAGCAGCAGCTGGCCCTCAAATACCTCATGGTAGTCGTGGACCCTCCCCTGTTGTTGGTAGTTGCTAAGTCTGCCGAGACCTGAGGCGAAAACAACCTAAGACTAGAAAGTCTTGTGTGGTTTGTGTGAAACCCATTTGCGATGAACACTCGGTAGCAAAGACAATATGCATTACTTGCGAAGAAAATCAATAAAAAAAGTTTCTTACATTTTCTTTTATAATGTAAATGAACAGTTTTTTTTACTTGTTTATAATAATAAAATAGCATTATCATTAAAAAAAAATTATTCTTTTTTCCTTGCATTATCTTCATTCAAAATATATGAGGGTACATTTGTACCTATGCAGCTTCTTATGGATGCAAAAATATCTCGACCCCTTATCTCGGAAGGGGGTGGAGATATTTTATTGAAATTTGGCCAATATATTCTGGACCAAAACTGCAGAGATGTCACGAAATTTCAGCCCTCTACGGCTTTTCGAAAAAAAGTTATTGCAATTTTAAAACGTAATAGGTACAATTGTACCTACTCAGCCGGACGAAGGTTAAATCAAACAGGTTTTCTGGGGGGGAGAGAAGGGAGAGATAATGCATACAAGATTATACATCTTATGCAACACGCGAAAAGGAGTAAACTCCCTCTGGTCTTACTAGGCACAGATGCGGAAAAGGCCTTCGACAGGGTGGACAGGACTTATTTAGAGGAAACGTTGTTGGGATTCGGATTCCCACGCCAGTTAGTTCTAACCATAATGAAATTATACAAAAACCCGAAGGCCCGCATTGACATTAATGGCTCGCTCACAAACACGTTCACCATAGGAAATCGCACACGCCAGGGATGCCCGCTGTCACCACTGCTTTTTGTGTTGACGATGGAGCCTCTCCTACTTGCAATACAACAATGTCCAGAAATAGAAGGAGTAAAAATTGGGAAGCAAAATTACAAGATTGCGGCCTTCGCCGACGATTTACTCATCATAATGACGAAACCACATAGGAGCTTTCCAGTCCTCAAAAGACTACTAGATGAATATGGCAGTGTCTCAAACTTTAAGGTGAATGTGTCTAAATCGGAGGCATTAGACCTAAACGTCCCAGCCCACACCCTTGGCAAACTGAAAAAGGAATATCCGTTCACCTGGCCCAAAAATTATATCAGGTATTTAGGAGTTAAAATAGGTAGAACAGAAACAGAATTGATAAAGTACAATTATGATCCATTGATAGAACACGCAGTAAATACAATTGGAGCATGGAGAGATTCGTTCCTATCATGGACAGGGAGAAAAAAATCTTCTAAAGAGTCTGATATTACCAAAATTCACCTATATATTCCAAATGCTACCTATCCAGGTACCAGATTCCTATTTGGCTAGAGTTAACTCCCTTTTTTCCAAATATATGTGGAACAAGATGAAACCACGAATAGCTTTTCACACGCTGACCCTGCCTAGGGCAAGGGGGGGAATGGGTGCCCCTGACATAAGAAAGTACTATTATGCCTCGGTGCTAACACGCTCAGTACACTTGATCCGAGGATCACAAGACAAGCAATGGGAGGAGCTCTCACCCCAACCCATCAGACAGCTCTTATTGAACTATTTTGGAGGGACCCCCCTTCCTCCCTCTCCAAATTTACTTACACGCTCTTTGCTAAAAGTGTGGGCAAAAGCATACAACATTCTGATGCCCCCCTCATCACCAATGTTAACGCTATCAGACATTTTAGCTCATTCCCTTGTCACATCGACTGAAGAAGCTCTGCCGGGATTGAAAATTACAATAGACCAGCTGCTAACGGACGGAATGCTCCCACCACTTCAAGAACTGTGCAAATTGCCCGGGCTAGCAAATATCAATTTTATACAATATTCCACAATATAAAAGACATTGGAAAGAATACACTATTACGCAGACCTAACGCGCAAACCCACATCCTTCGAGACTCTATGCTCCAAATCAAACAAACCCACAAAAATACTATCCGTTATATACCATGAGCTACTTCTTGTGAAACATTGCCTTAAGCGTGACTATATAGCAAAGTGGGAAAATGACCTAGGCTACACATTTTCGCAAGAACAGGTACTTCATATATATAAACATTCCCACGGTCTGACTAAGTGCGCTAAAACCCAAGAAAACTCCTATAAGATAGTGTCTAGATGGTACATCTCGCAAACAATACCAGGCCTGGCGGGTAAATCACCACACGAAATGCTGGAGATGTGGTACTGGAGATGGCGACTACCTCCATTTATGGTGGTCCTGTCCAGTTATAAAACGCTTCTGGGCACTCACTGAAAATGTAATTCAAGAGGTAACTGGAAAGACAGTAACCCTAGCGCCTGAAACAACACTATTGAATTTTCCGGTGTGGCCGGGTAACAAGAAATTATCCATATTAGTCCACAACATAATAGCGGCAGCCAAACTTTTAATACCCACTTATTGGAAAACTGAGAATAACCCCACACGCCAGCAATTTCTCTATAAGATAGATCAACTGTATCACACGGCTGAGTTGGTGGCACACATGTATCTCTCTTTAACGCTGTTCCAGGACTCCTGGAAACCTTGGATTCTTTTCAGATCAAACATCCACTCGGATTCTACGCAGGACACACAGTGAAGACTCATTCCCCCCCCCCTTCCATCCCTTCTCACTCTTTGTCTGTCCTATTTCTCTTCTCTTACTATAACTATCTCATAATTGGTTTGCTGTTGTCCCAGATATTTATATTGATAAGGCCAAGTTTTGGATTGAACCTGGGACTCTTAGTTTGATACTATGCATTATTCTATTTTAAATTCTTCAGTTGTCAAAACACTTTCTTCAATTTGGCTGCATAATGCTAGCCAGATTGATCTGTGGAGGCTCAAACACTATGAGAATTCAAACACAGATTCTATTTGCGGTTTGCAAAGAAATTCTTGGCATTATTTTCCAAACTCCTGAAGCATTAGATTTTCCGAGTAATTACGTGTTTTATAATATTGAGATTTTATTCCAATCTTTTGGGATACTTCTTGAATTCTGGTTTGCACAATGAGAACTTGAGAACTTGAACTAATGAGACGTAGCTTGTAACAACAATACTTAAGATATATACCAGGATATGATACGTACCAGGATATATTAAGAAAGCTTATCTCACAATGCTGTGTAAATTGTTTAGGCAGGTGCTAAAAAATGCAGAAAAGTAAGAATCCTTTAAAAATGGCAATGTTAATAGTTTATTTTTATCCATTAATAAAGTGCTAAATGAATGAACAAAAGAGAACTCTACATCAAATAAGTATTTGGTGTGAACACTCTTTGTCTTCAAAGGAGTATTCCCATCTCCAAGATCCTATCCCAATATGTAATAGGTATACTAATTATAATACTTGCAAATACCTCCAATTAGAAATGTAGTATAGTTGTTTTTTTGTACTTTGAGAGGTGCAGTTTATAGGACGGTATCACTTCTGGGTATTTTCTGTCCTATATGCCTCACAAAGTCACTTTAAATGTGATGTGGTCCATAAAATTTGGTTTTGCAAACTTTGTTGCATAGATGAAAAAATTCTGATCAACTTTTTTACCCTTCTAGCTTCCTAAAAAAATATGTTTAAAAAGTGATGTAGATATAAAGTAGACATGTGGGAAATGTTATTAACATTTTTGCCAAAAATCTGATATTTTCACAAATAAACACAAGTCATAGCAAACTAATTTTTTTCACTATTATGAAGTACAATATGTCACGAAAAAGCATTCTCAGAATTAGTGGGATCTGTTAAAGCATTCAAGAGTTATTACTACATAAAGTGACACTGATCAGATTTTAAAAAAATCTGCCAAATCATTAAGGTCAAAATTGGCTCGGTCACTAAGTGGTTGAAAACGAGCAACCAAGGGGGTGTGGCCTGGGCTCTGAGCATGTAGGCAGCAAGAGCTCTAAGCTCCCACAGTCACATTCTAAAGCTACAAAATAAGCGTGCATAGGGTTAACTAAAATAACCTTGCTGGACCCTATTTTATTTATGAAGTTTAGGTGCCCATTTTGAGACAAAAAGCAGGACTCTGGTCCAAAGAGGACTGAAGAAATAAGCTTTTACAAGTCTGGATGGCTGCGGTGCAGCAGAAGCTGAGGGACATCACCCCACATCATCTGCCCTCCTGTGAAGAGACCGGAGTGCCAGCGCAGGCTTTACTGAAGCCAGGATTGATCTGGAGGATCATTATTGGTACCTGAGGACTTTATTTGGACCCCCCAGTAAGGCACAACATAAATCCAGCTGTCTGCACGGCTTTCAGTCTGTGGTGTGTGGAGGATAACAGTGTGACTGTGGCGGAGGGATACAGACTCCTGCATTTTCATCCCTGCTGATTATACCTGAGTGCTGCTGAATTCTGACTGCTGTAACAATCACGGTGAGGTTAGCGGGGACAGAGGAGCTTCCATTGACATATTCTAGCATGGCACGCTGAAGAGGACAGCAAAGACACCGGCGGGGACTCTTTCTTTGCCAAGGAGCTGAAGGGCGGAGGGATACCACCGGACTTCTAGGACCAGACCCCGGAATCGGCCAAGAACAGCGCTATACAGACACATAAAGGACCGGATTAGAGGCGACTAGCACCGGGGGAGCCACTAAAAACTGCTGAGGTGAGGCACAACTGAAATCCGGTCACTAGAACCGGACGCTGCACACTGATCACAGCCGCAATAGAACTCAATGGGAAGTAGTTCCGGCTGTGTCCAGCCTGTCAGCGTTGCAGAAACCTGACATCACAGGCCCCGCAGCACACAGCAAGTGGCCCCTGGTACTACAGGCTTAGCTATACCCCAGAACTGTGCGGCGCAGCAGGTAGTCATCCCCAAGAGTACAGAGGAGAAGGATATAGATTGCAGGGAGGGCCCTCACTCTCCCCACACAATAAAGGAATACTGACTATTCTGCACTTACCAGCAGCGCAGACTTATAACATAATAGTGACCGCAGTTTCTGGCCGGTGGCCCCGGTGCCCTATACTCATCTGTGCAGTGCACCATAATAGAGGATTATCCATTTTTCAAGCAAGGATCAGAGCTACAGTGGACTGCTTGCATTATTATTGAGGAATTGTGTGACTTTTGGGGCTCTTACTGAGGGTTCTCAGTTGACTCCTTTTCTGAAACTTGTTTTTAGACCATTTTACTTAACTTGTCTGATTGATCAAGCTAAAAGGGTCATAGATCTGAGGCCAGGGAAGGCTGCGTGGCAAATTAAGATGCAGTCAAGCAGGGGCAGAATTAATAATAGCTCACACAGAGTGATGAGGCACAATTTGGGGGCATATTCAAAATCCTATGAGGATATCGCTAATGTGTTAAGCCCCACAAAATCTAGGTCACCTTTGAAAAGAGGTGAGCCCAAAACGCTTTATATAAAACAATCCCATAACCCTGCACCTGTCAAAGCTGCAAAAGGGGGATCAGGTATCAATAACCCATTGACCAAAACACTTCCTAAAACACAACCTGAAACACTTCAAAAAAAGAAAAATTTGGGGGGACACATTAAAACTCCTCCTCCAAATCAGCTCCTCACGGAGGAAATGGACACTTCCAAATCAAACAAAAGGAAGGGCACAGACGATCAGGAAAACACCGAGAGTCTTTCTTTTGAGAACTCCGACAGTGTCTCAGCTGACTATACCCCAAACACAAGCCCTGAAAGGCAGACAATGGAGGTCCATTTCCTTCGTTTGAAGTTCCCCCTCCATCCATCAACCTGGGGGAGTACAAGGGGTCCAATAAACAAGCCACCGAAGGATTCATGGCGGATCTCTTCCAGTCCTTCAGTGATGCCCTAAAAATAGGGTTTGAGACTCAGGCTAAGGCCCTACAGGAAACTTGCAGGAATCTTAGCCAAAAGGTTGAGAAATATGAGGTAAAGATGGTACAGGCGGAGAAGGACATAGTCTACCTCTCAAAGAAAAATTCTCTCCTCAAAACTGAGGTTATTTCCCTTAAAAACATATTAACGGATCTGGAGGACCGAAGCAGGAGAAATAACTTAAAAATATGAGGTATTCCTGAGTCGGTCTCCCAGGCAGATCTTTCAGATTACTCTAAAAATTTATTAAAAAAATTATCGCCAAAATTGACAGAATTAAAAGTAAATATTGATCGTATACACCGCCTCCCACGTCCGAAAGGGGTCCCACAGGAAAAGCCTAGGGACACTATCCTCAGAGTCCATTTTTTGGAAACAAAGGAGAAGGTTCTAAAATCTCTGAGAGAGAGAGGTTCACCTCTAGAGCCATATAAAGATTTAAAGATTTTCCAAGACTTCTCCAAAGAGACAATGGACGCAAGAAGGTCTTTCAGAGATTTGACCTCTAAACTTAGAGAGCTCAGAGTGCCATATAGATGGGGTTTCCCTACCAAGCTATTAGTCTGGTATAATGACAAAAACTACCCCATCTACACTCCACACGAGGGTCAGAAGTTCATTAAATTTCTGATGGATGACCCAGCATTTAGGGATAGGGGGATTAGGACTGATTTTTATCTTATGTTCGAATTTCCATGGTGTATACTATTAATTTCCTTTTCATGAATATGAATCTCTTATGACCCATATTTACATTTTATTGATGTCACTGTGGGAACTTGCCACTCAATTTTTTCTCACTTTTCCCCCCACACTAAGGTGAGACACCAACCGGTTTGGAGACCTCCAGGAGAACGCTCAAGTTCCTAATTTTTTTTTTCTGTATTTCACTGTTTTGCTTGTTTCCATTTTTCTGCTTTGATATTGCACTCTAACGATGAAAATCTTATCATACAATGTTAGGGGGCTCAACAGTCCGAATAAGAGGTATGCGGTATGGAAGGAGATCAACCGAACCCGTGCCGAATTGATATGCCTCCAGGAGGTTAAACTGGCCTCTGATCAACACCCGATCTTCCAGCACAAGAACTTTCCACACATGTACAAGTCACTGTCCACAAAGAAAAAGGCTGGGGTCACTACACTGGTAGGTGGCACCGTTCGTTTTCAGCTCATCAAAGAGATACCAGACTCGCTGGGCAGGTTTCATATACTCATATGCTTACTCCATGAAAGGCCATGCACAATAGTGAATGTATACGCACCTAACAAGGGACACATTCGTTTCTTGAACAAGCTAATCAAAAAAATAGACAAAGTCAAAACAGGTGATCTGATCTTACTAGGCGATTTTAATATTGTCCCAGATAGTAGCATGGATTTGTCCTCATTAGTTCGCCACAAGTTTCCAGCTTTGAAAAACTGGTTAATTCAAAATGAGCTTTATGATGCTTTTCGTTGCTTGAACACATCGCCTCGTGAGTATTCTCACTTTTCAGATGTACATAAGACAGCATCTAGAACCGATCTACTACTTACTAATATATTTACTTTAACCAAAATTAAAGATATACGGTTCATGCAAAAGACCATCTCGGATCATACCCCGGTTCTCGCTGAGTTCCTCGTGGGTCCTCCCTCTGACAAGCCATTCCGCTGGAGACTTAACCCAGCCTTGTTATATATACCAGAGTGCAAGCAAGAGATAGAAAACGTTCTCTTAAACTACTTCAAGGAAAATGTATCTGGTGAAGTAAATCAGTTCACGGTCTGGAATGCCCATAAGGCCGTCCTGAGGGGATGCCTTATGCAGATCCTCTCTAAGCATAAGAAGAGAAATAGGGAAAAAATTACAAACCTACAGGCCCAAATTAATGATCTAGAAAAAAAACAAATCAACTTGAAAGTTCCTTCCCAAACCATCCAGGCTGAGATTTTCAGACTCAGACAGAGTCTGAGATCTGAAATCTACCAGGAATACGATGCAGCCATCAAAGCATCTTCGTATAAATCGTATACATCTCTCAACAAGCCTACCAAGTTTATGATGAGGAAATTAAAAAGAGAAAGAATCAAAAAAAGGATAATTAAGATTGTATCTCCCTCGGGTGATCCCAAAATTCACCCTAGGGACATTGTCAACTCGTTTGCAGATTTCTTTAAAAATCTTTATAACCTGAAAGATGACTCCCAAACACTGGTGGTTAACTCAAATTTTGTGGATTCTTTTCTACAGAGTATCGATTTACCAAGAGTTGATGAGCTGGACTTGAATTATGTCAATAGCCCTTTTACAGAGAGTGAAATAGTTGACGTTATCAAGAAACTGCAGTCCCAAAAATCACCAGGGCCGGATGGCTTCTCTGGGGAATACTATAAATCCTTTTCAAAAATTCTGGCTCCACAGTTGGCTTCCGTCTTTGGTCTGGCATCCTCTCGGGTTTCCTTCCCAAAGGAGATGTTAGAGGCAACAATTGTCATGATTCCAAAGGAGGGGAGAGACCCCGAGAGGATACAGAACTATAGGCCAATCTCGCTCATAAACAGCGATATTAAAATCTATTCAAAGATCATCACAAACCGACTAAAAAACATCCTTCCACGTCTGTTGGTGGATGATCAAATAGGGTTCACAGAGGGCCGCCAGGCCTCAGATGGAACTAGAAGGGTGTTGAACCTGATAAACTTAGCTAACAATTCGAGAACCGAAACTGCTTTTCTGGCACTGGACGCCGAGAAGGCGTTCGATAGACTAAACTGGCTATATTTAAAAACAACTCTCGCTAGATTTGGCTTTGATGAGAAGTTTCTATCAACAGTCTTCGTCCTCTACTCGGGTCCTAGTGCCAGGATCTATGCAAACAACTTCCTTTCTGACTCGTTCGACATTACTAATGGCACAAGACAGGGGTGCCCCCTGTCTCCCCTTCTATTTGTGCTTGCCATTGAGCCCCTAGCCGAAAAAATTAGATTAAACAATGATATTAAAGGCTTTGAAATGCCATCACAAAATTTTAAAATCGGGTTATTCGCAGATGATCTCTTCCTCACACTTCTTGATCCCGCAAATTCCATTAAAGCCCTTTCAGATGAACTAGAAAAATTCTCTAGAGCATCCTATTTTAAGATAAACCCACACAAATCCAAATTTATAACTCTAAACATGAAACAATCCGAAATTAACGAAATAAAGACGCAAACCCAGTTCATTTGGGAGGAAAAAGAGATTGTCTATCTAGGGATTAGAATAGCAGGATCAATCCAAGCCACAGTTAGGGCCAATTTAGACAGCATTATAAAGACTATTACAGGCAATCTATCCTTTTTGGCTCAGTTAAGGCCCCATCACACTAAGCGATCTCGGTAGCGAGATCGCTGCTGAGTCACAAATTTTGTGACGTAACAGCGATCTCACCAGCGAGATCGCTGCATGTGACAGCGATCAGCCAGCGGCCCCCCTGCCGGTATCGCTGATCGCTGGAAGAAACCTCTGGACATTTCTTTGGTTGCTGGTCTCCCGCTGGCTCCGGTCCCAGTGATCCTTTGCACGAATGACCGCAAGACTTTGTTATCCCTCGAGACCGTGACATTTCGCGGTCATTCTCGCAAAGGATCACTGGGACCGGAGCGTTGAGAGAGGCAGGATGGCTGAACGGGACGTCGGAAGGTGAGAATAACTATATTTTTTATTTTGATTGTATTTTTTACAGGGATGGCCAGCGATGCCGGGTGCTCGGCATCGCTGTGCTGATCGCTGTGAAGCTGTCTGTGTGACAGCTCACCAGCGATCACATAGCGACTTACTAGCGATCCTGACACCTTGATATCGGTGTCGGGATCGCTGGTAAGTCGCTTAGTGTGACGGGGCCTTTAGAGACTTCCATTTTTGGGAAGATACTGACAGTCAAAGCCTTTATCCTTCCCAAAATTTTATACATATTTAGGACTTTGCCAGTTAGCTTTCCACGCCAATCCATTGATAAAATTCAAGAGCTCATCCAACTATTTATTTGGAAAGGTAAGAAAGCAAGAATATCTGCTGACTTACTTTATAAAAATAAAAAACATGGGGGCGCAGGACTGACCAACATATACGCTTATTATCAAGCCTCACTTATTAAACAGAGCTGGCACTGGTTTATGAAAAGCATGACACATCCGGCTTGGTATGGCTTGGAGAGAGATGCTAGTGATAGAGGTTCCACGCAAAAGCTTTTCTTTTACTTCCTTCTGCAAAAGCACAGTGCAAACTCATCGCATCCTATATTTAGGTCGATAATCTCAGCCTGGAGGGAACTCATTAAGCCGACTAAAAATATCAAAAAAGCAGAGCAAATCTTAAAACTACCCCTATCTTCATTTGCACTGATGGATGATCTCCCGATGCCGGAGATATGGGGGAAATCTGGAATCAAAAAGGTGGGGATGTTTTTAGTGGAGTGGAGTTCTTGAAATTCAGTGAGATCAAGGCTAAATATAATCTACCATCATCTGAGCTGGTCTTTTACACCATGTTGAAAGACAGAATTTTGAAAATCATAAAAGGGAAGACTTTAAATTATGAAATGCTAACTTCACTGTTGTGCAACCTTAAAAATAAAAACCTCTGGAGTCTGCGTAATTTGTATAGATTTGTCGTCAAGGACCTAACGAGCCACAAAAAAATATACATGAAGAGATGGGAGTCCGATTTAGGTGCTGATATCCGTCTCGAGAATTGGAACAATGCCATCAAATTCACTTACAATTCCAACATATCAATGGGTCTTCACGAGGGTTATTTTAAACTGTTAAATAGGTGGTACTATACCCCGACAAGGTTATCACATTTTAACACAGAATTATCTTCCTTGTGCTGGAGAGGCTGCGGACATCAAGGGAACCTCTACCATATATTTTGGGGTTGTTCAAAGATCAAAAACCTCTGGTTCCAGGTCACACAGCACATTAACCTCATTGCTAAGGACTTCACAATTACGCCTGAAAGAGCACTTCTTTCATTAGACATGGAACAATTTGATGATTCGGTAAGACATATTATCATCCACATCCTCTTAGTGACTAAGACCATGTTAGCAAAATGGTGGAAGAAAGTCGAGGTTCCTAAGTTTTCGGACATACTTGATAAAATAGGCCAACATAGTGATTTATAACTCAGATTTGCGATTAACAACAATCACATCCACAAATATACAAAAAAAATGGAAGACTTGGAACAACAAATTCCATATCAAATACACCTATTAAGAGGTATTATATTTTGAGGCCTAAACATGGCCGTTGTAGTACCGGGATGTCGTATCTCCTTCCAAGAATGTAACCCCATAATAAGGATTGTCGATTTTCTTTTCCTTTTTTGTTGTTATTTGCTACATGCTATTTAATGCCTATTTGTGGGTTCTTTAGTTTTAATTTTTTTCCGTACCTGTACAAGGTTCTTTACTTCCCATTCCCTTTCCTCCCTTCCTACCTTCCTTCCCTTAACCTCTTTAATTACTGAAAACCAATAAAATTATTTGAAAAGAAAATGAGGAAACATAAAAACCATCCAGTACTTGTGAATTTCATAAATTGTGACCAAATTGAGTTAATTCATTCACAGTGCATTAATTTGATAGTCATTAATGTCAGATTGATGGTGATCAGACTTCTAGCTAAACACCACTTATCAGTTGGTTTAAGCATCGGCAGCATCCGAAGGAGTGCCGAATCTTCTTCAGTGTTTATCAGAGAACACCCATCAGTCTCATACTGATGACCTTTAAAGCAAACAAACTGTAAAGGCCCCGTCACACACAGTGATCTCGCTAGCAAGAGCGCTGATTTTGTGACGCCACAGCCATCTCGCCAGCGAGATCGCTGTTTGTGACAAGGATCAGCGACTGGCCCCCCTGCCGGGTATCGCTGATCATGCTCAATCGGCCTGGGCCATTTTTTGATCACTGGTCTCCCGCTGGCCAGCACGCATTGCTGCCTGTGGCAGCGAGAGTCCAATGATCAGCGATGCTGGACGCTGGTTTCTAATGTAAACATCGGGTGTCTAGGAGCCACGGCTCTTGGATACCCACTGTTTACCCTGGAAACCAGCTTGCTCGCTGGTCCTGATTGCTGGAGGGGCTGTCTGTGTGACAGCTCACCAGCGATCAGCAAACCGATGTCCCAGCAATCCCATCCATGTCGGATCGTTGGTGGGATCGCTGGGAAAAAAACACATTTGAAAGGTTAACTCACCAAACCCTGACTAATGCACTAGCAGGATGCAGTAGACCTCCATTGATAAAGGCTGGGGCAGCACCGAAGCAAAACCACTGATGAGAACAGCCAGTAACCCAATATGGTCTGGCTGCCTAGTGGAAAAAAAATGCACACAAATAGTGCTTGCATAGGACATAAGTCACATAGATAAGTGGGGTGCAAAGTGTCCGAACAGCCTATTAATGATGCCCATAGTATTAGCAGATGGGCTGCTCAGCACTGTATATATGCATCACACAGAAAAAAACAAACCAACATGAAGAGGTCTAACTGCATCCTGCAAATTGATAAAACGTGCAAAAAGATGAAAAGAAATGGGGTATTAGTTACTAATTTGGCCAAAGTAGATTAGCTCACAACCCAACGTCAAGGGTCCCCAGATATTGTGTGAGTCCCTAACACTAAATCTGAACAGCGCACATAAGGAAAAAATTCCCAAAAATTCAAAAAAACACATTTGAAAGGTTAACTCACCAAACCCTGACTAATGCACTAGCAGGATGCAGTAGACCTCCACTGACATCGTTATGTGAAACGGGGCCTTAAGGGTTGGCGGAGCGCACCAAATGAAATATAATAATAATAAGGTGCGTTCGCAACCCGGGGTCCACCGTGCAGAGACGGAACCTGCTGCTATGCAATAGCGAAACAAGATGGCAGTTGAACACTAATAAGACACTGGTTAGATGTCACCCAGAGAGAACAGCGGCAAACTCTTTTACTTCACAGAGCCGCAGCAACTACGAAAATAGAACGCTGTCCCCTGTTAAATGTCACAGGGCTCAGCTGATAAGGTGCGAGTGAGGTCTCTAGGCTCAATCCCTAGAACGCGGGGACTCGAGTCTGACTGGACCCACAATGCACACGGCATCGCACAAGAGATGTCACTACTTGGCGCTGTTGCTAGGCACTGACTCTGCCTCCTACCTGCGCTATCAGCTTAGGCACTAGCTGGCAGAGCTGAGCAATTCATGCATACCAAGGGTAGGGGATTCATAATGAGTCAGTCACCAGAGACAATCATATGTGCATACAACACACACCACAAGGTCTATACTAGCGTACGGCCGTGCGGCTGTGAGATCCATTTATAAATCTCAGTCTGCCAGGATCTTGCTAAAGGACCAATCCGGGCTCACTTGAGGACCTGAGTAGCTAACCGCCAACAACCAATGAGAGGTTGCCACCTCACAAACATGCTCAGTAGGGCGAAACCTGGACTTAGTCTCAGGAACGACTGCTTGCTGCTGTTTGCTGTTGATTGCTATAGCTGAACCTGGAGAGGCAGCAGCAATCAATTTCTGAGCAGGATCTGAAGTGGCTGAGACTGAATAGGAGACCCTGGTTACCAAATATATTTGAAATCAGGAGTTCAGAGAAACCTACTCTTACACAAGTGTGGTTGTGTATCATGTCAGAAGCAAAGAAAATGTTACTCATCTCTATATATAAAGCTGAATGTATGTGTGTGTGTGTGTGTGTGTGTATCACCAACCAATCATGAAGCATCTTTCATTTCACCAGAGCTGTTCAAAAGAAGCTGAGCTGTGATTGGTTGCTATGAGCAAGTTTTCCCACCTGACAACACCTCAGCAGACATTGACATGGTGGGAGAAATCTAGCATCCCCGGGAACATAAGCTCCCAGCCATTGTCTGCCCCCAGAAAGGAGCAGAGAGCACATGACAGAAATGATTCCCCCCCTCCCATGCCCATATACCCATCACATATCCTCCATCCTATAGGCACATCTTCCCTCTTAAAGAGATCATTGGTATGGAAGTCAGGGTAAATCCATCCAGCACTTTGGTTTTGACCACAGGCCTCTCTTAAAGGGATCCCCAGTATGAAAGTTAGGACCGTTCCACTCATCTCTGTGGTTCTGACCCCAAGCTGTTGGGATTATGTGGGATATTAGTGTTAGTAGTCCGATGGCTCTGACGGGATGATGTGGGTTATTAGTGGTAGTTATCCGATGGCTCTGGCTGACGGGATGATGTGGGATATTAGGGGTAGTAGTCCGGCAGCTGTGACGGGATGTGGAATATTAGTGGTAGTTGTCTGGTGGCTCTTGATGACGGGATGATGTGGGATATTAGTGGTAGTAGTCCGGCGGCTGTGACGGGATGATGTGGGATATTAAGGGTAGTAGTCCGGTGGCTCTGGCTGATGGGACGATGTGGGATATTAGGGGTAGTAGTCCGGTAGCTCTGGCTGATGGGACAATGTGGGATATTAGGGGTAGTAGTCCGGTAGCTATGGCTGATGGGACGATGTGGGATATTAGGGATAGTAGTCCAGTAGCTCTGGCTGATGGGACAATGTGGGATATTAGGGGTAGTAGTCTGGTAGCTCTAACTGACGGGATGATGTGGGATATTAGTAGTCCAGTGGCTCTGACGGGATGATGTGGAATATTAGGGGTAGTAGTCCAATTGCTCTGGCTGATGGGATGATGTGGGATATTAGGAGTAGTAGTCCGGTGGCTCTGGTTGACGGGATGAAGTGGGATATTAGGGGTAGTAGTCCGGTGGCTATGGCTGACGGCATGATGTGGGATATTAGAGGTGGTAGTCCGGCAGCTGTAACAGGATGATGTGGGATATTAGTGGTAGTTGTCCGGTGCCTCTTGCTGACGGGATGATGTGGGATATTAGGGGTAGTAGTCTGGCAGCTGTGACGGGATGTGGGATATTAGTGGTAGTTATCTGGTGGCTCTGGATGATGGGATAATGTAGGATATTAGGGGTAGTAGTCCGGCGGCTGTGACTGGATGATGTGGGAGTAGTCCGGCGGCTGTGACGGGATGATATGAGATATTAAGGATAGTAGTCTGGTGGCTCTGGCTGATGGGACAATGTGTGATATTAGGGGCAGTCGTCCGGTAGCTCTGGCTGACGGGATGATGTGGGATATTAGTAATCCGGTGGCTCTGGCGGGATGATGTGGGAAATTAGGGGTAGTAGTCCGGTGGCTCTGGATGACGGGATGATGTGGGATATTATAGTGAATAAGGCTATGCGGAGTGGGTGGGGCTATACACTCAGCTTTATATATATATATATATATATATATATATATATATATATGATCATTATAATTTGTTACAACTAACTGTGGTTAGTTATTATGCCCGGGCAACGCCGGGCTCTTCAGCTAGAAGTGAATAAAACTGACATGACATGCCAGTAAAATATAGCAAACTGTTGCTCTTCTGGAAGATATGATCTCACAAAAGCACAGCATTTGAAAGTAAAGATGGAGATTGGAAATTTTTCTAAACTGGAGATTGGAAATTTTTCTCTTTAGCTGATAAACTGATAAATGTACAGTTTAAAAAGTTTATTCTTATCTCATACATTTATGACAGGATATACCAAAAGTGTATGATAATGTAGATCCTTTTGGAAAACATATCTATCTACTGAAAAGGGCCCCTATATCAGTATCCTGACAGAAGCAAACTGGTCTCTCATTCATGACACGTGTGGTCTGCAATCTTCAGAACCATTTTACATATTAATGGAATGAGCTGAGCATGAGTCCCGTTCTCGGTATAGATGCTGGTGCTAATGGTGGGTTCTACATCTATCATATATTTATGGCATATCCTGTTTTTTCTCATAGAATTGAGTTTAGAAATCTGTACATGCACGCAAAGTGCAACAAACCCATTTTTCAATACAGGTGTAGGTGGGATTTGCATCTCTTATGCAGGAGGAGCCATTTATATGGAAACACCTGGGTGGGCCATGTGTATGGATACACCTAAATAAAATGGGAATAGTTGGTGATATCAACATCCTGTTTGTGGCACATTAGTATATGGGAGGGGGAAAGCTTTTCAAGATGGGTGGTGACCATGGTGGACATTTTGGAAGCAACTTTATAAATGGCCCACCCAGGTGTATCCATATAAATGGCCCACCCTGTACATTTATATAATATATACATATATAAATGTTAAAACTGGGAAAACTGATTTAAAGGGTTATTCTCATGTTCATAGTAGAATGGTTCTTCATAGATGTGTTGTTGACAACCACTGCTAACTATCTTGCAGGCAGTGGACTGAAGCTTGCTGAGACAACACTGCACTCCAGCAATCCCACCAGTGGGGGGCCACGGCAAAAATGCTCAAGTTTCCCATGGGCTCATTGCTCAGGTCAAGCACTTGAGCATTTCAATATGCTCGACCCGAGCAACGAACACCCGAGCATTTTAGTGCTCACCCATCACTTTTTAATAATACTTATAGCTAGAGTTGAGCGAAACGGGTCGAAAAAATTCAAAAGTCGCCGACTTTCGCCAAAGTCGGGTTTCATGAAACGAAACCCAAAATCAACGTGAGGTCGGCCACGAGGTCGGCGACTTTAGCACCAAAGTCGCATTTCAAAAGATGCTTCAGCGCCCTTTTTCAGCCAATGAGGAAGAACGGACACTGTGGGCAACGTGATGACATAGGCAGCGGTCCCCACCATCTTTGAGAAGGGCTTGCAAATGATTGGCTTGCTTTGGGGGGCATCACAGGGGGTATAAAAGGGCGTGCACGCCAACCGCCATCTTACTTCTGCTGATCTCAGTATAGGGCTAGCTGCTGCTGCTGCAGATTCTGTAGGGAGAGCGTTAGGCAGGGAAGAAGAAAAAAAATCAGCTGCTGCTGCTAGCGATTTTGCCTGTACAACACACCAGTCACTGTGCAGTGCAAGGGGAGGCTATATTTTGGTGGATCATCTCTGTTGGTTGTTAGGCTGCCTTATTAGGCTACCTGATAGCTGCATTGCTGGTTTCACACTGCTCTGCAAACTGCTTTTTTAAAAGCAATCCTTTTTTTTGTCCTGGTGAGATACTGAGCGTGCATTTTTTCACACCGTACAGCGGTGTACGCTCCTCACACAGTACCGTGTAACGGCTGTTATCACGGCCACAGTGAAGCTTAAGGGTGTGACTCTGTAAGGATAAGTCGAGGAGTTGTTCCGTTCTTACAGACCTCCACCTTATAGTTTTGTCTGTTTTTGAAACTGTCTAGTCTATTTGCTGCTTGATTACATTCAAAACTATAGAGAGACAGCGTGTGTCAGTCCGTATACAAAAACACGGAGCTTGACAATTTAACATACACCGGACAGCGGTGTACGTGCATGCTGCTCTCTCAGTACCATGTAACGGCTGTTATCACGGCCACAGTGAAGCTAAGGGTGTGATTCTGTAAGGATAAGTCGAGGAGTTGTTCCGTTCTTACAGACCTACACTCTAGGGAGATTCCAATCCTGTCCTGTCCTATATAACATTTTTCACACCTGCCAAATTCAGCCTGTCATACAGCGGTGTGATATACACTGGGCCTGACACAATACATTAGTGTCCAGAAGTGTGTAAGGACATTCCATTTCTCCCGTCCTATATAACATTTTTCACACCTGCCAAATTCAGCCTGTCATACAGCGGTGTGATATACACTGGGCCTGACACAATACATTAGTGTCCAGAAGTGTGTAAGGACATTCCATTTCTCCCGTCCTATATAACATTTTTCACACCTGCCAAATTCAGCCTGTCATACAGCGGTGTGATATACACTGGGCCTGACACAATACATCAGTGTCCAGAAGTGGTCGGAGAATTAAATTCTCCCCTGTCCTATATACACCTTGTACCTTGTTTTACAGTTCCATATCATTGGTGGAATTGTGGGTACATTTTTCAAAAAAATGAGGAAATGTGGTGTAAGAGGCCGTGTTAGTGGGCGGGGGTTGCCAGCTGTTAATGATGGTGTTGGTGTTGGATCTGCTGGTAGTGGTAAAAGCAAAAAAACACCTAATGCAGGAGGTGTTGAGCCTGCGTCATTGTCTGGCTCCACAAGGCCTCGAAGGCTCCCTTTTCTGGGAGTAGGTAAACTGCTTTTAAAGCCGGAGCTTCAGGAACAAGTTTTGGCCTACATTGCTGACTCGGCCTACAGCTCTATCGCCTCCTCGTCTGAACTTTTAAAAAATAAAAGCACTGAGTCCTCTTTGGAGGCTCATGGTCATGAACCACACCTTTCTTTGTGTCCTTCACCCCAACCAAAATTGAAGGATGCGGCAGGCCACACAACAGATTACTCCATGGAGCTGTTTTCACATACCATGCCTTGGTTATCAAGTGAAATGGTGAATTACCCCGGCCAAGATGAATCTGACATGGAGTGCACTGATGCACAGCCACTGATAGATGATTCTGCTGGTGCATTCACTCAGAGCACGACATTGTCCTCGCAGTGTACTGAGCCAGATTCTGACCCTGATGAAACTCAGGTGCCCCTTCCCGCATACTATACCACCGTACACGGTGACACAGAGGAAGGTGAACATGACATTGAAGAGGAGGTGATGGATGACCCAGTTGTTGACCCAGATTGGCATCCATTGGGGGGAAGAGGGTGCCGCTGCCAATAGCTCCGAAGAGGAGGAGGAGCATCCGCAGCAGGCATCGACATCGCAACAGCTGTTATCTGGCAGGCACGGAGCAGTCCAAAAACGGGTTACAAAAAGCCAAAAATTTGCTGGACTGCTTGGCCAGATGGTCAAAATAGCACAGCGTGCAAAGACGCAAAATGTCTTCCATAGTAGGAAGAGTGCAGTGTGGCACTTTTTGGAACAAAATCCTAATGATCAGGCCAAGGTTATCTGTAAGAAGTGCGCAAAGACCTTTAGCCGAGGGAAAAATCTGAAAAATTTGAATACCAGTTGCATGCTTAGACATTTAACCACCATGCATTTGCAAGCGTGGACGGAACACCAAGCCTCAAGTACCACATGTGCAAATGCTCCCAAAGAAGCTAGTCAGCAACGCTACATTGTTTCCCCCACTATAAGCCCACCGGTTACCACAGCAGCAAATGTTGAGGTGTCGCTGCAAGGCCAAAGCTGTCAGGGAATCACAATGTAATATCAACGAAAGACTGTATCTAGGCCATCAGAAAGAACACCAACTCCATCACCATCATCAACCCTCTCTCAGTCCGCCCTGTCCACCGCTAGTTCCACCATAGGCAGCTCTCAAGTCCAGCTCACCCTGCCAGAAACTATGAGTAGGACAAGAAAGTACTCATCCTCTCATCCGCGTACACAGGGTTTGAACGCCCACATTGCCAAACTAATCTCGTTAGAGTTGATGCCCTATTGGTTGGTGGAAAGCGCAGCTTTCCGCGAACTCATGGCCTACGAAGTACCACGCTATGAACTACCCAGTCGCCACTTCTTTTCTCGAAAAGCCATCCCAGCCCTCCACCTTCATGTGAAGGACCGCATTGTACATGCACTCAAGCAATCAGTGAGTGGAAAGGTGCACCTCACAACTGATGCATGGTCCAGTAGGCATGGCTAGGGCTTTTATGTGTCCATCACTGCGCACTGGGTTAATGTGGTGGATGCAGGGTCCACAGGTGACAGCGGTGGTGAGACAGTGCTGCCTAGCCCACGGTATAGAAAACAGTTGGCTGTAGGCGTTCGACCCTCCTCCTCCTACTCCTCTAGAAGCGAAAGCTTGTCCCCAGAGTGCAGTCGCAGCAGCACTCCATCTGCAGCTGCCAGTGTTGCACACGAGGTGTCGCCCTATCGATCAGCTAGTGGAAAGCGTCAGCAGGCTGTGTTGAAGATGATGTGTTTGGGCGACAGACACACCGCGGAGGTACTGGCCGACTACTTTCAGCACCAAACTGAGTCATGGCTGGGCAGTCTACATCTTGAGGCAGGCAAGGTAGTTAGCGATAACGGACGTAATTTTGTGGCTGCCATAGCCCTTTCAAAACTCAGACACATACCTTGCTTGGCTCACACCTTGAACCTGGTGGTGCAGTGCTTCCTCAATAATTATCTGGAGTTAACAGGCCTGCTCCAGAAGGTTCGAAAACTGTGCTCGCACATCCGCCGGTTGCCCGTACACTCCAGTCGTATGCAGAAGCTGCAGCAATTGATACACCTTCCCAAGCACCGGCTAATTATCGACGTTGCAACAAGGTGGAACTCCACCCTGCACATGGTTGAGCGGCTGTGCGAACAGAGGCAGGCCATAATGCATTTGTGGGAGGATACCCGGACAGGCACTTTGAGGGCAGACATGGAGTTGACAGGTGTGCAGTGGTCAAAGCTGAAAGACCTCTGTAAAGTCCTTCAGTGTTTTGAGGAATGCACATGGCTGATAAGCGCAGACGACGCCATCATAAGCATGAGCATCCCACTTATGCATCTGCTCATGCAAACTTTGACGCACATTAAGGAGCAGGCGTCTGCAGCCAAGGTTGACGAAGAGGAAGAGGAGGAGGAAATCCTTGATGACAGTCAGCTATTGTCTGCTCCGGGACCTCTCCTGGACAAGGTGGAGGAAGAAGAGGAAGAGGAGGGTAATGATGGGGATGATTATTTATGAGAGGAGGATGCTTCTCGTGTGTCCAGAGAAAATTTTGGCGTGGCAAGGTCTGGTACAGGGTTTGTGCATGACTGGAGGGATGTGGATTTGCCAGAAAGTGCTCCTACACCAATCAGTCGCAGTGCATCATAAACACCGGGAACATTGGCCCACATGTCAGATTATGCCTTGCAGATCCTAAAAAGGGACCCCCGCATTGCCAAAATGATGAACGATGACGACTACTGGTTGGCCAGCATCCTGGATTCACGCTATAAAGGCAAATTCCAAAACATCATGCCACAGGAGAACCTTGACCTAATATTGGCTAGCAAACAAGCTACTTTGGTAAACCGGTTGGTTGAGGCATTCCCAGCACACAGCAGCGGTGATGGTTCTCACACGAGCCGTAGGGGCCAGGGGCAGCTTGGAAGAGGTGTTCGTGGTGCACACATCAGGAGTGGCATTGGAGATAGGGGTTTCATGACCATGTTGTGGACTGATTTTTCAAGTCCCGCTCACACGACTGGTAATACTGCATCGATGGAAAGTGACAGGAGACAGCACTTGTCAACTATGGTTACAAACTACTTTTCCTCCCATGTCGATGTTCTCCCTCACAGGTCATTCCCCTTTGACTATTGGGCCGCTAAACTGGACACCTGGCCTGAATTGGCACAATATGCGTTACAGGAGCTCACTTGCCCAGCTGCAAGTGTGCTATTGGAAAAGTCTTCAGTGCTGCTGGATCAATCCTGACTAGAGTTGAGCGACTTTTGGTTTTTTAGGGTCGCGTTTCGTTTCGTGAAACCCGACTTTTCCAAAAGTCGGGTCGAGCAAGATCGTCCGATTATAGGGAAAAGTCGGGGTCGTCCCGAAACACGAAACCCAATGTAAGTCAATGGGGAATAAAAGTCGACAGTGAGAGGAGGACAGGAAACACACCTACAGTGCCCATTTGAATGCCAAAAGCATCAATTCTTCTTACTTAAGCTTGTCAACCTTAATTAACTTCATAATACAAGTTACGCACTGAAAAATGGGGGTTATTTGGCTAAAGTTGTGGGGGGGAGGGCTGGCTGCAGGTTTTCATGTGCCTTGGGTGAAAGAGCGCCCCTTTAACACATACCACAACTCATCATGCTCCGATACGGCAGAGAAATAGCGGTATAGTACAATGAAAAATACCTCACTTTTTACATCTCATGACGAGGCCCATCTATTTCTCCATACAGAATCATTGGTCCCATATAATGTTTGAAACAGTATATGATGAGCTCCACATAATGCTACAGTATATGTTGGTCCCCATGGATGAAGCTCCACTGTCTTATGGGCCCAAATAATGCTCCAAACATAATGGGCCCCATTTCTAATGCTCTAGTGTATAATGGGCCCTGTAAATGCTGCTCCAGTGTCTGATGTCCACCTTTGGAATGTTCCATTGTATGGTGGGCCCCATCTATCATTCTCCAGAGTATAGTGCTCCCCAAAAATTGCTGTCCCAACATTGAAAACAATCAAATAAGTCTCCTCGCTAGGGAATCCCTGTACTAGTCTAGACTCCTCGTCGTCCCCATCTTCCATCTCACTGCACAGTATTTCAACTTTGCAAGTGCTGTGATCCTGGGCAAGCAGGGGGGGCCCACTCGTTGGCGACGGCACTGGCACAGGGCCCCTGATAGTACGGTGGTGTGTCTGATGGCGGGTGGGCCGAACCTGCACTTTCATCTGCAGCTTCCTCTTTGTCACCGTGTAAGATGGAACTGTATATGGGAAGGGTAACCTGAGTTTCATCAGGGTCAGATTCAGGCCGGGTAGCGTGCGAGGGGAATGTAGTGGTCTGGGTCAATGTACCAGCAGATTCATCGAGCAGTGGCTGGGCATCAGTGCACTTGTGTCGCCCCCAGGAGTACAGTCGCCACAGTGGCATTACCTTCTTCCTAGGGAGTGTGATGTCATGCTTGGGAGCAACGAAGGATCTCTCTAGCAGGTTAACTGATTGGGCGGCGTTATTCCCACGAGTCATGACCCTCCAAACAGCGTTCATGAAGGCAAAGTGTTTGTTTTACGTGGGCAGTATGGTTGCAAAGCTGAACCTTAAAGGAATGTCCAGAAGGGCACCACCAGGAGTGGAGCCTACGGTTAAATTCGACTCCACCTGGGAAACCTCAACCATGCCAGCTACAGAACAGATGCACACATTGCAAGCTTAATTCCGTTAACGAACGAGACTCCGTCATGCCCCGTGGTCCGAGTCCGGCTTACTAGAGGGACACGTGAGGCTCTGGCACATGAGATTGGCCAATAACTGGTGTGTCATGCCCTTACATGTCCGTGGCTGCATGTGCGCTACACTGAAAAGGCCAGCGTTTGTCGCTTACAGGTGCAGATAACCCGCTGAACAACGTTAGTGATGGGGATCACTGATTACAATTATTACCCGCGAACAATGATTTCCCAGTAAGTGCAGGTCAACTGCAGTTCCGGAATTAGGCCTAACCGTCATTCCTGAAAAAATGAAAAACTTACGTGTGCAAACCACAGGTGCTGTAGCTTGCTTAACAGCTCGCCAGCCGTTCTCACGCCCAGTATGGATTACACGTGATTGCACAAAGGTGAGAAAGGGTACCGTATCCCCGGATAACATGTATGGATAGCGTACACATTCAAAATATATGTCTCAGGAGGCAGGCTCAGACGGTGTTAGGCCCAGTATGGATTGCACGTGATTGCACAAAGGTAAGAAAGGGTACTGTATCCCCGGATAACATGTATGGATAGCGTACACATTCAAAATATATGTCTATACATCAGGAGGCAGGCCCAGACGGTGTTAGGCCCAGTATGGATTGCACGTGATTGCACAAATGTTAGAAAGGGTACCGAATCCCCGGATAACATGTATGGATAGCGTACACATTCAAAATATATGTCTCAGGAGGCAGGCTCAGACGGTGTTAGGCCCAGTATGGATTGCACGTGATTGCACAAAGGTTAGAAAGGGTACCGTATCCCCAGATAACATGTATGGATAGCGTACACATTCAAAATATATGTCTATACATCAAGAGGCAGGCTCAGACGGTGTTAGGCCCAGTATGGATTGCACGTGATTGCACAAAGGTTAGAAAGGGTACCGTATCCCCGGATAACATGTATGGATAGCGTACACATTCAAAATATATGTCTCAGGAGGCAGGCTCAGACGGTGTTAGGCCCAGTATGGATTGCACGTGATTGCACAAAGGTTAGAAAGGGTACCGCATCCCCAGATAACATGTATGGATAGCGTACACATTCAAAATATATGTCTCAGGAGGTAGGCTCAGACGGTGTTAGGCCCAGTATGGATTGCACGTGATTGCACAAAGGTTAGAAAGGGTACCGTATCCCCGGATAACATGTATGGATAGCGTACACATTCAAAATATATGTCTCAGGAGGCAGGCTCAGACGGTGTTAGGCCCAGTATGGATTGCACGTGATTGCACAAAGGTTAGAAAGGGTACCGTATCCCCGGATAACATGTATGGATAGCGTACACATTCAAAATATATGTCTATACATCAGGAGGCAGGCTCATACGGTATTAGGCCCAGTATGGATTGCACGTGATTGCACAAAGGTTAGAAAGGGTACCGTATCCCCGGATAACATGTATGGATAGCGTACACATTCAAAATATATGTCTATACATCAGGAGGCAGGCCCAGACGGTGTTAGGCCCAGTATGGATTGCACGTGATTGCACAAAGGTTAGAAAGGGTACCGTATCCACAGATAACATGTATGGATAGCGTACACATTCAAAATATATGTCTCAGGAGGCAGGCTCAGACGGTGTTAGGCCCAGTATGGATTGCACGTGATTGCACAAAGGTTAGAAAGGGTACCGTATCCCCAGATAACATGTATGGATAGCGTACACATTCAAAATATATGTCTATACATCAGGAGGCAGGCTCAGACGGTGTTAGGCCCAGTATGGATTGCACGTGATTGCACAAAGGTTAGAAAGGGTACCGTATCCCCGGATAACATGTATGGATAGCGTACACATTCAAAATATATGTCTCAGGAGGCAGGCTCAGACGGTGTTAGGCCCAGTATGGATTGCACGTCATTGCACAAAGGTTAGAAAGGGTACCGTATCCCCAGATAACATGTATGGATAGCGTACACATTCAAAATATATGTCTATACATCAGGAGGCAGGCTCAGACGGTGTTAGGCCCAGTATGGATTGCACGTGATTGCACAAAGGTTAGAAAGGGTACCGTATCCCCGGATAACATGAATGGATAGCGTACACATTCAAAATATATGTCTCAGGAGGCAGGCTCAGACGGTGTTAGGCCCAGTATGGATTGCACGTGATTGCACAAAGGTTAGAAAGGGTACCATATCCCCAGATAACATGTATGGATAGCGTACACATTCAAAATATATGTCTATACATCAGGAGGCAGGCTCAGACGGTGTTAGGCCCAGTATGGATTGCACGTGATTGCACAAAGGTTAGAAAGGGTACCGTATCCCCGGATAACATGTATGGATAGCGTACACATTCAAAATATATGTCTCAGGAGGCAGGCTCAGACGGTGTTAGGCCCAGTATGGATTGCACGTGATTGCACAAAGGTTAGAAAGGGTACCGTATCCCCGGATAACATGTATGGATAGCGTACACATTCAAAATATATGTCTCAGGAGGCAGGCTCAGACGGTGTTAGGCCCAGTATGGATTGCACGTGATTGCACAAAGGTTAGAAAGGGTACCGTATCCCCAGATAACATGTATGGATAGCGTACACATTCAAAATATATGTCTATACATCAGGAGGCAGGCTCAGACGGTGTCAGGCACAGTATGGATTTGATGGCCCAGATTACACAGCGGAGGAGCAGGGAGAGGTAAAGATTGCAAATGCTGGGGCCCTGCCCAAGCAAGGGGGGCCCACTCGTGGGCATCGGTACTGGCACTGGGCCCCTCATAGTACAGCGGTGTGTCTGATGGCGGGTGTGCACCACCACCATCAGAGACACTTGATTGCACTATGAGGGACCCTGTGCCAGTGCCCGCGCCCAAGAGTCGGCCTACCCACCTGTACAGGGCAACGGCACTTGCACGGTGTCGTGCGCTAGGTGGTGACCCCGGCCATGGGGGGGGAGGCAGCACAGTTAGGGAGTTTTAGAAAGTGGCATATGTTGATGTTGGACATTCAGCTGATGCAAAAGGCGAAATAGGTCAAGTCCCAGGAAGAGGTGGACCAAAGCAAGCCATTTTTCTGTCACCCTATGTGTCATCAGGGGAAGGTGGGACAAAATCCTTGGAAACCCATCCATGGTTCATTTTAATGAAGGTTAGATCATCCACATTTTGGGTTGACAGACGGGTCCTTTTTTCTGTCAGGATTGATCCAGCTGCACTGAAGACTCTTTCCGATAGCACACTTGCAGCTGGGCAAGCGAGCTCCTGTAAGGCATATTGGGCCAATTCAGGCCAGGTGTCCAGTTTAGCGGCCCAATAGTCAAAGGGGAATGACCTGTGTGGGAGAACATCAATATGGGAGGAAAAGTAGTTTGTAACCATAGTTGACAACTGCTGTCTCCTGTCACTTTCCATCGATGCAGTATTACCAGTTGTGTGAGCGGTATTTGAAAAATCAGTCCACAACATTGTCATGAAACCCCTTTCTCCAACGCCACTTCTGCTGTGTGCACCACGAACACCTCTGCCAAGCTGCCCCCGGCCCGTACGGCTCGTGTGAGAACCATCACCGCTGCTGTGTGCTGGGAATGCCTCAAGCAACCGATTTACCAGAGTTGCTTGTTTATTAGCCAATATTAGGTCAAGGTTCTCCTGTGGCATGATGTTTTGTAATTTGCCTTTATAGCGTGGATCCAGGATGCTGGCCAACCAGTAGTCGTCATCGTTCATCATTTTGGCAATGCGGGGGTCCCTTTTTAGGATCTGCAAGGCATAATCTGACATGTGGGCCAATGTTCCCAGTGTCAATGATGCACTGCGAGTGCTGGGTGGAGGAGCACTTTCTGGCAAATCCACATCCCTCCAGTCACGCACAAACCCTGTACCAGACCTTGCCACGCCAACATTTTCACTTGCCCCACGAGATGCATCCTCCTCCCCTAAGTAATCATCCCCATCATCATCCTCCTCCTCCTCTTCTTCCTCCACCTCGTCCAGGAGAGGTCCCTGAGCAGACAATGGCTGAATGTCATCAAGGATTCCCTCCTCCTCTTCCTCCTCATCAACATTGGCTGCAGACGCCTGCTCCTTAACCCTCCGTCAGGCGCAATATAGATTCTCCTCAGTTCATGCGCAATGTGCCTGACAAGCACAGGTCAGAAAACCACCTATAGTAGCTACATATTTCAATTTCAGGACTATAGAAGTAGTCAGTGACCTTCATAGGAATGTATTAAGGTGCGTTAAAGTTTGCATGAGCAGACGCATAAGTGGGATGCTCATGCTTAGGATGGCGTCGTCTGCGCTTACCAGCCGTGTGCATTCCTCAAAACACTGAAGGACTTTACAGAGGTCTTTCAGCTTCGACCACTGCACACCTGTCAACTCCATGTCTGCTCTCAAAGTGCCTGGCCGTGTATCCTCCCACAAATGCATTATGGCCTGCCTCTGCTCGCACAGCCGCTCCACCATGTGCAGGGTGGAATTCCACCTTGTTGCAATGTCGATAATGAGGCGGTGGTTGGGAAGGTGGAGCAATCGCTGCAGCTTCTGCATACGAACGGAGTGTACAGGCGACCGGCGGATGTGCGCGCACAGTCTTCGCACCTTCTGGAGCAGGGCTGTTAACTCAGGATAATTTTTGAGGAAGCACTGCACCACCAGGTTCAAGGTGTGAGCCAAGCAAGGTATGTGGCTGAGTTTTGAAAGGGCTATGGCTGCCACAAAATTACGGCCATTATCACTAACTACCTTGCCTGCCTCAAGATGTACACTGCCCAGCCATGACTCAGTTTGTCGCTTCAAGTACTCGGCCAGCACCTCGGCGGTATGTCTGTCGCCCAAGCACATCATCTGCAACACAGCCTGCTGACGCTTTCCACTAGATGCTCGATAGGGGGACACATCGTGTGCAACAGTGGCAGCTGCAGATGGAGTGCTCGTACGACTGCGCTCTGTGGACGAGCTTTCGCTTCTGGAGGAGGAGGAGGAGGAGGAGGGTGGAACGCCTACAACCAACTGTTTCCTATACCGTGGGCTAGGCAGCACTGTCCCACCACCGCTGTCCCCTGTGGACCCTGCATCCACCACATTAACCCAGTGCGCAGTGATGGACACGTAACAGCCCTGGCCATGCCGACTGGACCATGCATCAGTTGTGAGGTGCACCTTTCCGCTCACTGACTGCTTGAGTGCATGGACAATGCGGTCTTTCACATGATGGTGGAGGGCTGGGATGGCTTTGCGAGAGAAGAAGTGGCGACTGGGTAGGTCATAGCGTGGTACTGCATAGGCCATGAGTTCGCGGAAAGTAGTGCTTTCCACCAACCGAAAGGGCATCATCTCAAACGAGATTAGTTTGGCAATGTGGGCGTTCAAACCCAGTGTACGCGGATGAGAGACTGAGTACTTTCTTGACCTACTCATAGTGTCTGGGAGGGTGAGCTGGACTTGAGAGCTGCATATGGTGGAAGTAGCGGTGGACAGGGCGGACTGAGAGAGGGTTTATGATGGTGATGGAGTTGGTGTTCTTTCTGATGGCCTAGAATCAGTCTTTCGTTGATATAACAGTGGGATTCCCTGACTGCTGTGGCCTTGCAATGACACCTCAACATTTGCTGCTGTGCTAACCGGTGGGCTTACAGTGGGGGAAACAATGTAGCGTTGCTGACTACCTTCGTTGTGATCAGTTGCACATGTGGCACTTGAGGTTTGGTGTTGTGTCCACGCTTGCAAGTGCATGCTGGTTAAATGTCTAAGCATGCAACTGGTATTCAAATTTTTCAGATTTTTCCCTCGGCTAAAGGTCTTTGCGCACTTCTTACAGATAACCTTGGCCTGATCATGAGGATTTTGTTCAAAAAAGTGCCACACTGCACTCTTCCTACTTTGGCAGACATTTTGCGGCCTAGCACGCTGTGATCTTTTGACCCTCTGGACAAGCTGTCCAGCAACTCTTTTGATGTTTGGAACCTGTCTTTGGAGTGCTACGGGCCTGCCAGATAACAGCTGTTGCGATGTCGATGTCTGCTGTCGATGTCCTCATCTGAGCTATTGGAAGCAGCACCCTCTTCCCCCAATGGATGCCAATCTGGGTCAACAACTGGGTCATCCATCACCTCCTCTTCTATGTCATGTGCACCTTCCTCTGTGTCACCGTGTATGGTGGTATAGTGTGCAGGAAGGGGCACCTGAGTCTCATCAGGGTCAGAATCTGGCTCTGTACACTGCGAGGACAATGTAGTGCTCTGAGTGAATGTACCAGCAGAATCATCCATCAGCGGCTGTGCATCAGTGCACTCCATGTCAGATTCATCTTGGCCTGGGTAATTCACCATTTCACTTGATAATCCAGGCATGGTATGTGAAAACAGCTCCATGGAGTAATCAGTAGTATGGCCTGCGTCATCCTTCAATCTTGGTTGGGGTGAAGGACACAAGGAAAGGTGTGGTTCATGAACATGAGCCTCCAATGACGACTCAGTGCTTTTACTTTTTACAACTGAAGAAGAGGAGGCGATAGAGCTGGAGGCTGAGTCAGCAATGTAAGACAAAACTTTTTCCTGATGCTCTGGCTTTAAAAGCGGTTTGCCAACTCCTAGAATACTAAGCGTTCGAGGCCTTATGTAGCCAGACGATGACGCAGGCTCAACACCTCCTGCATTCGGTCCTATTTTGCTCTTGCCACTACCATCAGATCCACCACCAACACCATCATTACTAGCTGCCAACCCCCGCCCAATTCCACGGCCTCTTCCACCAGCCTTCCTCATTTTTGGTAGAAATGTAGACAAAATCCAACAAACTATATAGTAATGTAAAACAAGGTACAAGGTATCTATAGGACAGGGGAGATTTTGAATTTCTGCAGACACTTGTGGACACTGGACACTTTTGGATTGTGTGAGGCCCACTGATATCTGAGCGCTATGTGACAGGCTCGATGGCACAGCTGTGACCAAAGTGACTAGAGGATAAGGGAGATTTTGAATCTCTGCACACACTTTTGGACACTGGACACTTTTGGATTGTGTGAGGCCCACTGATATCTGAGCGCTATGTCACAGGCTCGATGGCACAGCTGTGACCAAAGTGACTAGAGGATAAGGGAGATTTTGAATCTCTGCACACACTTTTGGACACTGGACACTTTTGGATTGTGTGAGGCCCAATGAATATCTGAGCGCTATGTCACAGGCTCGATGGCACAGCTGTGACCAAAGTGACTAGAGGATAAGGGAGATTTTGAATCTCTGCACACACTTTTGGACACTGGACACTTTTGGATTGTGTGAGGCCAAATGAATATCTGAGCGCTATGTGACAGGCTCGATGGCACAGCTGTGACCAAAGTGACTAGGGGATAAGGGAGATTTTGAATCTCTGCACACACTTTTGGACACTGGACACTTTTGGATTGTGTGAGGCCCAATGAATATCTGAGTGCTATGTGACAGGCTCGATGGCACAGCTGTGACCAAAGTGACTAGAGGATAAGGGAGATATTGAATCTCTGCACACACTTTTGGACACTGGACACTTTTGGATTGTGTGAGGCCCAATGAATATCTGAGCGCTATGTCACAGGCTCGATGGCACAGCTGTGACCAAAGTGACTAGAGGATAAGGGAGATTTTGAATCTCTGCACACACTTTTGGACACTGGACACTTTTGGATTGTGTGAGGCCCAATGAATATCTGAGCGCTATGTGACAGGCTCGATGGCACAGCTGTGACCAAAGTGACTAGAGGATAAGGGAGATTTTGAATCTCTGCACACACTTTTGGACACTGGACACTTTTGGATTGTGTGAGGCCCACTGATATCTGAGCGCTATGTGACAGGCTCGATGGCACAGCTGTGACCAAAGTGACTAGAGGATAAGGGAGATTTTGAATCTCTGCACACACTTTTGGACACTGGACACTTTTGGATTGTGTGAGGCCCACTGATATCTGAGCGCTATGTGACAGGCTCGATGGCACAGCTGTGACCAAAGTGACTAGAGGATAAGGGAGATTTTGAATCTCTGCACACACTTTTGGACACTGGACACTTTTGGATTGTGTGAGGCCCACTGATATCTGAGCGCTATGTGACAGGCTCGATGGCACAGCTGTGACCAAAGTGACTAGAGGATAAGGGAGATTTTGAATCTCTGCACACACTTTTGGACACTGGACACTTTTGGATTGTGTGAGGCCCACTGATATCTGAGCGCTATGTCACAGGCTCGATGGCACAGCTGTGACCAAAGTGACTAGAGGATAAGGGAGATTTTGAATCTCTGCACACACTTTTGGACACTGGACACTTTTGGATTGTGTGAGGCCCAATGAATATCTGAGCGCTATGTGACAGGCTTGATGGCACAGCTGTGACCAAAGTGACTAGAGGATAAGGGAGATTTTAAATCTCTGCACACACTTTTGGACACTGTACACTTTTGGATTGTGTGAGGCCCAATGAATATCTGAGCGCTATGTGACAGGCTCAATGGCACAGCTGTGACCAAAGTGACTAGAGGATAAGGGAGATTTTGAATCTCTGCACACACTTTTGGACACTGGACACTTTTGGATTGTGTGAGGCCCAATGAATATCTGAGCGCTATGTCACAGGCTCGATGACACAGCTGTGACCAAAGTGACTAGAGGATAAGGGAGATTTTGAATCTCTGCACACACTTTTGGACACTGGACACTTTTGGATTGTGTGAGGCCCAATGAATATCTGAGCGCTATGTGACAGGCTCGATGGCACAGCTGTGACCAAAGTGACTAGAGGATAAGGGAGATTTTGAATCTCTGAACACACTTTTGGACACTGGACACTTTTGGATTGTGTGAGGCCCACTGATATCTGAGCGCTATGTGACAGGCTCGATGGCACAGCTGTGACCAAAGTGACTAGAGGATAAGGGAGATTTTGAATCTCTGCACACACTTTTGGACACTGGACACTTTTGGATTGTGTGAGGCCCACTGATATCTGAGCGCTATGTCACAGGCTCGATGGCACAGCTGTGACCAAAGTGACTAGAGGATAAGGGAGATTTTGAATCTCTGCACACACTTTTGGACACTGGACACTTTTGGATTGTGTGAGGCCCACTGATATCTGAGCGCTATGTCACAGGCTCGATGGCACAGCTGTGACCAAAGTGACTAGAGGATAAGGGAGATTTTGAATCTCTGCACACACTTTTGGACACTGGACACTTTTGGATTGTGTGAGGCCCAATGAATATCTGAGCGCTATGTGACAGGCTTGATGGCACAGCTGTGACCAAAGTGACTAGAGGATAAGGGAGATTTTGAATCTCTGCACACACTTTTGGACACTGGACACTTTTGGATTGTGTGAGGCCCAATGAATATCTGAGCGCTATGTAACAGGCTCAATGGCACAGCTGTGACCAAAGTGACTAGAGGATAAGGGAGATTTTGAATCTCTGCACACACTTTTGGACACTGGACACTTTTGGATTGTGTGAGGCCCAATGAATATCTGAGCGCTATGTCACAGGCTCGATGGCACAGCTGTGACCAAAGTGACTAGAGGATAAGGGAGATTTTGAATCTCTGCACATACTTTTGGACACTGGACACTTTTGGATTGTGTGAGGCCCAATGAATATCTGAGCGCTATGTGACAGGCTCGATGGCACAGCTGTGACCAAAGTGACTAGAGGATAAGGGAGATTTTGAATCTCTGCACACACTTTTGGACACTGGACACTTTTGGATTGTGTGAGGCCCAATGAATATCTGAGCGCTATGTCACAGGCTCGATGGCACAGCTGTGACCAAAGTGACTAGAGGATAAGGGAGATTTTGAATCTCTGCACACACTTTTGGACACTGGACACTTTTGGATTGTGTGAGGCCCACTGATATCTGAGCGCTATGTCACAGGCTCGATGGCACAGCTGTGACCAAAGTGACTAGAGGATAAGGGAGATTTTGAATCTCTGCACACACTTTTGGACACTGGACACTTTTGGATTGTGTGAGGCCCAATGAATATCTGAGCGCTATGTGACAGGCTTGATGGCACAGCTGTGACCAAAGTGACTAGAGGATAAGGGAGATTTTGTATCTCTGCACACACTTTTGGACACTGGACACTTTTGGATTGTGTGAGGCCCAATGAATATCTGAGCGCTATGTGACAGGCTCGATGGCACAGCTGTGACCAAAGTGACTAGAGGATAAGGGAGATTTTGAATCTCTGCACACACTTTTGGACACTGGACACTTTTGGATTGTGTGAGGCCCACTGATATCTGAGCGCTATGTCACAGGCTCGATGGCACAGCTGTGACAAAAGTGACTAGAGGATAAGGGAGATTGGATTGCTTTTAAAAAAGCAGTTTGCGGAGCAGTGGGTAAACAGCAATGCAGGAAAGTCAGGAAGCCTTAGAAGGCAGCCCAACAACCAACACCACTATATAGCCTCCCCTTGCACTGCACACACAGTGACTGGTGTGTTGTGCATGCCAAATCGCTAGCAGCAGAAGCAGTTTTTTTGTCTTCTTCCCTGCCTAACGCTCTCCCTACAGAATCAGCAACCTCTCCCTATACTGAGATCGGCAGAAGTAAGATGGCGGTCGGCGTGCACGCCCTTTTATACCCCCTGTGACACCCACCAAAGCAAGCCAATCACTTGCATGCCCTTCTGAAAGATGGTGGTGACCCCTGCCTATGTCATCACGTTGCCCACAGTGTCCGTGGATCCTGATTGGCTGAAAAAGAGCGCAAAACAAACTTTTGAAACGCGACTTTGGCGCGTAAGTCGCCGACCTCGTGGCCGACCTCATCCTGGGGTTGGGTTTCGTTTCATGAAACCCGACTTTGCCAAAAGTCGGCGACTTTTGAAATTGTTCGACCCGTTTCGCTCAACTCTAATCCTGACAGAAAAAAGGACCCGTCTGTTGACCCAAAATGTGGATGATCTAACCTTCATTAAAATGAACCATGCATGGGTTTCCAAGGATTCTGTCCCACCTTCCCCTGATGACACATAGGTTGACAGAAAAATGGCTTGCTTTGGTCCTCCTCTTCCTGGGTCTTGACCAATTTAGCCTTTTGCATCAGCTGAATGTCCAACATCAACATTTGCCACTTTGTAAACCTCCCTAACTTTGCTGCCTCCCCCCCAAGGCCGGGGTCACCACCTAGCGCACGAAACCGTGCGATTGCCGTTGCCCTGGACAGGTGGTAAGGTCGACTCTTGGGCGCGGGCACTGGCACAGGGTCCCTCATAGTGCAATCAAGTGTCTCTGACGGTGGTGGCGCACACCCGCCGTCAGACACACAGCCATACTAAGAGGGGCCCAGTGCCAGTACTGACGCCCACGAGTGGGCCCCCCTTGCTTGGGCAGGGCAACAGCATTTGCAATCTTTACCTCTCCCTGCTCCTCCACTGTGTAGTCTGGGCTGTCAAATCCATACTGGGCCTGGCACCTTCTGAGCCTGCCTCCTGATCTATAGACATATATTTTGAATGTGTAAACTATGCTATCCACACATGTTATGCGGTGATACGGTACCCTTTCTCACCTTTGTGCAATCACGTGTAATCCATACTGGGCCTGAGAACGGCTGGCGAGCTGTTAAGTAAGCTACAGCACCTGTGGTTTGCACGCGTAAGTTTTTCATATTTTCAGGAATGACGGTTAGGCCTAATTTCAGAACTGCGGTTGACCTGCACTTACTGGGAAATCATCGTTCACGGGAAATAATTGTAATCCCAGATCCCCATCACTAACGGTGTTCAGCGGGTTATCTGCACCTGTAAGCGACACACGCTGGCCCTTTCAGTGCAGCGCACATGCAGCCACGGACATGTAAGGGCATGACACACCAGTTATTGGCCAATCTCGCGTGCCAGAGCCTCTCGTGTCCTTCTAGTAAGCTGGATGCGGACCGCGGGGGCATGACGGAGTCTCGTTCGTTAATGGAATTAAGCTTGCAATGGGTGCATCTTTTCGGTTGCTGGATGGTTGAGGTTGCCCGTGTTGAGTCAAATTACGCCACAGGCTCCACTCCTGGCGGTGCCCTTCTGGTCATTCCTTTAAGGTTCAGCTTTGTAACCATACTGCCCACGTAAAACAAACACTTTGCCTTCATGGAAGCTGTTTGGAGGGTCGTGACTCGTGGGAATAACGCCACCCAATCAGTTAACCTGCTAGAGAGATCCTTTGTTGCTCCCAAGCATGACATCACACTCCCTAGGAGGAAGGTATGCCACTGTGGCGACCGTACTCCTGGGGGCGACACAAATGCACTGATGCCCAGCCACTGCTTGATGATTCTGCTGGTACATTGACCCAGACCACTACATTCCCCTCGCACTCTACACAGCCTGAATCTGACCCTGATGAAACTCAGGTTACCCTTCCCATATACTGTTCCACCTTACACTGTGTCAAAGAGGAAGCTGCAGATGAAAGTGCAGGTTCGGCCCACCCGCCGTCAGACACACCACCGTACTATCAGAGGCCCTGTGCCAGTGCCGTCGCCAACGAGTGGGCCCCCCTGCTTGCTCAGGATCACAGCACTTGCAAGGTTGAAATACTTACCTCTCCCTGCTCCACCGCCATGACGTCTTCCGCGTTTTCTGACAGTGATATTCTGATCAGAGAGCGCAATGACATCACGTCTGTATGCCCTCTGCCTAAACAGCCAAGTGCAGTGAGATGGAAGATGGGGACGACGAGGAGTCCAGACTACTACAGGGATTCCCTAGCGAGGAGACTTATTTAATTGTCTTCAATGTTGGGACAGCAATTTTTGGGGAGAACTGTACTCTGGAGAATGATAGATGGGGCCCACCATACACTGGAACATTCCAAAGGTGGACATCAGACACTGGAGCAGCATTTACAGGGCCCATTATACACTGGAGCATTAGAAATGGGGCCCATTATATATGGAGCATTATTTGGGCCCATAAAACAGTGGAGCTTCATCCATGGGGACCAACATATACTGTAGCATTATGTGGAGCTCATCATATACTGTTTCAAACATTATATGGGACCAATGATTCTGTATGGAGAAATAGATGGGCCTTGTTACTCTGTATAGCGCACTATGCGGTGGCCATAATACTGTATGGAGTAATATACTGTCCGTTTTTGGAGCTATTGGAGAATTTAAAATGGATATCAGTCATGAGATGTAAAAAGTGAAGTATTTTTCATTGTAGTATACCACTAATTCTCTGCCGTATCGGAGCATCATGAGTTGTGGTATGTGTTAAAGGGTGCTCTTTGGCCCAGGGTACCTGAAAACCTGGAGCCAGCCCTACCCCCCCACAACTTTAGCCAAATAACCCCCATTTTTCAGTGCGTAACTAGTATTATGAAGTAAATAAAGGGTGCAAGCTTCAGTAATAAGAATTTATGCTTTTGGCATTCAAATGGGCACTGTAAGTGTGTTTCCTGTCCTCCTCTCACTGCCGACTGTTCTTCCCCATTGACTTACATTGGGTTTCGTGTTTCAGTTGGACCCCCGACTTTTCACTATAGTCGGCCGAGTTTGTTCGACCCGACTTTTGCGAAAGTCGGGTTTCGCGAAACCCAACTCGACCCGAAAAAAGGCAAAGTCGCTCATCTCTACTTATAGCCATTCTTGAGATAGTACTCATTCTTTTATTTGCTTACATCACATTGCCTAGAATACTGACCACCACTGCTAACTATCTTGTAAGCAGTGCACTGAAGCTTGCGGCGAGAACACTGTGCTCCAACAATCCCACCAGCTTTAAAGCAGTGCTTATATAACGGGAAACAGGGAGGTAGTTTTGGTTAGTACAGCAGCCCTGTCATGGAGTGACTGGCCCAGTGTGACATGACCCACCAATTGGTCGGTCTTTAAATGGCAAAACACACTAGGGGACACCAGGGAAACTTTAACAATGTTGTGCCATGTGATAGGGAATGGGAAAATAGACACCTCCTTCACTCACCTGAGGAAGTGCTCTGATGTTATTAACATCCCTATACAGGTTCTTTCAACCTGTCGCTGAGCAGAATACCTTAGCCCTCACTTGCCCTGATCCTATCCCTAAGTAGGGAATTGGCAAGTGAAGATATTGGTCCCACTGCTCACTAAGACAACACATAGTAAGGTAAGACAAACACCACAGGTAATAGGAAACAAAAAACAACACTTAGATTTGTCTGCTGCAAAGTTCCGCACAGCAGAGTAAGGCACCAGATAACAGACCTTTTAAAGGATGGTGGGAGTGGTTACCACCTGCATCAGCAAACTCAGCAGCAATGTAATTACACCAGCGGCCACCAGGGGGGGAACTAATATTAACCCCCCCATAGCTTGAAAGGAAAAAAGTTTTAATATGAAACGCCAAATCTGCCACAGATCCAAAAATGGATCATGACAGTACCCCACTTTCAATGAGGGGCCTTTGGACCCTCAACATGGGACCTCACCAGAAAACAACCTACGATGAGGGCACCTCAATCCAACAGAGTTTACCTCAGCAGTTAACTGACCCTCAGGTTTATAGCAAACGTGAACTGATGGAAGTGACAACGTATGCTCCGGAGACACCACGAATCTCCAGAGCACCGACCTGGGGAATGAGTTGTGTACGGGCATTACTGGGGGTAATTCCAGCTGGTAAGTTAATGTGCTGAGAATGGTCAACACCAGATACAGCCCGATCACCCGAGAACTCCTGGCCCCAGCAGCACACTTCTACCGTATGTTTTGGTGGACACCCATATGTACTCATTCACACACAGATCTGGACCTGAACATTTATTGCCACGCACACATTTGCCACAAGATGGTGAACTCTGTACAGAATCGACAACAGAGGTGTCCCCCTGTGTTATCACACTCACACCCCCACAATGCTCAGAAGGAACCACCACCGTCCCCTGACCCCTCCTCCTAAGAAGACTCCGACACTCAGGATTATCTTGTGGTGAGGGATGAGACTGTCCCCTACTCCCTGGCAGCACCTCTGCTGCTCCCACTGGAGAAGAAGGGGATGGTTGTAGAATGATGGCAGATACAGTAGCCCTCGGGCAGTAGCCCTCACACGACTGATCCCAGCTGACTACTTCCCTGGACCGCCAATCTATGACCGGGCTGTTTCTTTTCAACCAAAGGAGGTCTAAAACGATGGGTGATGGCATTCCCCCAAGACATAACATGACAGGGACTCCTCATGATGAGTCCCTATATGCAGATGTATATCATCCATGACTTGGGTCAACCGCCCCTGGCTAAGTGGGACAGAGTCAATGGCTTTGACGCTTAAGGGTTTTGCTAGCATCATACACATCAGGCCTTGAGTCTGGACAAAGTGAGCATCCACCAGATTGACACCTGCTCCTCTGTCTACAAGCACCAGTATACCCTCAGTTACCCCGTCAACCACCACTTCCACAGACAAGGTACACTGAGGGGAAAAAATGGAGGAAATATACACTCCATGGTTGCCTCCCTCCACATGACCAAGGGGATGCTGCTTCTTAGATGGTACAGATATTTTGGTGCAAGCTGGGCCGACATCGATGTAATGACCTGTCTGCCCACAGTAAAAACATGCCCGACACCACGATGAACCGCAGGCAACACCGTTTGGGAACCAACTCCACCCACCTGCATAGGCTCATCCGTCTGCACCGGTGAGTCCTTCACCCTAACAAGGACTACAGGAGTCACATTTGGTCTATGTCTCTCCCTCAAGCATCTATCCACCCGTATGGCAAGGGACATGGCGGCCTCCAATGACCTGGGGGCAGCGTACTGCATCAGAGTATCCTGCAACCTTGGAGACAGACCCTGCATAAAATGGCTTCTAAGAGCAGGATCATTTCACTGCATGTCAGTGACCCACCTCCAGAACTCTGAGCAGTACTCCTCAGCCGGCCGCAACCCCTCCTTGATTTTGCGCAGTTGGGATTCCGCCAGGGAGACGCCATCAGGATCCCCATACACAAGCACCAATGCCGCAATAAACTCATCCACTGATCGTAAAGATGGAGAACCGGTCGGCAGGGAGAAGGCTCAGTTTTGGAGATCACCCTTGAGAAAGGAGACTACAATCCCCACACACTGTTCCTCACTCCCTGATGAAAAAGCGTGGAGCCTGAAGAGCAACTTGCAGGCTTCCTTAAACACCAAAAATTTATCTCTCCCTCCAGAGAACTGGTCAGGGAGAGCTTGCAACTTAGCTGAGGCCTGTCAACTGCTGCAGTTGCTGCACCACCTCACCACGCAGAACCTTGAGCTCATTGGTGAGGGTCTGGAGCAGTTAAGCAAAGGCCTGCATTTGGGCCATGGCTCACCAGAAAAAATAATGGGCAGGTTGGTGATAATGTTAGAGTATTTAATGGGTGCTCACTGTCTAATAAGGTTATGGTGCTCTGAAGAAAATAGTCCAAATAATAATACAAAAATCTTCGGCCCTCATATGATAAATTTATTAACGAATAGTCAAAAGAAATAAGGCGAACACCACCACATAACAAAAACAAAAAATGACCCTGGTGTAGACAGATATATTCCTGCAACGTTTTGGCATTAGTAGCCTTTCTCAAGCAAAATCAGTGTGGAAGTGGGTCTTTGAAGGTGGCACTAAATGCTCTTTCAAACCTGAGGGGTGCACAGAATGTGGGCAAAAAGATGCGCTCCAGGTGCCTGTGGGGAACGAGGCATGGAAGCTAAAAGACGCGCTCCAGGTGTCAGCATCCTTCAGATTGGTGATAAGTCTTGGAGTGACTGACCCAGTGTGACACAACCCACCAATTGGTTGGTCACTAAACTGCAAAACAAAAAACACACTAGGGGACATGAGGGAAACTTTAACAATGGTGGGCCCTGCGATAGGGAATGGGAAAATTGACACCTCCTGCACTCACCTGAGGAATTGCCTGATCTTACTAACATCCCTATACAGGTTCTTTCAACCTGTCGCCAAGCAGGATACCTAAGCCCTCATTTGCCCTGCTTCTATCCCTAAGTAGGGAATTGGCAAGTGAAGACACTGGTCCCACCACTGCATTATGACAACACAAGGTAAGGTAAGACAAACACCACAGGGAATAGGAAACACAAAACAACACTTAGCTTTCTCTGCTGCAAAGCACCACATAGCAGAGTATGGCACCAGATTCCAGCATTCAGCTGAAGCCCCACTGCACCAGCCACCTCCTGTCTTCAGCACGGTTGGTATCCAAAAGGACCTGCATCACCAACAGTCAGCTGATGCATCAGGTGACCTTTTAAGGGATGGTGGAAGTGGTCACCATCTGCATCAGCAAACTCAGCAGCAATGTAATTACACCAGTGGCCACTGGGGGGAAAAACTGACATTTACACCCGATGGCCTGAAAGGAAAAAAGTTTTAATATGAAACACCAAATCTGCCACAGAACCAAAAATCGGTCGTGACAAGCCCACAGAGAAAATAACATCTGTTACCTCAAGAAAACATATCAGGAACAAAACACTATTGACATTCTACATAATCTATACCACAGTAGCATTAATGTCTTCAGGAGGAACATGGAGGCTGGTCCACCTCCGCACATTGCTTCCTTCTTTAATGATGATCGTGCTTGACATCCAGGAACCTATAAGACACCTATGCAACCCCACACAAAATAAAAAATAATTCTTTGATTCTCTAGAAGGCAGATGTTTTATTTCCTGTTTCTTCTTGTCAACATGACACCAGTTCCACTAGGTTGGGACCATGAAGCCAAGTGTCCACATCCATGTTTAACAGAGGCCATAGGTCAACAAGGTAGCAGCCCTTCCTGCCCAAAGAGCACAGTCCTCAAGGTTCTTGACCTGGTTGGAACATCAGGTCATCTGTCCCCCCAAACATTGGTCCTAACAACCAGAACATAATCCATGGGAAGTACAGTCCCTTGTTCTCCATAAGTTCACAGGATGGGGACACAGTCCATACAGTCCTTATTAGGGATTGGGCACAGTCCTCAGTGAATGGTGTGCAACCCTCTTGCAGATGCATAGTCCTAAGATCCAACAAAATGGTAAAACAAATCACGTCAGCCAACTGCAGCTAACAACAATGCAGTCCCTGACAGTCCCTCCATCCTTTTAAGGGAGAGAAAAAACACAAGCCCTATAGCCTCAATGTTTCCATCGGCCCCTTTTTTTTAGTTTTTAGCAAACAGAGGTAGGACTCCAATTTTCCTGACTATTCAGCCAACTTGGGGAAATTGTACAGGTATTTCTGCCTATGGCAACTTTGTCTTCTCTCTTACGGGCCTCTGGGCTCTCAGACTGTGTGGATCCCCCCAAACTCACCGTAGCTTGGGCCTCCTGCCTTCGCTGTCTTCTTAAGTATTCTTTACTAACATTTTATTATTAATTCACAATTTGTTAAAATTATGTACAGTTGTTAATTTTGCATGAAACAATGTAATTTCCTGTGACCCCACGTCTTTTTACTTTTTTCATTGAAAGCTTACATTTTACCTAGTTGCTACATTTGACTATTTGCCTAAATATGATTACAACTAAATTTTAAACAATGGAGTCCATATATATTCAACTTCCTTACAAAAGTGTTTAAGTTGCCAAATCTTTTTGAATGTTCTTTTGTTCTGGCTAACCTAACCTAGTTTTAATTCTTGTAAAGGTATGAAGCTGTTCCAATTATAGTTTCCTTTGCAGTTGCAGTAGGTAACACTTGATAACTTACTTTTGATTGGAACTATGTTGGAATTCCAGTATGTTGGTTTTAGCAAAAAGGGTGCATTTTCTGCTGATTATTACAATGCAAAATGATTTTCTTGCTTAAAAATGTTTACAACTTTTACACAGATCAATAAGATTGTTGTTTTTAGCAGTCACATGCATACAGAGGTTTCACATTTCATTGATATCCGGTCTGTGAAGACAATGAGACCAGTGATAAGTATTTCTCTATGCAGAATAGGAAGTATTAGTCTAATATAAAGTCTATTGGCATGTGTAAAAATGGCAAGATTTCTGAATTTTTTTTGTCTGATTTTTTTGTTTAATATACAGTAGATGATATGGAAAAATTAAAAAAATTAATAAATAAAATCAACAATTGAAAAGAAAAACACATTTCAAATGAAAAAAACTGATTTAAACAATAGATTTTTTTATGACACATTCCCTTTAAACTCTGTAAAAATATGACTTTCAGTGCCATCACAGGGAAAATTAAACAATAACCAGCTTCAATTCAAACTAATGCATTGCTTAAATAGTGCAATGAAACTGGACAAGTTATCGAGAGTATAGATACTCTTTATAGCCACTGTCATGGGATGTTCTGCCCTCTGAATATAGGGCAAATATGTTTGTATCATGTACTAGTTTAGTTATAGCACTATCTAGTGGTGACTGAATTGATAGCTGTGTTTTTAATAGCTTTTATAGCCTTTAATAGTAGACAGAGTGTTGCATTGGGGGATTGAAGCAATGTATCTGGGATGAGGAAGATGCCATTTTGTTCTGTGTATTTCAAAGGACACATGTTGTTTATTTGTCCTCCTGTAACTCACCTACTTGAGTGGCCATCCTGGTAAAGCATATCTGGTAAGATTAATATCTTTTCTTGCAATGCAGTATTGTACAGAGATGTTATTAACTGTATGGCAGCCAGTGCTCAGAAGATATAAATAGACACCTGTGTATTTCATGTAAAGTTTGCATCACACTGTATACTTCCTATAATTGTGTTAGCTGTGTGATCATCTGCCCAATAGTTTCCCATAGATAAGTGGATTAGCGTGCACACTGTGTAAATTTCTGAGGTGCTGGTGTAATGGACCAAAAGGCCCCGTGTTAATAGGATTAATGTTCACCGCACACTCAAGTAGAATAACTTGCATAAAGAATTAATTTATTGTGATACAAATATTTAGCCAGGGAGCAGATTTACAAATGCGATTGTAAGTGATGTTTCGACCCTGCCAGGGTCTTAATCAAATATCGCTGTAAGAAAATAAAACAAATATAAATAATAAATAAAACACAATACACCAGAAGTTGATTAGATATACAGAAAAATAATCACCCCGGGTACGTAGTCAAGCAAAAAACAGAGTAGGCGATATATACAGTATATACAATATACACTCACTGGCCACTTTATTAGGTACACCTGTCCAACTGTGTGTTAAGACTTAATTTCTATTCAGCCAATTACATGGCGGCAACTCAGTGCATTTAGGCATGTAGACATGGTCAAGACAATCTCCTGCAGTTCAAACCGAGCATCAGTATGGGGAAGAAAGGTGATTTGAGTGCCTTTGAACGTGGCATGATTGTTGGTGCCAGAAGGGCTGGTCTGAGTATTTCAGAAACTGCTGATCTACTGGGATTTTCACGCACAACCATCTCTAGGGTTTACAGAGAATGGTCCGAAAAAGAAAAAAAATCCAGTGAGCGGCAGTTCTGTGGCCGGAAATGCCTTGTTGATGCCAGAGGTCAGAGGAGAATGGGCATACTGGTTCGAGCTGATAGAAAGGCAACAGTGACTCAAATTGCCACCCGTTACAACCAAGGTAGGCAGAAGAGCATCTCTGAACGCACAGTGCGTCGAACTTTGAGGCAGATGGGCTACAGCAGCAGAAGACCACACTGGGTACCACTCCTCTCAGCTAAGAACAGGCATCTGATGGCTACTTTCAGCAGGATAATGCGCCATGTCATAAAGCTCGAATCATCTCAGATTGGTTTCTTGAACATGACAATGAGTTCACTGTACTCAAATGGCCTCCTCAGTCACCAGATCTCAATCCAATAGAGCATCTTTGGGATGTGGTGGAACGGGAGATTCGCATCAGGGATGTGCAGCTGACAAATCTGCGCCAACTGTGTGATGCCATCATGTCAATATGGTCCAAAATCTCTGAGGAATGCTTCCAGCACCTTGTTGAATCTCTGCCACGAAGAATTGAGGCAGTTCTGAAGGCAAAAGGGGGTCCAACCCGTTACTAGCATGGTGTACCTAATAAAGTGGCCAGTGAGTGTATACAAAATGAGCACAGCTCTAAGTAATCAATAAATTTGAACAGTTCATAGCATAACAAAGCATAAGGTTCAATGCATGGAGCAGGTCAGAGACATGAACAAAGAGGTATATATTACCTTAAATTATAGTGCATACACGAGATAGAGCACAGTGGTGTAGTGAGGGTATAAAGCGATCCCACAGGCTGCAATGAATCATAACTAGTGTTGAGCATTCCGATACTGCAAATATCGGGTATCAGACGATATTCGTGGTATCAGAATTCCGATACTGAGTTCCGATACTTTTTGCATATCGAATACCGGAATCGGAAGTTCCCATAATGCTATGAGCCAGTTTGATATGATTCAGCCAATGAGGAATCCTAAGAAGTGTGGGCACATCCTGTTAGGCATGTTAACTAATGGCATGGCTGTAATTGGCTGCTGAAATGATGTCATGATGCACTATAAAAGCCGCCGCCATTTAGGGTTCACTCTGCTGTGAATTCAGTTAGGGACAGGCTGCTGTTCAAGACTCTGAGGGACAGTTAGAGATAACGATTTGCTATATAATATTGTGCTTTACCCAGGTTACATTATCAATCACTGCAGCTTTCCTTTGCCTTGCAGTGCTGTTCACAGCTGTCTGCAAGGTCTGTGTGAGTGCAGCTTTCGCTGTAGTGTGTCCTGCAGCCACCTCTGGTTGTAGGCCGCTCAGCGTGCGTCACTGCCTCATACATATTTATTTTTGTTTTATTGTTGCTCATTTTTCATTAATTCTCCTATTAGTGTGCATCCATCCGTATCCATCTACATTGGTTGCAATCACTATAAGAGTAGACAGCGGAGCCTTTCTGCAGCCTTTCAGTGCTAGTGCCCAGTTCTCTGCACTATTCACGGCTGTCTGTGAGGTCTCTGTGTGTGAGTGTAGCTCACGTTGTAGTGTGTTCTGCAGCCACCTCTGTTTGTAGTCTGCTCAGCGTGCATCACTGCCTCATACATAGTCCTTTTTATGTTTTATTGCAGCTCATTTTTCCTGATTTTTTTTCTCCTATCAGTGTGCTTCCATCTGTATCCATCTACATTGGTTGGTTGCAAACACTATACAGGAGTATAGCCTCTCCTTTGTACTTTTCTGCCTATCTTTATCAGTCTACCAAGATGAAGAAGGCAGGGAGTAAGGCACGTGGTCGTGGGCGTGGAGTTTCAGCAGGGAAAGGACGTGGGGATTCTGTGCCTGCTGCAGGCACCAGTGACTCAGCATCCCCCAGCTTTACCAGGCAACAGTCCTTTATGCGCAGCTTTGTAGGACCTCGCCGTACCCCACTGCTGCGGGACGAACAAATTGAAGCCGTTGTCGGATGGATGGCAGCTAACGCATTGACTTCAATTACTTCCACATCCCCTCAGGGTCAGAGCACTGAAGAGCAACCATCTGTCTCTTCACCACCTGCCAAATTGCCCAGGCCCTGGACAAGAGCCATCTCTACTTCTGTTCTCTGAATCTCTTGGCTTGGAAACAGCGAGCCAGCCAAGCAGCATTCTAGAATGTGAAGAAGAGGGAGTATGCAGTGATGCGCAACTGCTTTGTCCCTCTGAATCTGAATAGGCGGGAGGGCCAGTGCGTATGGTCAGCACACCTCAGTACGCATCAGATGATGAGACTCAAGTGCCACTTTCTGGTGCGTACTGTGCTGGCGAGACTACCCAGGAGAAGCAGGTATTTGAAGAGGGGAGTGTAGATGATGAGGTCCTTGACCCATCATGGCATGAGGAACAGGAAGGTGGTGGGAGCAGCTCTTAGGAAGAGATTCCCCGAACGGCCAAAACAGGAGGGAGAGGGAGGGGGCAGACTTAGTTGCCTGTAGTCTCCACTTAGGCACCCGTTAGGAGCATTCCTCTTCCAAAACCCAAAACGGGCGCTCCCAGGACTTGCAGTGCGTGGTCATTTTTTGACACAGTTGCAGATGACATTTGCTTTGTCAAATGCAAGCTGTGTAATCATAAAGTCAAAAGAGGGAAAAGTGTCAGCAACCTGAATACCACAAATATGTGGAAACATGTGCGGACCAAGCGCGTGGTGGAGTTACTAAGACACACTGAAGACATAGGCCAACCTACAGCACCACCTACCACCTCTTCAGCTCATGTTGTAGCCTCTTCCTCCAGTTCACATACAGCTGGTTCGGCTTCCTCACAGGATCGCCATGGAAGAACCTCTGGCACTGTTGTCCAGAGACCCAGTGACATTCCACCCACAGCACCACGTTTCCTGTCATCCTCACACTCCCAGGCCACTCTACAGCCATTGACAGCACAGGCATGGGAGAAAAGGCGGCCATACTCGGCAAACCATCCCCGAGCACAGGCTCTGAATGCTGGCATTGCAAAACTACTGGCCCTTGAAATGCTCTCATTCAGGCTGGTGGAGACTGACACCTTCCGTAACTTCATGGCATTGGCAGTCCCACAATACACCGTGACCAGCTGCTTTTATTTCAGCAGGCAAGCTGTCCCTGCCCTGCAAAAGCATGTGGAGGGAAAAATTAAACATGCGCTACTAAACGCCGTCAGTAGCAAGGTCCACCTGACCACTGATGCGTGGACCAGTAATCATGGACAGGGACAATACCTTTCCCTTACTGCCCATTGGGTCAATGTTGTGGAGCCAGGTACAGATCTTGAGAGTGGCGCTGTACGTGTTCTGCCAACTCCAACGATTGCAGGTTTCCAGTATGTACACATTGACTCCTCCTCATACTCCAGTTCCTCTGATTCAGTGCTGCAGGAGCCTGTTACGACCGATATGAGCACAGCCGTGGCCAAACGTCAACAGGCCATACTGAAATTAATTTCTTTGGGAGTCGAAGCCACACAGCGCAGGAGCTCTGGAATGCCATCAATCAGGAGAGCGACGTGTGGTTTGTGCCAGCGAATCTCCAGCCAGGCTTGGTAGTGTGTGACAATGGCCGAAATCTGGTGGCAGCTCTTGGCCTAGGCAACCTCACTCACATCCCATGTTTGGCACATGTGCTCAACTTGGTCGTGCAGAGCTTTCTGAGGGACTATCCGGATCATGATGCACTGATGCACAAGGTCCGCATAGAGTGCGCTCACTTGCGGAGTTCCAGCATGGCAAGATCACGCATTGCAGCTCTGCAGCGCCGATTCCGCCTTCCGGAACATCGCATCATATGTGACCTACCCATCAGGTGGAATTCAACGTTACATATGTTGGAGTGGTTGTGTGAGCAGCAGGCAGCAGTAATGGAGTACCAGCTGCATCAGGCACAAACAAGTCGCACTGTGTGCCGGTCACACTTCAGCACCACTGAATGGGCCTCTATGAAGGACATCTGCCACGTTTTGCTTGCCTTCGATGATTCCACGCGGATGGCGAGTGCAGGTGATGCACTAGTCAGCATGACTGTCTCCCTTGTCTGCCTGCTTCAAGAAACACTGCAAGCACTAAGGGAGGAGGTTTTGGAAGAGGTGAAGGATGAGGAGTCACAAATGCCATCTGCTTCTGGACAGTCTGCGCAACGTGGTTCCTCACAAAGGCCTAGGCAGGGGACACTTTGTGAGGAGGATGAGGAGGAGTCAATGGAGGAGTAAGACATCTCTTCAGAGGAGGGAAGTACACAATGCTCTAGTAGTCAGTATATAGAGCGAGGGTGGGGTGATGCAGAGCAGGCAGAGATGACGCCTCAAGCAGGGGACAGCATTTCTTGGGCAGTTGGGAGTCTGCAGCACATGGTTGATTTCATGCTGCAGAGCCTGAGAAACAACCGCCGCATCGCCCACATTCTCAACACGGCTGATTATTGGGTGTACACGCTCCTAGATCCTCGCTACCGGGACAACTTACAAAGCCTCATAACACCGTTGAACCGGGAGCGTAAAATGCGGGAGTACCAAGACACACTGGTGCATTCCATCATGTTCTCCATTCCACCCGAGAGCAGTGCTGCTAGTGCTTTACAAAGCAGCTCTGTGCGTCGAGGCAGTGGAGGAAGCTCTGCACAAAGAGGGAGCAGAGGCAGCGCCTCGGCACAAGGCAAGACCAGTATGGCCCAAATGTGGCAAAGTTTTGTGTGCCCGCCACAAATGTTTGCACCATCACAGACGTCTCCAGTCAGCAGGAGGCAACGTTTCCGTCAGATGGTGACAGACTACATGTCTTGCCCTGTCAGTGTACTCCCAGATGGCTGTTCCCCCTTCAAGTTTTGGGTCTCGAAGCTGGATACATGGCCAGAGCTTAGCCAGTATGCATTGGAGGTGCTGGCTTGCCCTGCTGCTAGTGTATTATCGGAACGCGTCTTTAGTGCCGCAGGTGGTGCACTAACAGACCGTCCCATGCGACTATCCTCCGATAACTTTGACCGGATTACTTTGATGAAAATGAACAAGGCCGTGATCTCGCTGGAATTTGCCAGGCCTCTTCCAGAATAAATAATTAGTTGGCAACAGTATCCAGGTCTCCTGTTGCGTTCATGTTTCTACCACCTGAACTGTAATCCCTGGGCTCCAACACCGCCTGTTGTTGCTCAGAAGTGCCGTCTGCACAGAGAAAAACACTAGCCCCTGTGTTAGTGGGGTTCAGTAACGCCAGCTGCTCACCTGCTGTGTGTCCAGCAAAGTCTCCTGCTCCCTCCACATTCAAACTACATCAGATTTTACACTTGCTCCAAGTAGGCCTCAGCCTACTCCATGATTGATCCTGGGCTCCAACACTGCCAGTTGCTGCTCAGAAGTGCCGTCTGCACAGAGAAAAACACATGCTCCAGTGTTAGTGGGGTTCAGGAACGCCAGCTGCTCCCCTGCTGTGTGTCCGGCAATATCTCCTGCTCCCTCCACATTCAAACTACATCAGATTTTACACTTGCTCCAAATAGGCCTCAGCCTACTCCATGATTGACCCTGTGCTCCAACACTGCCAGTTGCTGCTCAGAAGTGCCATCTGCACAGAGAAAAACACATGCTCCAGTGTTAGTGGGGTTCAGTAACGCCAGCTGCTCCCCTGCTGTGTGTCTGGCAAAGTCTCCTGCTGCCTCCACATTCAAACTACATCAGATATAAAACTTGCTCCAATTAGGCCTCAGCCTAAACCCTGATTGAAACTGGGCTCCAACACCGCCAGTTGTTGCTCAGAAGTGCCATCTGCACAGAAAAAAACACTAGCTCCTGTGTTAGTGGGGTTCAGTAGCGCCGGCTGCTCCCCTGCTGTGTGTCCAGCAAAATATCTCATGCTCCCTCCACATTCAAATCACATCAGATTTTACACTTGCTCCAAGTGGGCCTCAGCCTACTCCATGATTGACCCAGGGCTCCAACACTGCCAGTTGCTGCTCAGAAGTGCCATCTGCACAGAGAAAAACACAGGCTCCAGTGTTAGTGGGGTTCAGTAAGGCCAGCTGCTCCCCTGCTGTGTGTCCGGCAAAGTCTCCTGCTGCCTCCACATTCAAACTACATCAGATATAAAACTTGCTCCAATTAGGCCTCAGCGTAAGCCCTGATTGAACCTGGGCTCCAACACCGCCAGTTGTTGCTCAGAAGTGCCATCTGCACAGAGAAAAACACTAGCTCCTGTGTTAGTGGGGTTCAGTAACGCCAGCTGCTCATCTACTGTGTGTCCAACAAAATATCTCCTGCTCCCTCCACATTCAAACTACATCAGATTTTACACTTGCTCCAAGTAGGCCTCAGCCTACTCCATGATTGACCCTGGGCTCCAGCACTGCCAGTTGCTGCTCAGAAGTGCCATCTGCACAGAGAAAAACACATGCTCCAGTGTTAGTGGGGTTCAGTAACGCCAGCTGCTCCCCTGCTGTGTGTCCGGCAAAGTCTCCTGCTGCCTCCACATTCAAACTACATCAGATATAAAACTTGCTCCAATTAGGCCTCAGCCTAATCCATGATTGGACCTGGAATCCAACACCGCCAGTTGTTGCTCAGAAGTGCTGTCTGCACAGAGAAAAACACATGCTCCAGTGTTAGTGGGGTTCAGTAACACCAGCTGCTCCCCTGCTGTGTGTCCCGCAAAGTCTCCTGCTGCCTCCACATTCAAACTACATCAGATATAAAATTTGCTCCAATTAGGCCTAAGCCTAAACCCAGATTGAACATGGGCTCCAACACCGCCAGTTGTTCCTCAGAAGTGCCGTCTGCACAGAGAAAAACACTAGCTCCTGTGTTAGTGGGGTTCAGTATCTCCAGCTGCTCCCCTGCTGTGTGTCCGGCAAAGTCTCCTGCTGCCTCCACATTTCAAGCTACATCAGATTTTACACTTGCTCCAAGTAGGCCTCAGCCTACTCCATGATTGACCCTGGGCTCCAACACTGCCAGTTGCTGCTCAGAAGTGCCGTCTGCACAGAGAAAAACACATGCTCCAGTGTTAATGGGGTTCAGTAACGCCAGCTGCTCCCCTGCTGTGTGTCCGGCAAAGTCTCCTGCTGCCTCCACATTCAAACTACATCAGATATAAAACTTGCTCCAATTAGGCCTCAGCCTAAACCATGATTGAACCTGGGCTCCAACACCGCCAGTTGTTTCTCAGACGTGCTGTCTGCACAGAGAAAAACACTAGCTCCTGTGTTAGTGGGCTTCAGTAACGCCAGCTGCTCCCCTGCTGTGTGTACGGCAATATCTCCTGCTCCCTCCACATTCAAACTACATCAGATTTTACACTTGCTCCAAGTAGGCCTCAGCCTACTCCATGATTGACCCTGGGCTCCAACACTGCCAGTTGCTGCTCAGAAGTGCCGTCTGCACAGAGAAAAACACATGCTCCAGTGTTAGTGGGGCTCAGTAACGCCAGCTGCTCCCCTGCTGTGTGTCCGGCAATATGTCCTGCTCCCTCCGCTTTCAAACTACATCAGATTTTACAATTGCTCCTAGTAGGCCTAAGCCTACTCCATGTTTGACCATGGGCTCCAACACTGCCAGTTGCTGCTCAGAAGTGCCGTCTGCACAGAGAAAAACACATGCTCCAGTGTTAGTTGGGTTCATTAACACCAGCTGCTCCCCTGCTGTGTGTCCGGCAAAGTTTCCTGCTGGCTCCACATTCAAACAACATCAGATATAAAACTTGCTCCAATTAGGCCTCAGCCTAATCCATGATTGAACCTGGAATCCAACACCGCCAGATGTTGCTCAGAAGTGCTGTCTGCACAGAGAAAAACACTAGCTCCTGTGTTAGTGGGGTTCAGTAACACCAGCTGCTCCCCTGCTGTGTGTCCAGCAAAGTCTTCTGCTCCCTCCACATTCAAACTACATCAGATTTTACACTTGCTCCAAGTAGGCCTCAGCCTACTCCATGATTAATGCTGGGCTCCAACACTGCCAGTTGCTGCTCAGAAGTGCCGTCTGCACAGAGAAAAACACATGCTCCAGTGTTAGTGGGGTTCAGGAACGCCAGCTGCTCCCATGCTGTGTGTCCGGCAATATCTCCTGCTCCCTCCACATACAAACTACATCAGATTTTACACTTGCTCCAAATAGGCCTCAGCCTACTCCATGATTGACCCTGGGCTCCAACACTGCCAGTTGCTGCTCAGAAGTGCCATCTGCACAGAGAAAAACACACGCTCCAGTGTTAGTGGGGTTCAGTAACGCCAGCTGCTCCCCTGCTGTGTGTCTGGCAAAGTCTCCTGCTGCCTCCACATTCAAACTACATCAGATATAAAACTTGCTCCAATTAGGCCTCAGCCTAAACCATGATTGAACCTGGGCTCCAACACCGCCAGTTGTTTCTCAGACGTGCTGTCTGCACAGAGAAAAACACTAGCTCCTGTGTTAGTGGGCTTCAGTAACGCCAGCTGCTCCCCTGCTGTGTGTACGGCAATATCTACTGCTCCCTCCACATTCAAACTACATCAGATTTTACACTTGCTCCAAGTAGGCCTCAGCCTACTCCATGATTGACCCTGGGCTCCAACACTGCCAGTTGCTGCTCAGAAGTGCAGTCGGCACAGAGAAAAACACATGCTCCAGTGTTAGTGGGGCTCAGTAACGCCAGATGCTCCCCTGCTGTGTGTCCGGCAATATGTCCTGCTCCCTCCACATTCAAACAACATCAGATATAAAACTTGCTCCAATTAGGCCTCAGCCTAATCCATGATTGAACCTGGAATCCAACACCGCCAGATGTTGCTCAGAAGTGTTGTCTGCACAGAGAAAAACACTAGCTCCTGTGTTAGTGGGGTTCAGTAACACCAGCTGCTCCCCTGCTGTGTGTCCAGCAAAGTCTCCTGCTCCCTCCACATTCAAACTACATCAGATTTTACACTTGCTCCAAGTAGGCCTCAGCCTACTCCATGATTGATCCTGGGCTCCAACACTGCCAGTTGCTGCTCAGAAGTGCCGTCTGCACAGAGAAAAACACATGCTCCAGTGTTAGTGGGGTTCAGGAACGCCAGCTGCTCCCCTGCTGTGTGTCCGGCAATATCTCCTGCTCCGTCCACATTCAAACTACATCAGATTTTACACTTGCTCCAAGTGGGCCTCAGCCTACTCCATGATTGACCCTGGGCTCCAACACTGCCAGTTGCTGCTCAGAAGTGCCATCTGCACAGAGAAAAACACATGCTCCAGTGTTAGTGGGGTTCAGTAACGCCAGCTGCTCCCCTGCTGTGTGTCTGGCAAAGTCTCCTGCTGCCTCCACATTCAAACTACATCAGATATAAAACTTGCTCCAATTAGGCCTCAGCCTAAACCCTGATTGAACCTGGGCTCCAACACCGCCAGTTGTTGCTCAGAAGTGCCATCTGCACAGTCAAAAACACTAGCTCCTGTGTTAGTGGGGTTCAGTAGCGCCGGCTGCTCCCCTGCTTTGTGTCCAGCAAAATATCTCCTGCTGCCTCCACATTCAAACTACATCAGATATAAAACTTGCTCCAATTAGGCCTCAGCCTAAGCCCTGATTGAACCTGGGCTCCAACACCGCCAGTTGTTGCTCAGAAGTGCCATCTGCACAGAGAAAAACAATAGCTCCTGTGTTAGTGGGGTTCAGTAACGCCAGCTGCTCCTCTACTGTGTGTCCAACAAAATATCTCCTGCTCCCTCCACATTCAAACTACATCAGATTTTACACTTGCTCCAATAGGCCTCAGCCTACACCATGATTGACCCTGGGCTCCAACACTGCCAGTTGCTGCTCAGAAGTGCCGTCTGCACAGAGAAAAACACATGCTCCAGTGTTAGTGGGGTTCAGTAACGCCAGCTGCTCCCCTGCTGTGTGTCCGGCAAAGTCTCCTGCTGCCTCCACATTCAAACAACATCAGATATAAAACTTGCTCCAATTAGGCCTCAGCCTAATCCATGATTGGACCTGGAATCCAACACCGCCAGTTGTTGCTCAGAAGTGCTGTCTGCACAGAGAAAAACACATGCTCCAGTGTTAGTGGGGTTCAGTAACACCAGCTGCTCCCCTGCTGTGTGTCCCGCAAAGTCTCCTGCTGCCTCCACATTCAAACTACATCAGATATAAAATTTGCTCCAATTAGGCCTAAGCCTAAACCCAGATTGAACATGGGCTCCAACACCGCCAGTTGTTCCTCAGAAGTGCCGTCTGCACAGAGAAAAACACTAGCTCCTGTATTAGTGGGGTTCAGTTTCTCCAGCTGCTCCCCTGCTGTGTGTCCGGCAAAGTCTCCTGCTGCCTCCACATTTCAAGCTACATCAGATTTTACACTTGCTCCAAGTAGGCCTCAGCATACTCCATGATTGACCCTGGGCTCCAACACTGCCAGTTGCTGCTCAGAAGTGCCGTCTGCACAGAGAAAAACACATGCTCCAGTGTTAATGGGGTTCAGTAACGCCAGCTGCTCCCCTGCTGTGTGTCCAGCAAAGTCTCCTGCTGCCTCCACATTCAAACTACATCAGATATAAAACTTGCTCCAATTAGGCCTCAGCCTAAACCATGATTGAACCTGGGCTCCAACACCGCCAGTTGTTTCTCAGACGTGCTGTCTGCACAGAGAAAAACACTAGCTCCTGTGTTAGTGGGCTTCAGTAACGCCAGCTGCTCCCCTGCTGTGTGTACGGCAATATCTACTGCTCCCTCCACATTCAAACTACATCAGATTTTACACTTACTCCAAGTAGGCCTCAGCCTACTCCATGATTGACCCTGGGCTCCAACACTGCCAGTTGCTGCTCAGAAGTGCCGTCTGCACAGAGAAAAACACATGCTCCAGTGTTAGTGGGGCTCAGTAACGCCAGATGCTCCCCTGCTGTGTGTCCGGCAATATGTCCTGCTCCCTCCACATTCAAAAAACATCAGATATAAAACTTGCTCCAATTAGGCCTCAGCCTAATCCATGATTGAACCTGGAATCCAACACCGCCAGATGTTGCTCAGAAGTGTTGTCTGCACAGAGAAAAACACTAGCTCCTGTGTTAGTGGGGTTCAGTAACACCAGCTGCTCCCGTGCTGTGTGTCCAGCAAAGTCTCCTGCTCCCTCCACATTCAAACTACATCAGATTTTACACTTGCTCCAAGTAGGCCTCAGCCTACTCCATGATTGATCCTGGGCTCCAACACTGCCAGTTGCTGCTCAGAAGTGCCGTCTGCACAGAGAAAAACACATGCTCCAGTGTTAGTGGGGTTCAGGAACACCAGCTGCTCCCCTGCTGTGTGTCCGGCAATATCTCCTGCTCCCTCCACATTCAAACTTCATCAGATTTTACACTTGCTCCAAGTGGGCCTCAGCCTACTCCATGATTGACCCTGGGCGCCAACACTGCCAGTTGCTGCTCAGAAGTGCCATCTGCACAGAGAAAAACACATGCTCCAGTGTTAGTGGGGTTCAGTAGCGCCGGCTGCTCCCCTGCTGTGTGTCCAGCAAAATATCTCCTGCTCCCTCCACATTCAAATCACATCAGATTTTACAATTGCTCCAAGTAGGCCTCAGCCTATTCCATGATTGACCCTGGGCTCCAACACTGCCAGTTGCTGCTCAGAAGTGCCATCTGCACAGAGAAAAACACATGCTCCATTGTTAGTGGGGCTCAGTAACGCCAGCTACTCCCCTGCTGTGTGTCCGGCAATATCTCCTGCTCCCTCCACATTCAAACTACATCAGATTTTACACTTGCTATAAGTGGGCCTCAGCCTACTCCATGATTGACCCTGGGCTCCAACACTGCCAGTTGCTGCTCAGAAGTGCCATCTGCACAGAGAAAAACACAGGCTCCAGTGTTAGTGGGGTTCAGTAAGGCCAGCTGCTCCCCTGCTGTGTGTCCGGCAAAGTCTCCTGCTGCCTCCACATTCAAACTACATCAGATATAAAACTTGCTCCATTTAGGCCTCAGAATAAGCCCTGATTGAACCTGGGCTCCAACACCGCCAGTTGTTGCTCAGAAGTGCCATCTGCACAGAGAAAAACACTAGCTCCTGTGTTAGTGGGGTTCAGTAAGGCCAGCTGCTCCCCTGCTGTGTGTCCGGCAAAGTCTCCTGCTGCCTCCACATTCAAACTACATCAGATATAAAACTTGCTCCAATTAGGCCTCAGCCTAAGCCCTGATTGAACCTGGGCTCCAACACCGCCAGTTGTTGCTCAGAAGTGCCATCTGCACAGAGAAAAACACTAGCTCCTGTGTTAGTGGGGTTCAGTAACGCCAGCTGCTCCTCTACTGTGTGTCCAACAAAATATCTCCTGCTCCCTCCACATTCAAACTACATCAGATTTTACACTTGCTCCAAGTAGGCCTCAGCCTACTCCATGATTGACCCTGGGCTCCAACACTGCCAGTTGCTGCTCAGAAGTGACATCTGCACAGAGAAAAACACATGCTCCAGTGTTAGTGGGGTTCAGTAACGCCAGCTGCTCCCCTGCTGTGTGTCCGGCAAAGTCTCCTGCTGCCTCCACATTCAAACAACATCAGATATAAAACTTGCTCCAATTAGGCCTCAGCCTAATCCATGATTGGACCTGGAATCCAACACCGCCAGTTGTTGCTCAGAAGTGCTGACTGCACAGAGAAAAACACATGCTCCAGTGTTAGTGGGGTTCAGTAACACCAGCTGCTCCCCTGCTGTGTGTCCCGCAAAGTCTCCTGCTGCCTCCACATTCAAACTACATCAGATATAAAATTTGCTCCAATTAGGCCTAAGCCTAAACCCAGATTGAACATGGGCTCCAACACCGCCAGTTGTTCCTCAGAAGTGCCGTCTGCACAGAGAAAAACACTAGCTCCTGTGTTAGTGGGGTTCAGTATCTCCAGCTGCTCCCCTGCTGTGTGTCCGGCAAAGTCTCCTGCTGCCTCCACATTTCAAGCTACATCAGATTTTACACTTGCTCCAAGTAGGCCTCAGCCTACTCCATGATTGACCCTGGGCTCCAACACTGCCAGTTGCTGCTCAGAAGTGCCGTCTGCACAGAGAAAAACACATGCTCCAGTGTTAATGGGGTTCAGTAATGCCAGCTGCTCCCCTGCTGTGTGTCCAGCAAAGTCTCCTGCTGCCTCCACATTCAAACTACATCAGATATAAAACTTGCTCCAATTAGGCCTCAGCATAAACCATGATTGAACCTGGGCTCCAACACCGCCAGTTGTTTCTCAGACGTGCTGTCTGCACAGAGAAAAACACTAGCTCCTGTGTTAGTGGGCTTCAGTAACGCCAGCTTCTCCCCTGCTGTGTGTCCGGCAATATGTCCTGCTCCCTCCGCTTTCAAACTACATCAGATTTTACAATTGCTCCAAGTAGGCCTCAGCCTACTCCATGATTGACCATGGGCTCCAACACTGCCAGTTGCTGCTCAGAAGTGCCGTCTGCACAGAGAAAAACACATGCTCCAGTGTTAGTGGGGTTCAGTAACACCAGCTGCTTCCCTGCTGTGTGTCCGGCAAAGTCTCCTGCTGCCTCCACATTCAAACAACATCAGATATAAAACTTGCTCCAATTAGGCCTCAGCCTAATCCATGAATGAACCTGGAATCCAACACCGCCAGATGTTGCTCAGAAGTGCTGTCTGCACAGAGAAAAACACTAGCTCCTGTGTTAGTGGGGTTCAGTAATACCAGCTGTTCCCCTGCTGTGTGTCCAGCAAAGTCTCCTGCTCCCTCCACATTCAAACTACATCAGATTTTACACTTGCTCCAAGTAGGCCTCAGCCTACTCCATGATTGATGCTGGGCTCCAACACTGCCAGCTGCTGCTCAGAAGTGCCGTCTGCACAGAGAAAAACACATGCTCCAGTGTTAGTGGGGTTCAGGAACGCCAGCTGCTCCCCTGCTGTGTGTCCGGCAATATGTCCTGCTCCCTCCACATTCAAACTACATCAGATTTTACACTTGCTCCAAATAGGCCTCAGCCTACTCCATGATTGACCCTGGGCTCCAACACTGCCAGTTGCTGCTCAGAAGTTCCATCTGCAGAGAGAAAAACACACGCTCCAGTGTTAGTGGGTTCAGTAACGCCAGCTGCTCCCCTGCTGTGTGTCTGGCAAAGTCTCCTGCTGCCTCCACATTCAAACTACATCAGATATAAAACTTGCTCCAATTAGGCCTCAGCCTAAACCCTGATTGAACCTGGGCTCCAACACCTCCAGTTGTTGCTCAGAAGTGCCATCTGCACAGACAAAAACACTAGCTCCTGTGTTAGTGGGTTTCAGTAGCGCCGGCTGCTCCCCTGCTGTGTGTCCAGCAAAATATCTCCTGCTCCCTCCACATTCAAATCACATCAGATTTTACACTTGCTCCAAGTAGGCCTCAGCCTACTCCATGATTGACCCTGGGCTCCAACACTGCCAGTTGCTGCTCAGAAGTGCCATCTGCACAGAGAAAAACACTAGCTCCTGTGTTCGTGGGGTTCAGTAACGCCAGCTGCTCCCCTGCTGTGTGTCCAGCAAAATATCTCCTGATCCCTCCACATTCAAACTACATCCGATTTTACACTTGCTCCATGTAGGCCTCAGCCTACTCCATGATTGACCCTGGGCTCCAACACTGCCAGTTGCTGCTCAGAAGTGCCATCTGCACAGAGAAAAACACATGCTCCAGTGTTAGTGGGGCTCAGTAACGCCAGCTGCTCCCCTGCTGTGTGTCCGGCAATATCTCCTGCTCCCTCCACATTTCAAGCTACATCAGATTTTACACTTGCTCCAAGTAGGCCTCAGCCTACTCCATGATTGACCCTGGGCTCCAACACTGCCAGTTGCTGCTCAGAAGTGCCGTCTGCACAGAGAAAAACACATGCTCCAGTGTTATTGGGGTTCAGTAACGCCAGCTGCTCCCCTGCTGTGTGTCCAGCAAAGTCTCCTGCTGCCTCCACATTCAAACTACATCGGATATAAAACTTGCTCCAATTAGGCCTCAGCCTAAACCATGATTGAACCTGGGCTCCAACACCGCCAGATGTTTCTCAGACGTGCTGTCTGCACAGAGAAAAACACTAGCTCCTGTGTTAGTGGGCTTCAGTAATGCCATCTGCTTCCCTGCTATGTGTACGGCAATATCTCCTGCTCCCTCCACATTCAAACTACATCAGATTTTACACTTGCTCCAAGTAGGCCTCAGCCTACTCCATGATTGACCCTGGGCTCCAACACTGCCAGTTGCTGCTCAGAAGTGCCGTCTGCACAGAGAAAAACACATGCTCCAGTGTTAGTGGGGCTAAGTAACGCCAGCTGCTCCCTTGCTGTTTGTCCGGCAATATGTCCTGCTCCCTCCGCTTTCAAACTACATCAGATTTTACAATTGTTCCAAGTAGGCCTCAGCATACTCCATGATTGACCATGGGCTCCAACATTGCCAGTTGCTGCTCAGAAGTGCCGTCTGCACAGAGAAAAACACATGCTCCAGTGTTAGTGGGGTTCAGTAACACCAGCTGCTCCCCTGCTTTGTGTCCGGCAAAGTCTCCTGCTGCCTCCACATTCAAACAACATCAGATATAAAACTTGCTCCAATTAGGCCTCAGCCTAATCCATGATTGAACCTGGAATCCAACACCGCCAGATGTTGCTCAGAAGTGCTGTCTGCACAGAGAAAAACACTAGCTCCTGTGTTAGTGGGGTTCAGCAACACCAGCTGCTCCCCTGCTGTGTGTCCAGCAAAGTCTCCTGCTCCCTCCACATTCAAACTACATCAGATTTTACACTTGCTCCAAGTAGGCCTCAGCCTACTCCATGATTGATGCTGGGCTCCAACACTGCCAGTTGCTGCTCAGAAGTGCCGTCTGCACAGAGAAAAACACATGCTCCAGTGTTAGTGGGGTTCAGGAATGCCAGCTGCTCCTCTGCTGTGTGTCCGGCAATATGTCCTGCTCCCTCCACATTCAAACTACATCAGATTTTACACTTGCTCCAAATAGGCCTCAGCCTACTCCATGATTGACCCTGGGCTCCAACACTGCCAGTTGCTGCTCAGAAGTGCCATCTGCACAGAGAAAAACACATGCTGCAGTGTTCGTGGGGCTCAGTAACGCCAGCTGCTCCCCTGCTGTGTGTCCGGCAAAGTCTCCTGCTGCCTCCACATTCAAACTACATCAGATATAAAACTTGATCCAATTAGGCCTCAGCCTAAACCCTGATTGAACCTGGGCTCCAACACTGCCAGTTGTTGCTCAGAAGTGCCATCTGCACCGAGAAAAACACTAGCTCCTGTGTTCGTGGGTTTCAGTAACGCCAGCTGCTCCCCTGCTGTGTGTCCAGCAAAATATCTACTGATCCCTCCACATTCAAACTACATCAGATTTTACACTTGCTCCAAGTAGGCCTCAGCCTACTCCATGATTGACCCTGGGCTCCAACACTGCCAGTTGCTGCTCAGAAGTGCCATCTGCACAGAGAAAAACACATGCTCCAGGGTTAGTGGGGCTCAGTAACGCCAGCTGCTCCCCTGCTGTGTGTCCGGCAATATCTCCTGCTCCCTCCACATTCAAACTACATCAGATTTTACACTTGCTCCAAGTGGGCCTCAGCCTACTCCATGATTGACCCTGGGCTCCAACACTGCCAGTTGCTGTTCAGAAGCGTCATCTGCACAGAGAAAAACACAGGCTCCAGTGTTAGTGGGGTTCAGTAAGGCCAGCTGCTCCCCTGCTGTGTGTCCGGCAAAGTCTCCTGCTGCCTCCACATTCAAACTACATCAGATATAAAACTTGCTCCAATTAGGCCTCAGCCTAAGCCCTGATTGAACCTGGGCTCCAACACCGCCAGTTGTTGCTCAGAAGTGCCATCTGCACAGAGAAAAACACTAGCTCCTGTGTTAGTGGGGTTCAGTAACGCCAGCTGCTCCTCTACTGTGTGTCCAACAAAATATCTCCTGCTCCCTCCACATTCAAACTACATCAGATTTTACACTTGCTCCAAGTAGGCCTCAGCCTACTCTATGATTGTCCCTGGGCTCCAACACTGCCAGTTGCTGCTCAGAAGTGCCGTCTGCACAGAGAAAAACACATGCTCCAGTGTTAGTGGGGTTCAGTAACGCCAGCTGCTCCCCTGCTGTGTGTCCGGCAAAGTCTCCTGCTGCCTCCACATTCAAACAACATCAGATATAAAACTTGCTCCAATTAGGCCTCAGCCTAATCCATGATTGGACCTGGAATCCAACACTGCCAGTTGTTGCTCAGAAGTGCTGTCTGCACAGAGAAAAACACTAGCTCCTGTGTTAGTGGGGTTCAGTAACACCAGCTGATCCCCTGCTGTGTGTCCAGCAAAGTCTCCTGCTCCCTCCACATTCAAACTACATCAGATTTTACACTTGCTCCAAGTAGGCCTCAGCCTACTCCATGATTGATCCTGGGCTCCAACACTGCCAGTTGCTGCTCAGAAGTGCCGTCTGCACAGAGAAAAACACATGCTCCAGTGTTAGTGGGGTTCAGGAACGCCAGCTGCTCCCCTGCTGTGTGTCCGGCAATATCTCCTGCTCCCTCCACATTCAAACTACATCAGATTTTACACTTGCTCCAAATAGGCCTCAGCCTTCTCCATGATTGACACTGGGCTCCAACACTGCCAGTTGCTGCTCAGAAGTGCCATCTGCACAGAGAAAAACACATGCTCCAGTGTTAGTGGGGCTCAGTAACGCCAGCTGCTCCCCTGCTGTGTGTCCGGCAATATGTCCTGCTCCCTCCGCTTTCAAACTACATCAGATTTTACAATTGCTCCAAGTAGGCCTCATCCTACTCCATGATTGACCATGGGCTCCAACACTGCCAGTTGCTGCTCAGAAGTGCCGTCTGCACAGAGAAAAACACATGCTCCAGTGTTAGTGGGGTTCAGTAACACCAGCTGCTCCCCTGCTGTGTGTCCAGCAAAGTCTCCTGCTGCCTCCACATTCAAACTACATCAGAAATAAAACTTGCTCCAATTAGGCCTCAGCCTAAACCCTGATTGAACCTGGGCTCCAACACCGCCAGTTGTTGCTCAGAAGTGCCATCTGCACAGAGTAAAACACTAGCTCCTGTGTTAGTGGGGTTCAGTAGCGCCGGCTGCTCCCCTGCTGTGTGTCCAGCAAAATATCTCCTGCTCCCTCCACATTCAAATCACATCAGATTTTACACTTGCTCCAAGTAGGCCTCAGCCTACTCCATGATTGACCCTGGGCTCCAACACTGCCAGTTGCTGCCCAGAAGTGCCATCTGCACAGAGAAAAACACATGCTACAGTGTTAGTGGGGCTCAGTAACGCCAGCTGCTCCCCTGCTGTGTGTCCGGCAATATCTCATGCTCCCTCCACATTCAAACTACATCAGATTTTACACTTGCTCCAAGTGGGCCTCAGCCTACTCCATGATTGACCCTGGGCTCCAACAATGCCAGTTGCTGCTCAGAAGTGCCATCTGCACAGAGAAAAACACAGGCTCCAGTGTTAGTGGGGTTCAGTAAGGCCAGCTGCTCCCCTGCTGTGTGTCCGGCAAAGTCTCCTGCTGCCTCCACATTCAAACTACATCAGATATAAAACTTGCTCCAATTAGGCCTCAGCCTAAGCCCTGATTGAACCTGGTCTCCAACACTGCCAGTTGTTGCTCAGAAGTGCCATCTGCACAGAGAAAAACACTAGCTCCTGTGTTAGTGGGGTTCAGTAACGCCAGCTGCTCCTCTACTGTGTGTCCAACAAAATATCTCCTGCTCCCTCCACATTCAAACTACATAAGATTTTACACTTGCTCCAAGTAGGCCTCAGCCTACTCCATGATTGATCCTGGGCTCCAACACTGCCAGTTGCTGCTCAGAAGTGCCGTCTGCACAGAGAAAAACACATGCTCCAGTGTTAGTGGGGTTCAGTAACGCCAGCTGCTCCCCTGCTGTGTGTCCGTCAAAGTCTCCTGCTGCCTCCACATTCAAACAACATCAGATATAAAACTTGCTTCAATTAGGCCTCAGCCTAATCCATGATTGGACCTGGAATCCAACTCCGCCAGTTGTTGCTCAGAAGTGCTGTCTGCACAGAGAAAAGCACATGCTCCAGTGTTAGTGGGGTTCAGTAACACCAGCTGCTCCCCTGCTGTGTGTCCCGCAAAGTCTCCTGCTGCCTCCACATTCAAACTACATCAGATATAAAATTTGCTCCAATTAGGCCTAAGCCTAAACCCAGATTGAACATGGGCTCCAACACCGCCAGTTGTTCCTCAGAAGTGCCGTCTGCAAAGAGAAAAACACTAGCTCCTGTGTTAGTGGGGTTCAGTATCTCCAGCTGCTCCCCTGCTGTGTGTCCGGCAAAGTCTCCTGCTGCCTCCACATTTCAAGCTACATCAGATTTTACACTTGCTCCAAGTAGGCCTCATCCTACTCCATGATTGACCATGGGCTCCAACACTGCCAGTTGCTGCTCAGAAGTGCCGTCTGCACAGAGAAAAACACATGCTCCAGTGTTAGTGGGGTTCAGTAACACCAGCTGCTCCCCTGCTGTGTGTCCAGCAAAGTCTCCTGCTGCCTCCACATTCAAACTACATCAGAAATAAAACTTGCTCCAATTAGGCCTCAGCCTAAACCCTGATTGAACCTGGGCTCCAACACCGCCAGTTGTTGCTCAGAAGTGCCATCTGCACAGAGTAAAACACTAGCTCCTGTGTTAGTGGGGTTCAGTAGCGCCGGCTGCTCCCCTGCTGTGTGTCCAGCAAAATATCTCCTGCTCCCTCCACATTCAAATCACATCAGATTTTACACTTGCTCCAAGTAGGCCTCAGCCTACTCCATGATTGACCCTGGGCTCCAACACTGCCAGTTGCTGCTCAGAAGTGCCGTCTGCACAGAGAAAAACACATGCTCCAGTGTTAATGGGGTTCAGTAACGCCAGCTGCTCCCCTGCTGTGTGTCCAGCAAAGTCTCCTGCTGCCTCCACATTCAAACTACATCAGATATAAAACTTGCTCCAATTAGGCCTCAGCCTAAACCATGATTGAACCTGGGCTCCAACACCGCCAGTTGTTTCTCAGACGTGCTGTCTGCACAGAGAAAAACACTAGCTCCTGTGTTAGTGGGCTTCAGTAACGCCAGCCGCTCCCCTGCTGTGTGTACGGCAATATCTCCTGCTCCCTCCACATTCAAACTACATCAGATTTTACACTTGCTCCAAGTAGGCCTCAGCCTACTACTTGATTGACCCTGGGCTCCAACACTGCCAGTTGCTGCTCAGAAGTGCCGTCTGCACAGAGAAAAACACATGCTCCAGTGTTAGTGGGGCTCAGTAACGCCAGCTGCTCCCCTGCTGTGTGTCCGGCAATATGTCCTCCTCCCTCCGCTTTCAAACTACATCAGATTTTACAATTGCTCCAAGTAGGCCTCAGCCTACTCCATGATTGACCATGGGCTCCAACACTGCCAGTTGTTGCTCAGAAGTGCCATCTGCACAGAGAAAAACACATGCTCCAGTGTTAGTGGGGCTCAGTAACGCCAGCTGCTCCCCTGCTGTGTGTCCGGCAATATGTCCTGCTCCCTCCGCTTTCAAACTACATCAGATTTTACAATTGCTCCAAGTAGGCCTCATCCTACTCCATGATTGACCATGGGCTCCAACACTGCCAGTTGCTGCTCAGAAGTGCCGTCTGCACAGAGAAAAACACATGCTCCAGTGTTAGTGGGGTTCAGTAACACCAGCTGCTCCCCTGCTGTGTGTCCAGCAAAGTCTCCTGCTGCCTCCACATTCAAACTACATCAGAAATAAAACTTGCTCCAATTAGGCCTCAGCCTAAACCCTGATTGAACCTGGGCTCCAACACCACCAGTTGTTGCTCAGAAGTGCCATCTGCACAGAGTAAAACACTAGCTCCTGTGTTAGTGGGGTTCAGTAGCGCCGGCTGCTCCCCTGCTGTGTGTCCAGCAAAATATCTCCTGCTCCCTCCACATTCAAATCACATCAGATTTTACACTTGCTCCAAGTAGGCCTCAGCCTACTCCATGATTGACCCTGGGCTCCAACACTGCCAGTTGCTGCCCAGAAGTGCCATCTGCACAGAGAAAAACAAATGCTACAGTGTTAGTGGGGCTCAGTAACGCCAGCTGCTCCCCTGCTGTGTGTCCGGCAATATCTCATGCTCCCTCCACATTCAAACTACATCAGATTTTACACTTGCTCCAAGTGGGCCTCAGCCTACTCCATGATTGACCCTGGGCTCCAACACTGCCAGTTGCTGCTCAGAAGTGCCATCTGCACAGAGAAAAACACAGGCTCCAGTGTTAGTGGGGTTCAGTAAGGCCAGCTGCTCCCCTGCTGTGTGTCCGGCAAAGTCTCCTGCTGCCTCCACATTCAAACTATATCAGATATAAAACTTGCTCCAATTAGGCCTCAGCCTAAGCCCTGATTGAACCTGGGCTCCAACACTGCCAGTTGTTGCTCAGAAGTGCCATCTGCACAGAGAAAAACACTAGCTCCTGTGTTAGTGGGGTTCAGTAACGCCAGCTGCTCCTCTACTGTGTGTCCAACAAAATATCTCCTGCTCCCTCCACATTCAAACTACATAAGATTTTACACTTGCTCCAAGTAGGCCTCAGCCTACTCCATGATTGATCCTGGGCTCCAACACTGCCAGTTGCTGCTCAGAAGTGCCGTCTGCACAGAGAAAAACACATGCTCCAGTGTTAGTGGGGTTCAGTAACGCCAGCTGCTCCCCTGCTGTATGTCCGTCAAAGTCTCCTGCTGCCTCCACATTCAAACAACATCAGATATAAAACTTGCTTCAATTAGGCCTCAGCCTAATCCATGATTGGACCTGGAATCCAACTCCGCCAGTTGTTGCTCAGAAGTGCTGTCTGCACAGAGAAAAACACATGCTCCAGTGTTAGTGGGGTTCAGTAACACCAGCTGCTCCCCTGCTGTGTGTCCCGCAAAGTCTCCTGCTGCCTCCACATTCAAACTACATCAGATATAAAATTTGATCCAATTAGGCCTAAGCCTAAACCCAGATTGAACATGGGCTCCAACACCGCCAGTTGTTCCTCAGAAGTGCCGTCTGCAAAGAGATAAACACTAGCTCCTGTGTTAGTGGGGTTCAGTATCTCCAGCTGCTCCCCTGCTGTGTGTCCGGCAAAGTCTCCTGCTGCCTCCACATTTCAAGCTACATCAGATTTTACACTTGCTCCAAGTAGGCCTCAGCCTACTCCATGATTGACCCTGGTCTCCAACACTGCCAGTTGCTGCTCAGAAGTGCCGTCTGCACAGAGAAAAACACATGCTCCAGTGTTAATGGGGTTCAGTAACGCCAGCTGCTCCCCTGCTGTGTGTCCAGCAAAGTCTCCTGTTGCCTCCACATTCAAACTACATCAGATATAAAACTTGCTCCAATTAGGCCTCAGCCTAAACCATGATTGAACCTGGGCTCCAACACCGCCAGTTGTTTCTCAGACGTGCTGTCTGCACAGAGAAAAACACTAGCTCCTGTGTTAGTGGGCTTCAGTAACGCCAGCCGCTCCCCTGCTGTGTGTACGGCAATATCTCCTGCTCCCTCCACATTCAAACTACATCAGATTTTACACTTGCTCCAAGTAGGCCTCAGCCTACTACTTGATTGACCCTGGGCTCCAACACTGCCAGTTGCTGCTCAGAAGTGCCGTCTGCACAGAGAAAAACACATGCTCCAGTGTTAGTGGGGCTCAGTAACGCCAGCTGCTCCCCTGCTGTGTGTCCGGCAATATGTCCTCCTCCCTCCGCTTTCAAACTACATCAGATTTTACAATTGCTCCAAGTAGGCCTCAGCCTACTCCATGATTGACCATGGGCTCCAACACTGCCAGTTGCTGCTCAGAAGTGCCATCTGCACAGAGAAAAACACATGCTCCAGTGTTAGTGGGGTTCAGTAACACCAGCTGCTCCCCTGCTGTGTGTCCAGCAAAGTCTCCTGCTGCCTCCACATTCAAACAACATCAGAGATAAAATTTGCTCCAATTAGGCCTCAGCCTAATCCATGATTGAACCTGGAATCCAACACCGCCAGATGTTGCTCAGAAGTGCTGTCTGCACAGAGAAAAACACATGCTCCAGTGTTAGTGGGGTTCAGTAACACCAGCTGCTCCCCTGCTGTGTGTCCCGCAAAGTCTCCTGCTGCCTCCACATTCAAACAACATCAGATATAAAACTTGCTCCAATTAGGCCTCAGCCTAATCCATGATTGAACCTGGAATCCAACACCGCCAGATGTTGCTCAGAAGTGCTGTCTGCACAGAGAAAAACACATGCTCCAGTGTTAGTGGGGTTCAGTATCGCCAGCTGCTCCCCTGCTGTGTGTCCGGCAAAGTCTCCTGCTGCCTCCACATTCAAGCTACATCAGATTTTACACTTGCTCCAAGTAGGCCTCAGCCTACTCCATGATTGACCCTGGGCTCCAACACTGCCAGTTGCTGCTCAGAAGTGCCATCTGCACAGAGAAAAACACATGCTCCAGTGTTATTGGAGTTCAGTAACGCCAGCTGCTCCCCTGCAGTGTGTCCGGCAATGTCTACTGCTGCCTCCACATTCACACTACTACTCATTTCAAACCTGCTCCAATTAGGCCTCTGGCTCCACTCTGTCTCTAGTATTTACCCTGGCCTTCCACCACCACCAGTTGCTGCTCAGAAGTGCCGTCTGCACAATCAACACTTGTTCCTGTTTTACTGGGGTTCAGTAACGTCAGCTGATCCCCTGATGTGTGTCCGGCAATTTCTCCTGCTCTGTCCACACTCACACAACTACAGATTTTAAACTTGCTCCAATTAGGCCTCTGTCTCCACTCTGTTTGTAGTATTTTCCCTTGGTTCCAGCACCGCCAGCTGTTTCCTGGTATTGTCTTTGGCACAGGTACTCCCTCTTGCCCAGCCTGGTTCCAGCACGCCTGCTGTTTCCAGGTAGTGTCAATGTCACTTTGCCACCAATACGTTGTCCTGTCGTGTTGCGGTCGGGTTAGCCGACTCTATGGTGCCTGCAGTTTAGATGTTTCCTATGTGGGCTGTGGGATCTGGCAACAAAGGCTGGTTCCGTAGTGCCAATAGGACAAGCACCCCCTGTAGGACTGAAGGTTTCGGTAACTGCGGACGGTTCGCGGCCTTGCAACTTTGTTTTTCATGGGTACCTTCTGCAACCCTTCCGGTTTCCAGTACCGTCAGCTAGTTCTCGGCAGTGCCTTTGGCTTAGGTGCCTCCTTCTTGGTATCCGAGTTCCAGCAACGTCTGCTGGTCCTTGGTAGTGGTTTCTAGCACAGGTACCTCCTGCTTAGTAGCCATGTTCCAGCACCATCAGCTGGTCCTCGGCAGTGCCATTGGCTCTTGTTCCTTCTGCTGCCCCTCCAGGTTCCAACACCATCAGCTGGTCCTCGCTAGTTCCATTGGCTCTTACAGCTTCTGCTACCCATCCGGGTTCCAGCACCGTCAGCTGGTTCTCGGCAGTGTCTTTGGCTTAGGTGCCTCCTTCTCGGTATCCGAGTTCCAGCAACGTCTGCTGGCCCTTGGTAGTGCTTTCTAACACAGGTACCTCCTGCTTAGTAACCAGGTTCCAGCACTGTCAGCTGGTCCTCGGTAATGCCATTGGCTCTTATTCCTTCTGCTGCCCCTCCGGGTTCCAGCACCGTCAGCTGGCTCTCGACAGTGTCTTTGGCACAGGTACTTCCTCTTGCCCAGCCTGGTTCCAGCACGCCTGCTGTTTCCGGGTAGTGTCAACATCACTTTGCCACCAATACGTTGTCCTGTCGTGTTGCAGTCGAGTTAGCCGAGTCTATGGTGCCTGCAGTTTATGGGCTTCCTTTGTGGGCTGCAGGATCTGGCAACAAAGGCTGGTTCCGTAGTGCCAGTAGGACAAGCACCCCCTGTAGGACTGTGGGTTTCGGTAACTGCGGCCGGCTCGCGGCCTTGCAACTTTGTTTTTCATGGGTACCTTCTGCTACCCATCCTGGTTCCAGTACCGTGAGCTGGTTCTCGGCAGTGCCTTTGGCTTAGGTGCCTCCTTCTCGGTATCCGAGTTCCAGCAACATCTGCTGGTCCTCGGTAGTGCCATTGGCTCTTGTTCCTTCTACTGCCCCTCCGGGTTCCAGCACCGTCAGCTGGTCCTCGCTAGTTCCATTGGCTCTTGCAGCTTCTGCTACCCATCCGGGTTCCAGCACCTCAGCTGGTTCTCGGCAGTGCCTTTGGCTTAGGTACCTCCTGCTTAGTAACCGGGTTCCAGCACCGTCAGCTGGTCCTCGGTAGTGCCATTGGCTCTTGTTCCTTCTGCTGCCCCTCTGGGTTCCAGCACCATCAGCTGGTCCTCGCTAGTTCCATTGGCTCTTGCAGCTTCTGCTACCCACCCGGGTTCCCGCACCGTCAGCTGGTTCTCGGCAGTGCCTTTGGCTTAGGTGCCTCCTTCTCGGTATCCGAGTTCCAGCAATGTCTGCTGGTCCTTGGTAGTACTTTCTAGCACAGGTACCTCCTGCTTAGTAACCGGGTTCCAGTACCATCAGCTGGTCCTCGGTAGTGCCATTGGCTCTTGCTCCTTCTGCTACCCATCTGGGTTCCAGTACCGTCAGCTGGTTCTCGGCAGTTCCTCAGCCTTCTTGTACCTTCTGCTACATTTCCAAGTTCAAGCTTTTGGAAATGGTTTTTGGTTATCACTCTGGATCTCCCTGACGACGACCCTGAAGACGACGACCCTGAAGACCACCCCAAAGAAGACCAAAAAGATGACCCTGAAAAAGATGACCAAGAGGAGAAAGAACATGAAGACAACCACCAAGATACAGAACAACAAGAAACAGAAGACCAAGAAGCAGAAGACCAAGAAGCAGAAGAACAAAAAGCAGAAGAACAAAAAGCAGAAGAGCATTAAGCATAAGACTAAAAATCAGAGCAAAAGATATTATCTAAATTATAAGCAGAAGAAGACTAAGCAGTGTATGGGGGTGAGTCCGTTCCTCCTCGTGATGCCCCTGGAAAATGCCTGCTGCTGCAGGCCAAACTGAACGCGGACAAATCCTGTTGTAAATTTTTTGTGACAGGCAGAACGGAAGGCGTTATCGTCAAACTTTTATAGATAACAACTACAGGAATGCCTGTCACAAATAAGAATTTAATGAAGAAGAAGAATAGGAAGAAGATGAAGAAGTAGAATATGAAGAAGAATAATGGTTGAATAAGAAGAATATGAAGAATGTAAAAAAAAAGAATAATAGGAAGAAGGTGAAGAAGATGAATAAGGTGAAGAAGTTGATGAAAAAGATGCTGCTGCTGCGTTTCGTTATTATATAGTCATCAGGGGAGTTTTAGCAAGGTATATGGCTGCTCATATACCTTGCTAAAACTCCCCTGAATATATAATAATGAAACGCATCGGGAGACGCAATCCTTAAGGCAGTCACATCTAGCTCCTTTGAACATGGTACAACGGCCAAGTTAGAGGTTATTGGAAAGAATGGATTCTCTCAAGATTGGGTGAGATCTAATAATTTAAGATCCGCTATAATATGTGATAACACGGCACTGCTGTTTTGAACTTGTTATGTCACCTGGAACGCTCACAGATTGAGTGAGGTAGCTTGGTTCCTTTAGCGTGACTTGTTTGCAACATGCTGCTTGACATGTTGCTTGTACTACTGCCTTAATAACGCTGCACTTTGCTAACAACGTTGGCCTCATACTATTCTTTGAATGCCTATAACATCAGTATCTATAGGAACTGCTTATTTATGTGAATATATGCCCCAGTGGCATACCACCACTGTTCTTTGACTAAAGGGTATTCTCACTTCTTCATTGGCATAAGAATAGATATGGGTAGCTACTAGTTGTATCAGGCTGTATGGTAATCAATTAAACACAGTTGAAGGATGCATACAGCATATTGTGGTTTCCCGTAATACACTATAGGTTAACTACCAATTATTAAGAGGCCTATACTCACTGCAGGCAGAAAATAACTGTGAGTTTTTTTATTTGTGTGTCTTCATGTTTTTTGTGGTTTTTGTTTTGAGCTCATTCACTAGGTTTTTTGTATTTTAAATCGACCTTGATTAAAAGTTACATTTTATCCATTGCTATTCACAAATGGGATTCTCTCTCTTTTATGCACTGGTGGAGGAGGGGGTCCTGGTGTGAGAACTCGGTTCCTTTCTTTATCTAGTAATCCAACTGGGTAGTGCCTTTTCTGGAATTTGTGTGACATACTGTCGAGTCTGATGTTGAGGGTTTCGGGGTCTGAAACAATGCGTGCAACCCTATTGAACTGTGAGCGTGGTAAGCTATTTTTTGTTGTTCTTGGATGACAGCTGGAAGAATGTAATAAAGTGTTACAGTCAGTGGGTTTGCAAAAGAGGTCAGTTGATAGGGTACCTTCTTCATCCTTGAGTACTAGTGTATCAAAGAAAGGAACTTGATCCTTGCTATGGTGCATAGTAAATTGTAATCCCGGGAAAGTGGAATTGAGGTATTGGTGGAAGGTGTTGAGAGAATCTAAGGTTCCCGTCCAGACAAAGAAAATTTCGTAGATATAGCGATGTTAACCGATCACCTGGTTCATATATAGGTCATGGGAAAATACATGTTGAATTTCAAACTGATTCATGAAGGCGTTTGCATAGCCGGGCGCTACGTTCGATCCCATCACGGTCCCACATCTTTGGCTAAAGAAGGTGTCTTCATATAGAAAAAAGTTCTCATATAGGACTAGTTTAAGTATATCAGTGCATAGTTCGATTGAATCAGCTGATAAGTTAGAATTTGGAAGAAGTATTTTGGTGGCTTCTATGCCTATATCATTGCATTCATCCCAATGTTATTCTATGTTGCTGCTCCCATCATGCGTTTTTTTATCGGATCCATTCCTCGGTCCGAGACAATCGCAGCATGCTGCGATTGTCACCGATTTTTGGATCGGATTCGCCAATGCAAGTCTATGGATGCGATTAAAAATCGCAATGAAAACGCACCACATGTGTGACTTGCGATTAAATTGCAAGACTTCTCCAGGTCAACAGGAAAGAGCATCAGGCATTGGCATTGGATGTCAATTTGATGCTTAGATGCGAATAAAATCGGTTCATCGCAGGAAAATCGGATGACAGATGGATCCCTGGACAAGAAATCTTTGTGCGATTTCGTACCGTAAAAATCGGACCGATTTTTTAATCGCTGTGTGACTCCAGCCTAATAGTTTTGTTGTTTTCAAGTGATCTTAGAGCCATTTTTTCACAATGTGACAGTGTGTGTGTGATGAACATTAATCTTATCAATACTTTCCCATGTCGTTTGTTTTCTTTATAGTTTTACTTGTTCTATACTCTTCACGAATAAACACGTTAGATTACAGAGAACGGTCTGCTTATTTTGGAAGATAGGTGGTTTATGCTGTATGCTAGATTGCACACCGTGTCAATGTGTATGAAGGCAGAACAGTAAAACAGATGTTAGACACCTGCGATAGCCACACCGCACTGCCTGTGGATACTGCAGCAGCCGCCATACAGTCACAAGTACGGAGAGTGCAGCCCGCCATTAAGTGCTTCATCTTTCCCGCCACACGGAAGCCCACCATGCTTAGACTCTGTTTCTCGCTAATATACTCAACAGTACGCTGCTAAGTGCATAATGTCTCAAAACAGCACATCCTCACTCAAAACGAGGTCATGAGCAAGTTCTGGCAGATTGCCAATAACAGAGCTCGCTGCTGTCGCTCATGCCGAGGCCAAAGCAGCCAAAGCAAGATCCTCCTTTGCTGAACGAGAGATGTATCTAAAGCTGAGACAGAGCAAGAGTTGGAGGCCGCACGTTTGCAGGCAGACAGAGAAAGACTTGCAGTAGACAAAGAGACAGCAGCTGCAATAGCTAAGGCTGAGTGTTTGGAAGCTATGAAGAATTCTGATTCTGAGAGACGCAGCAGCATTCCTGAACCAGATCAAGAGCAGCAAGAACCAGTGCAGCGCGTCGCAGAGTATGTCCGTCAACATTCCGGAGTGGAGGACAGCCCTGACACATCATATCAGTCAGCCCTAACAGAAGAGATGTCATTAGAGGTAGAGGGTTGTAGCATCTACAATAAAAAGCAGAGCCAACTTCTGGCCAAATGATCTTTTAGGAGCAAATTTTCTTCTGTGGTTAGTTTGGAGTTAAGTACTCTACAACTGCTCTTAATGGTGGAGGCTCAACAGTGACAAAAAGTTTTGATAATTGTTGAGGGGGTTGCAAATCCAATATGTGGGCCAACTGGATGTGTTGTAATTTGTTTCCATGTTGTAGGCATACAAATATTTTGCTCTGCTAGCACTAAGGAAGAAAACTGATAACAATAGGTACAAAATGTTTCCTAAATATTGTGTCTTTGAAAAATGTTTAAGTGAAAAGTGAAGAAAAAAGGAACTTATCCTTTGTACTTTACTAAAAATCTTATTCTGGTACTATTCCATGATAATTCTCTAAAGCAAGAATATCTGAACTTATGACAAGCAAATTCCTACACATAAGGACATTGCACTGCAAAAAATTATGTAACAGTGTTTAGTGTGGCACAGATTCATCGGGTTATGATCAATGGTTTACATAAGCAAAAATATTTGATGATGATGATTAACCATGCTTTCTTAGCCTTAAAGCTTTTCATTATGAAAATATTAAACAAATATTTGTGCTTGTTCTGCCAAAGTTTATCACTGAATGGAAATTGAACATTAACTTCCTTCACTAAGGTTAATGAACACAATGATGAGTTAATCTAATTAAAAAATTTGGGAAAGTAAAAGAGGGAAATGAAAGTAGAGTAACCTACATTGAAATATTTTATATTTTAGAGTAACCTAGATTGCATAATGACTGTATTCAAAAGAAAGAATAATCACAGAGGATAATAAGGAAACTAGGAGAGTTTCGAAAAATGCAGGCCAAAATCATATCTGTCAGGTCTAATTAGTGAATAAAACACTGTTCATATTAACACTTTTTCCAATTAGTCTGTTGCACCTTTTATAAAAATGAACATTCAAATGTGCATGCAGTTTCCATGGGCGACCATTAGCAAAAGCTGTACTGGAGATTTAGAAAAGTGAAACGTGCCATCCAAGCAACATCTGTTCAAGTCACTTGATCAACGCAGCTTATCACAGGTTGCAGAGGTCTTGTATATGGTTAAAAGGCGAGGTCAGTCCTTCAGGTGATGCTGTAAACCAATGAGCGTCCTGTGCTGGAACCAGAAGAGTGACAGCTGGTTTATATGGCTCACTTTTTACAGACTCCATACCCCAACAATTGAGCAGCTTTAAGACAACACCATTAAGAGAAAAAATGACTAAATCGTGTGGGTTGTTGTCAGAAGTGGGATCGTGTAACCGTAAATCATGTGGGTGTAGAACTGAAAACTCCGAGTACAGTTTCTTCTTATGCAAAACCATGTTGACATATAAAACTTTTATTCATGTGTGCGAAATTCTTTCTAGAGCAGAGGTCCCCAACCTTCCTGACCTTGAGAGCCACATTCAGCTATGAAAGAAGGTCAAGAGCTACATTCATCTCTGAGATAGGGGTACCAGCTACCTCCAGTTCCTGCTCCACTCATACTTGTGACACCCATAGCCTCCTATTAATGGTATAACGACAGCCAAAGCTTTTCCACTGAAATCACACCAAGGCAGTATGCCAAGCTCCAGAGTTTCATATCTTAACCCCATTCAGATATGCTCTTCTAGAGATCTACGCTTAATAACTGTTTGCTACTCCTAGTGCAAATGCAGCAAGCTGGCAGACAGGTTGGGGACTCCTGTTCTAGAGGATTAGAAAAAACAAAGGATTGTGTTACAATTACATTGCCACTAGGGATGAGCGATATTGCCCGATATCGTATTGGAATTCCGATTTCCGATATTGAAAAAATATCGGAATTTCCGATTTCCGATATCAATGCAAGTCAATGGGAGAAAAAAATCGGAATTACAAAATGACCACTACAGTGCTATATAATGGATAAAATGGAGGGGAAACACCTCAGGATAATGGGGAAGGAGTTTGCAGAGGCAGAGGAGCAAAAAAATTGCTGGAAAAATGCACAGAGCGAAAGCTGTAGCAGGAAAACTGGTCACCATCTTCTTAACAGCGGTGTTTTTTCTTTGGGTTAGGATTAGTTGGGGTAGGGTTAGGGTTTATGGTTAGTAGGGTAAGGTTTAGGGTTTAGGGTTAGTAGGGTTGGGTTAGGGTTTAGGGTTATGGTTAGGGTTAGTAGGGTTAGGGTAAGGGTTAGTTAGGGTTAGGGTTATGCTTATGGATAGTAGGGTTAGGGTTAGGGTTTAGGGTTAGGGTTAATTAGGGTTAGGGTTATGCTTATGGTTAGTAGGGTTAGGGTTAGGGTAAAGGTTAGGGGTTAGGGTTAGTTAGGGTTATGCTTATGGTTAGTAGGGTTAGGGTTAGTAGGGTTAGGGTTAGGGGTTAGGGGTTAGGGTTTAGGGTTAGGGTTACAGTTAGGGTTATGGTTAGGGTTAGGGTAAGGGTTAGGGGTTAGGATTAGCTAGGGTTAGGATTATGCTTATGGTTAGTAGGGATAGGGTTATTAGGGTTAGGGGTTATGGTTATGGTTAGTAGGGTTAGGGGTTAGGATTAGTAGGGTTATGGTTAGGGGTTAGGGTTTAGGGTTAGGGTTAGTAGGGTTAGGGTAAGGATTAGGGGTTAGGGTTAGTTAGGGTTAGTAGAGTCAGGGTTTACAGTTAGGGTTATGCTTATAGTTAGTAGGGTTAGGGGTTAGGGTTAGTAGGTTTAGGGGTTAGGATTAGTAGGGTTATTGTTAGGGGTTAGGGTTAGAGTTAGTAGGGTTAGGGTAAGGGTTAGGGGTTAGGGTTAGTTAGGGTTAGTAGAGTCAGGGTTTACGGTTAGGGTTATGCTTATAGTTAGTAGGGTTAGGGTTAGTAGGGTTAGGGTTTAGGGCTTTGCTTATGATTAGTAGTGTTAGGGTTAGGGGTTAGGGTTAGTAGGGTTAGGGTTATGGTTATGCTTATGGTTAGCAGGGTTAGGGGCTAGGGTTAGGGTTTAGGGTTAGTAGGGTTAGGGTAAGGGTTAGGGGTTAGGGTTAGTGGTTAGGGTAAGTTAGGGTTAGGGTTATCGGTAAGGGTTAAGGGTTAGGGGTTAGGTATAGTTAGGGTTAGTGATATTACATTATTAAATTAAAGCTGCCAGTGGTGGTGTCAATATGCCCTTTGACTGACATGTGTCTGCCTTCAGCTCACCTTGCTTTGCAGGGAGTTTCCAGGAGCACCACGTGGAGGAACAGATACACTCCCTTTAAACCATGCTTAGTCTTCTTCTGCTTTCCGATTTCCGATGTGAAAAAAATTTCGGAATCGGAAATCGAATTCCGATATCGAAAATATAGGGCCGATTTCCGATATTTCAATATCGGAAAGCTCATCCCTAATTGCCACACCTGCACATAGGTTGTATATATAGATCAGCAGTTAAGTGTAGGGATGAGCGACTTTGCCTTTTTTCGGGTCGAGTCGGGTTTCATGAAACCCGACTTTCTCAAAAGTCGGGTCGAACGCAGTCTGCCAATTATCGTGAAAAGTCGAAGGCCGACTGAAACACGAAAACCAATGCAAGTCAATGGGGAACCAAGGTCGGCCGTGAGTGGAGGACAGGAAACACACCTACAATGCCCATTTTAATGCCAAAAACATCAATTCTTATTACTTAAGCTTGTCAACCTTAATTTAGTTTATAATAATAGTTAGGCATTGAAAACTGGGGGTTATTTGGCTAAAGTAGTGGGGGGTAGGGCTGGCTCCAGATTTTCATGGGCCCTGGGCCAAAGAGTGTCACTGGGCTCCCTTAACACATGCCACAATTCATGATCCTCTGATACGGCGGAGAAATAGTGCTATACTACAATGAAAAATACTTCACTTGTGGCGCTTTCACAAGTCCACGGAAGAGGACAAAAGCGAGCCATTTTTCTGGCAACCTACGTGTCAGCAGGGGAGGGTGGAACAAAATCCTTTGAAACCCATGCATGGCTCATTTTAATGAAGGTTAGATCATCAACATTTTGGGTTGACAGACGGGTCCTTTTTTCTGTCAGGATTGATCCAGCAGTACTGAAGACTCTTTCAGATAACACACTAGTGTTAGGCATCGAATTCCTGGCACTGCACAGCGGGAGTCCAGAGCCAGACATCCTGTGGTCTCCCATTCTTCCCCGACAGCTCCGGGTGTTGCTCATCAAACACGGCGAGCCAGGCTTGCTGCTCAGACTCGCTCTGACAGCCTGGATGTTGCTGCCACCTCTGGTGCAGCAATAGCAGCGCAACCTGCTCTGCAGGGAACTGCTCCTGAGGCTAAGTCCTCATGCCGTGCTACTGGGCATGCTCACAACTTGACCTCTCACTGGAGAGCAGGGGTCACATGCTCAGGTCCTACGTCGGTTCTGATTGGTCCTTCCCAAGCTAATGGAAGGTCCCGGAAGCGCATCAGTATAAAAAGCCCGCATGGCGGCTCGGCGATGCGCTAGTGTAGCATATTATGCTGTGTGTGTATGGTGACGGATGTGTGGACTGGTGACTGACGCATTATGAAACCCCTTCCCTCGGATATTACGAATGGTGACAGAGTTGGATAGTCAGTCTCAGCTTGTGGCAAGCTACACGCCACGTGATCCTCGCCTACACTAGCGTCCGTCGGCGCCTGGGTCTCAGCGCCGACATCTGCGGCTTTACCTGCCGCTGCGCTGCATTAACCGCAGCTACTCTTGGTCACTGTTGCGACGCCACACGCAGGCCTCTGTGACATTAACAGAGCCGCGTCTCGGCATCACATTGCCTCTTGCGACTCTGTGCCAGAACAGAGCCGTTCTTAGCGTTCGGGTGACGTTAACCCGAGCGCATTACCTCATTGCTTAGGTGCATCTGCCATTGTTCAGCAGCGGTCTTGTCACCTACCGCACGGTGGACTCCGACCGGCGAGCGCACCTCCTGTTATTTTATATTTGGTGCGTTCCGCCGTCCTGACATTACACTAGCGCCAGGGTCTGGCTGACAATGGAAGACGTGCAGCAGCTGCAGCGCTACATTCGGCAGCTGGAGAGCAGGTTGGCGGCTATCGAGAGCACCAACTCAGCTGCGAATGCTGCGCTAGCTGCCACCCAGACGGTCGCTGAGGCCGTCTCACGTGTGCCCACACTTTTGCCCTCACCAACAATCTCTTCCCTCCCGCTCCCCGATAAGTTTTCGGGTGAAAGCTCCACCTGTAGGGGATTCGTCAGTCAGTGCTCCATTCACCTGGAGTTGCTGGCTGCACGGTTTCCTACAGAGTGGGCCAAGGTGGGCTTTATTGTCTCCTTGTTAGCTGGCCGGGCATTGCAGTGGGCCACACCGTTGTGGGAACGTGATGATCCCGTGGCTCAGGGGCCTGCTCAGTTCCTCGCGGCTCTGAAGCAGGTCTTCTTGGGACCACGGGTCACGCACGATACGGCTCTCCAACTGTTAGCGTTAACACAAGGGTCACTCTCGTTTAGCCATTATGCTGTCCGGTTTCGGACATTGGCTTCCGAACTGGAGTGGCCGGACAAAGTGTTAGTCCCAGTGTTATGGAGAAGCCTAGCTGAGCACGTCAAGGATGCTCTAGCCACCCAAGATATTCCCACAACTCTGGAGGAATTGATCTCCATCTCCACCCGTATTGACCTCCGGTTCACGGAACGGAGCGCGGGCTGGAGAGGACTCAATCCAGACGTAAGATTAACCTGGCTCCCACCTTTACCGAACCGCTGAGCCATTCCGCTCAGGAGCCTCCCTCCATCGAGCCCATGGAGGTATATCGCACCGGTACTAAGCCACGTCAGGTACGGGGCTCTGTGCGCTGTTTTCACTGCCGAAACTTTGGCCACTCGGCTGGCACATGTCCTCAGCGGGCAAAGGGACGACCCCGTTCCATGGTTGTAGGTGGTGGCCAGTCCCAGATGGAGCCCTTTTCGCCTAAGCCGGTATTCCGGGGTACACTGGATAATGGTTCCTCCACCTGGGAGGCAGAGGTTACTCTGGACTCCAGGGCCGAAGGGAACTTTATGTCCTCGAGTTTCGCCCAGAGTCACTCTATTCCCCTGGTATTACTCCCACAACCTCTGACCATCAGGGTGGTGGATGGGGCACCATTGACGTCTCAAGTGACCCATCAGACGGTCCCACTCGGTCTCGCCATGTCCCCCTCACATCGGGAGACCCTGTCCTTGCTTATTATGCCTCAAGGCATCGATCAGGTACTCCTCGGGGTTCCCTGGCTTCGTTGTCACTCACCTCACATTGATTGGGTGTCGGGGAGAATACTGGGCTGGAGCAAGGACTGCGAGGGTAGATGTCTAAGGGACAGTCTTCAGGTAGCCTCTACAGAGCTGCCTGCAGATCTCTCCACGCTTCCTGAACCTTACCATCAGTATGCGGACGTCTTCTCTAAGAAGTCTGCGGAGACACTCCCGCCGCACCGTCCCTATGATTGCCCGATTGACCTCCTGCCGGGCACAGAACCTCCTCGAGGATGTGTCTACCCATTATCTCTTCCAGAGACAGAGGCAATGTCCCAATATATCTGGGAGAACCTGGCGCGGGGCTTTATCAGGAAGTCGGTGTCACCGGCTGGGGCAGGCTTCTTCTTCGTTCAGAAGAAGAGCGGAGAGTTACGCCCCTGTATCGACTACCGGGGTCTCAATGCCATCACGGTAAAGAATAAGTACCCTCTCCCGTTGATCTCCGAGTTGTTCGACAGGTTGCGTGGGGCACGGTTATTCACAAAGCTAGACCTACGAGGGGCATACAACCTGATCCGTATTCGCGAGGGAGACGAATGGAAGACAGCTTTTAATACTCAGGATGGCCATTATGAATATCTGGTCATGCCCTTCGGCCTTTGTAATGCGCCCGCTGTCTTCCAGGACTTCGTCAACGACGTCTTCCGTGACATGCTTTCTACCTCGGTGGTGGTCTATCTGGACGACATCCTCATCTTTTCGCCAGATTTGCCCACCCACCGGAAAGATGTCTGCAGGGTATTCGACCGCCTGCGGGCGAATTCCCTGTTCGCCAAGCTGGAGAAGTGTCAGTTTGAGCAGGAGTCCTTGCCATTTCTGGGCTACATCATCTCGGCCCAGGGGTTGGCTATGGATCCGGCCAAACTGCAAGCAGTTATGGACTGGCAGGAACCCCATTCTCTTAAAGCGGTGCAGCGCTTTTTGGGGTTCGTTAATTATTACCGTCAGTTTATACCCCACTTCTCCACTCTGGTAGCTCCTTTGGTTGCTCTCACAAAAAAAGGAGATAATCCTAAGGCGTGGACCGAACAGGTTTCTAAGGCTTTTTCCTCCATAAAGTCCCACTTTGCAGGCGCTCCCATTTTACACCATCCCGATGTGGATAAGCCGTTTATCCTTGAGGTTGATGCTTCTTCCTTGGGTGCAGGAGCAGTCCTTTACCAAAAGGATGATCAAGGTCGGAAGCATCCCTGCTTCTTCTATTCTAAGACCTTTTCACCGGCGGAGAAAAATTACTCCATCGGCGACAGGGAGCTGCTGGCCATGAAATTGGCTTTCTCTGAGTGGAGACATCTCCTGGAGGGAGCCCGGTTCCCCTTTCAGGTGTTCACGGACCACAAAAACCTGGTCTATCTTCAGACGGCCCAACGCCTGAATTCCCGTCAGGCCAGGTGGTCGCTCTTCTTCTCTCGCTTCCGCTTCACCCTGCACTACCTCTCCGGGGAGAAGAACATCCGAGCAGATGCCCTCTCGCGCTCGGTGGTCTCAGTGGAAGAAGGAGAAGCTGAGCCCCGGTTAATTCTCCCTCCGGAGAGTTTTACGACCGTGGCTCCTATCGCTCTCGAGTTGGTACCGCCAGGCAAGACCTTGGTGCCCCCTCGGCTACGGCCGGAGGTTCTTGCCTGGGCACATGCCTCCAGGCTAGGTGGCCATTTTGGTAATAAACGGACCACCAAACTCCTTGCAAGGTCATACTGGTGGCCACATATGGCTCGAGACATCAAGGCATACGTGAAAGCATGCATCTCGTGTACCCGGAACAGGCCCACTAGACAGAGGCCAGCAGGGCTCTTGTTTCCCCTGCCAGTAGTGGATAGACCATGGGAAATGGTGGGCATGGACTTTATAGTTGGCCTGCCCAAGTCCAGTGGCAGTACGGTCATCTGGGTGGTTACCGACCATTTTTCCAAAATGGTACATCTGGTGCCACTCGCACGCCTACCTTCCACCCGAGGTCTGGCCGCCCTGTTCATTAAGCATGTATTCCGTTTACATGGTATGCCGGACAAAATCGTAAGTGACCGAGGTCCCCAGTTTGCGTCTCGTTTTTGGAGGGAGCTCTGCAGCTTACTCAGCATCGAGCTAAATCTGTCCTCCGCCTACCATCCCGAGATGAATGGCTTGGTCGAAAGGGCCAATCAGACCTTGGTCACCTATCTACGACATTTTGTCTATGCCAGGCAGGATGACTGGGCATCCTTGCTGCCTTGGGCTGAATTTGCCCTAAACAATGCGGTGGCCGATTCCACTGGTCAGACGCCCTTTCTCCTAAATTATGGTCAACACCCACGCGTCCCTGTCCCAATGCCGGTGTCCTCCACTGACTCCAGGGTGACAGACTGGGCAGTGGAGGCCCGGGACATTTGGGATCGCACTCAGGATGCTATCCGGGCATCTAAAGAAAGGATGAGGGCGTCCGCCGACACGCACTGGCGACCCGCGCCAAGCTTCTCCCCTGGCGACATTGTGTGGCTCTCCACCCGGAACATTAAATTGCGGGTCGAGTCTCCCAAGTTCGCACCACGATACATTGGACCGTTCAAGGTCCTCGAGCGACTTAGCTCAGTGGTCTACCGCCTGGCTCTTCCTCCACATTTGGCCATATCGGACGTGTTTCATGTGTCCCTCCTCAAACCAGTTCACATGGTCCGGTTTTCTGAGCCATCCACCGGGTCATCAGACTTATCGTCTGACGAGTATGAGGTTAACGCCATCGTGGGGCGCAGGTTTGTCCGTGGCAAAAAGTTCTATTTGGTGGACTGGAAGGGTCACGGTCCCGAGGCTCAGACCTGGGAGCCAGTGGAGAATATTCATGCACTGCTCCTGGTCGCGGCTTTTGAGCGCAGTGAGGAGGTGACCCGGGGGGGTAATGTTAGGCGTCAGATTCCTGGCACTGCACAGCAGGAGTCCAGAGCCAGACATCCTGCGGTCTCCCATTCTTCCCCGACCGCTTCGGGTGTTGCTCAGCAAACACGGCGAGCCAGGCTTGCTGCTCAGACTCGCTCTGACAGCCTGGATGTTGCTGCCACCTCTGGTGCAGCAATAGCAGTGCAACCTGCTCTGCAGGGAACTGCTCCTGAGGCTAAGTCCTCATGCCGTGCTACTGGGCATGCTCGCAACTTGACCTCTCACTGGAGAGCAGGGGTCGCATGCTCAGGTCCTACGTCGGATCTGATTGGTCCTTCCCAAGCTAATGGAAGGTCCCGGAAGCGCATCGCTACAAAAAGCCCGCATGGCGGCTCGGCGATGCGCTAGTGTAGCATATTATGCTGTGTGTGTATGGTGACGGATGTGTGGACTGGTGACTGACGCATTATGAAACCCCTTCCCTCGGATATTACGAATGGTGACAGAGAGTTGGATAGTCAGTCTCAGCTTGTGGCAAGCTACACGCCACGTGATCCTCGCCTACACTAGTGTCCGTCGGCGCCTGTGTCTCAGCGCCGACATCTGTGGCTTTACCTGCCACTGCGCTGCATTAACCGCAGCTACTCTTGGTCGCTGTTGCGACGCCACACGCAGGCCTCTGTGACATTAACAGAGCCGCGTCTCGGCATCACATTGCCTCTTGCGACTCTGTGCCAGAACAGAGCCGTTCTTAGCATTCGGGTGACGTTAACCCGAGCGCAGTACCTCATTGCTTAGGTGCATCTGCCATTGTTCAGCAGCGGTCTTGTCACCTACCGCATGGTGGACTCCGAGCGGCGAACGCACCTCCTATTATTTTATATTTGGTGCGTTCCACCGTCCTAACAACTAGCAGCAGGGTAAGCAAGCTCCTGTAAGGCATATTGTGCCAATTCAGGCCAGGTGTCAAGTTTACTGGCCCAATAGTCAAAGGGGAATGACCTGTGAGGGAGAAAATCGATATGGGAGAAGTAGTTTGTTACCATAGTTGACAACTGCTGTGTCCTGTCACTTTCAATCGATGCAGTATTACCAGTCGAGTGAGCGGTACTTGAAAAATCAGTCCACAACATGGTCATGAAACCCCTGTGTCCAATGTCACTTCGGCTGTGTATACCATGAACACCTCTTCCATGTAGCCCCCTATGGCTCGTGGGAGAAACATCACTGCCGCTGTGTGCTGGGAATGCCTCAAACAAACTGTTTACCAGAGTTGCTTGTTTGTTAGCCAATATTAGCTCTAGGTTCTCCTGTGGCATGATGTTTTGGAATTTGCCTTTATAACATGGATCCAGGATGCTGGCCAACCAGTAGTCGTCATCGTTCATCATTTTGGCAATGTGGGGGTCCCTTTTTAGGATCTGCAAGGCATAATCAGACATGTGGGCCAATGTTCCAGGTGTCAATGGTGCACTGCAAGTGCTGGGTGGAGATGCACTTTCTGGCAAATCAACATCCCTCCAGTCACGCACAAACCCTGCACCTGACCTTGCCACACCAACATTTTTTCTTGCCCCCTGAGAAGCATCCTCCTCCCCTAAATAATCATCCTCAACATCCTCCTCCTCTTCCTCTTCTTCCTCCACCTCGTCCATGAGACTTCCCTGAGCAGACAATGGCTGACTGTCATCAAGGCTTCCCTCCTCCTCTTCCTCCGCGGCTGAAGACGCCTGCTACTTAATGTACGTCAAAGTTTGCATGAGCAGATGCATAAATGGGATGCTCATGCTTATGATGGCGTCGTCTGCGCTTACCAGCCGTGTGCATTCCTCAAAACACTGAAGGACTTTACAGAGGTCTTTCAGCTTCGACCACTGCACACCAGACAACTCCATGTCTGCCCGCAAACCACCTGACCGTGTATCCTCCCACAAATGAATTACAGCCTGCCTCTGTTCGCACAGCCTCTGAACCATGTGCAGAGTGGATTTCCACCTTGTTGCAACGTCGATAATTAGGCGGTGCTGGGGAAGGTGGAGCAATCGCTGCAGCTTCTGCATATGACTGGAGTGTATGGGCGACCGGCGGATGTGCGAGCACAGTTTTCGCACCTTATGGAACAGGGCTGTTAACTCTGGATAATTATTGAGGAAGCACTGCACCACAAGGTTCAAGGTGTGAGCCAGGCAAGGTATGTGTCTGAATTTTGAAAGGGCTATGGCTGCCACAAAATTCCGGCCGTTATAACTAACTACCTTGCCTGCCTCAAGATGTAGACTTCTTAGCCATGACTCAGCTTGTCGCTGCAAGTAGTAGGCCAGTACCTCCGCGGTGTGTCTGCTGTCGTCCAAACACATCATCTTCAACACAGCCTGCTGACGCTTACCACTAACTGTTCGATAGTGGGACACCTCGTGTGCAACATTGGCAGCTGCGGATGGAGTGCTCGTGCGACTGCGCTCTGTGGACGAGCTTTCGCTTCTGGAGGAGGAGGAGGAGGGTCGAACGCCTACAGCCAACTGTTTCCTATACCATGGGCTAGGTGGCACTGTCCCACCGCCGCTGTCCCCAGTGGACCCTGCATCCACCATATTAACCCAGTGCGCAGTGATGGACACGTAACGGCCCTGGCCATGCTTACTGGACCATGCATCTGTTGTGAGGTGCACCCTTCCACTCACTGATTGCTTGAGTGCATGGATAATGCGGTCTTTCACATGCACGTGGAGGGCTGGGATAACTTTTCGCGAAAAGAAGTGCCGACTGGGTAGGTCATAGCGTGGTACTGCGTAGGCCATGAGCTCGCGGAAAGCTTTGCTTTCAACCAACCGGTAGGGCATCATCTCTAATGAGATTAGTTTGGCAATGTGGGCGTTCAAAGCCAGTGTACGCGGATGAGAGGATGAGTACTTTCTTGTCCTACTCAGAGTCTCTGGTAGGGTGAGCTGGACTTGAGAGCTGCATATGGTGGAACAAGCGGTGGACATGGCGGACTGAGAGAGGGTTAGTGATGGTGATGGTGGTCTTGCTGATGGCCTAGATTCAGTCTTTCATAACAATAACATTGTGATTCCATGACTGATTTGCCCTTGCGACGACACCTCGACATTTGCTGCTGGTGGTGTGCTAACCAGTGGGCTTACAGTGGGGGAAGCAATGTAGCATTGCTGACTACCTTCATTCGGAGCAGGTGCACATGTGGTACGTGAGGTTTGGTAGTCTGTCCACGCTTGCAAGTGCATGGTGATTAAATGGCTAAGCATGCAACTGGTATTCAAATTTCTCATATTTTTCCCTCGGCTAAAGGTCTTTGCGCACTTCTTACAGATAACTTTTGCCTGATCATTAGGATTTTGTTCAAAAAAGTGCCACACTGCACTCTTCCTACTATGGAAGACATTTTGAGGCCTTGCACGCTGTGCTAATTTGACTGTCTGGCCAAGCTGTCCTGCAACTCTTTTGGTTTTTGTAACCCGTTTTTGGACTGCTACGGTCCTGCCAGATAACAGCTGTTGCGATGTCGTTGCCTGCTGCAGATCCTCCTCCTCCTCTTCTGAGCTATTGGCAGAGGCACCCTCTTCCCCCAATGGATGCCAGTCTGGGTCAACAACTGGGTCATCCATCAACTCCTCTTCAATTTCATGTGCACTTTCCTCTGTGTCACCGTGTAAGGTGGTATAGTATGCAGGAAGGGGCACCTGAGTTTCATCAGGGTCTGATTCTGCCTCAGTACACTGCGAGCACAATGTAGTGCTCTGAGTGAATGTACCGGCAGAAAAATCTAGCAGTGGCTGTGCATCAGTGCACTCCATGTCAGATTCATCTTGGACTGGGGAATTCACAATTTGACTTGATAACCCAGGCATGGTATGTGAAAAGAGCTCCATGGAGTAATCTGTAGTGTGGCCTGCCACATCTTTCACTTTTGGTAGGGGTGACGGACACAAGGAAAGGTGTTGCTCCTGACAAGGAGCCTCCACTGATGACTCAGTGCTTTTATTTTTTGAAACTTCAGAAGAGGAGGCGAGAGAGCTGGAGGCTGTGTCAGCAATGTAAGCCAAAACTTTTTCCTGAAGCTCCGGCTTTAAAATCAGTTTACCTACTCCCAGAAAAGGGAGCCTTCAAGGCCTTGTGGAGCCAGACGATGATTCAGGCTCAATACCTCCTGCCTTAGGTGCTATTGTGTTTTGCCACTACCAACAGATGCACCACCAACACCACCACCATCAGGACCAGCTGGCAACTCCCGCCCACTTCCATGGCCTCTTCCACCATACTTCCTCATTTTTGTGAAAATGTACCCAAAATACCACCAGCTACAGTGGGGAAAAAAAGTATTTAGTCAGTCAGCAATAGCGCAAGTTCCACCACTTAAAAAGATGAGAGGCGTCTGTAATTTACATCATAGGTAGACCTCAACTATGGGAGACAAACTGAGAAAAAAAAATCCAGAAAATCACATTGTCTGTTTTTTTTTCATTTTATTTGCATATTATGGTGGAAAATAAGTATTTGGTCAGAAACAAGCAATCAAGATTTCTGGCTCTCACAGACCTGTAACTTCTTCTTTAAGAGTCTCCTCTTTCCTCCACTCATTACCTGTAGTAATGGCACCTGTTTAAACTTGTTATCAGTATAAAAAGACACCTGTGCACACCCTCAAACAGTCTGACTCCAAACTCCACTATGGTGAAGACCAAAGAGCTGTCAAAGGACACCAGAAACAAAATTGTAGCCCTGCACCAGGCTGGGAAGACTGAATCTGCAATAGCCAACCAGCTTGGAGTGAAGAAATCAACTGTGGGAGCAATAATTAGAAAATGGAAGACATACAAGACCACTGATAATCTCCCTCGATCTGGCGCTCCACGCAAAATCCCACCCCGTGGGATCAGAATGATCACAAGAAAGGTGAGCAAAAATCCCAGAACCACGCGGGGGGACCTAGTGAATGAACTGCAGAGAGCTGGGACCAATGTAACAAGGCCTACCATAAGTAACACACTACGCCACCATGGACTCAGATCCTGCAGTGCCAGACGTGTCCCACTGCTTAAGCCTGTACATGTCCGGGCCCGTCTGAAGTTTGCTAGAGAGCATTTGGATGATCCAGAGGAGTTTTGGGAGAATGTCCTATGGTCTGATGAAACCAAACTGGAACTGTTTGGTAGAAACACAACTTGTCGTGTTTGGAGGAAAAAGAATACTGAGTTGCATCCATCAAACACCATACCTACTGTAAAGCATGGTGGTGGAAACATCATGCTTTGGGGCTGTTTCTCTGCAAAGGGGCCAGGACGACTGATCCGGGTACATGAAAGAATGAATGGGGCCATGTATCGTGAGAATTTGAGTGCAAACCTCCTTCCATCAGCAAGGGCATTGAATATGAAACGTGGCTGGGTCTTTCAACATGACAATGATCCAAAGCACACCGCAAGGGCAACAAAGGAGTGGCTTCGTAAGAAGCATTTCAAGGTCCTGGAGTGGCCTAGCCAGTCTCCAGATCTCAACCCTATAGAAAACCTTTGGAGGGAGTTGAAAGTCCGTGTTGCCAAGCGAAAAGCCAAAAACATCACTGCTCTAGAGGAGATCTGCATGGAGGAATGGGCCAACATACCAACAACAGTGTGTGGCAACCTTGTGAAGACTTACAGAAAACGTTTGACCTCTGTCATTGCCAACAAAGGATATATCACAAAGTATTGAGATGAAATTTTGTTTCTGACCAAATACTTATTTTCCACCATAATATGCAAATAAAATGAAAAAAAAACAGACAATGTGATTTTCTGGATTTTTTTTTCTCAGTTTGTCTCCCATAGTTGAGGTCTACCTATGATGTAAATTACAGACGCCTCTCATCTTTTTAAGTGGTGGAACTTGCACTATTGCTGACTGACTAAATACTTTTTTTCCCCACTGTATATGGTACTGTAAAACAAGGTAGAAGGTGTATGTAGTATTGGTGAGAATTTGAATCTCACTAGAGATTTGAGGACGCTGAACTATTGTCTCAGGCCCAGTAGAGATTACACCTCAATATAACAGGCTGAAATTGGATGGTGTATGTCAAGGTGGAGGGTGTATGTAGTATTGGTGAGAATTTGAATCTCACTAGAGATTTGAGGACGCTGAACTATTGTCTCAGGCCCAGTAGAAATTACACCTCAATGTAACAGGCTGAAATTGGATGGTGTATGACAAGGTGGAGGGTGTATGTAGTATTGGTGAGAATTTGGATCTCACTAGAGATTTTAGGAGGCTGACAATGATGCTCTCAGTCCAAGTATGGACGCAGGCAGCCTAATAAGCAGGACTGCTGCACACACAAGGGTGGAAAAATGAACGCTTTGTAACTGTGCAGAAAAGAGGAAGAAAAGTATTTATGCTTTTAAAAAAGCAGTTTGCACAGCAGTGTGCAAACAGCAATGCAGCTATCAGGGAGCCTTATAAGGCAGCCTAAAAACCACAGAGCTGATGCACAAAAATATAGACTCACCTGTCACTGCACACAAACTGTTGTGTTGTAAGTGGAAATCGCTAACAGCAGAAGCAGTTTTTTGGTTCTTCTTCCCTGCCTAACGCTCTCCCTTATTCTGAATCAGCAGCAGCAACCTCTCCCTAATGCTAAGATCAGCAGAAGTAAGATGGCGGTCGGCGTGCACGCCCTTTTATAGCCGCTGTGATGCCACACAAAGCCAGTCAATCACTTGCATGCCCTTCTCAAAGATGGTGTTGACCGATGCCTATGTCATCGCGTTGCCCACAGTGTGCGTCCTCCATCATTGGCTGAAAAATGGCACTGGAAGCATCACTTGAAACGCGACTTTGGCGCTCGGGTCGCCGACCTCGTGGCCAACATCACGCTATGGTCGGGTTTCGTTTCATGAAACCCGACTTCAGCGAAAGTCGACGACTTTTGAATTTGACTGACCCGTTTCGCTCAACTCTAGTTAAGTGCTATTAAATACATCTAATTCCTAGAGCTGAGCTGCAATACCAGACATAACTCACGGGAAAATGTGTTTCTGAAAAAAAGGAACCATGTTTTTCTAATTCTGTACAACCAGTTTATCTTGATTGCTAAGAGTTTCAAGAATTGGATTTCCAGGTGCGCTCAAAGTTAAGACTGATATGTCTTTAGGAAGCTCTTATTGAGAAATCGTTATCTGACCATGCATTCATGGAAGATTAAAAATAATCTGACACGGGGGTATAAGAACATTTTAAATAACCTGATAGAACTGTAAAACAGATTAAGAGTACTAACTAAAAATCATATAGAACACATCGTCCAAAGCAAACAATAACATCAATATTTAATTCCTTACCAAAATTACAATTACTATTGCAACCATACATGAAGCCCATAGTGGCCAGAATTGGTTTGCATTAGAAATGAGCAGATTGATCTGTGGAGGCTCAAACACAATGAGAATTCAAACACTGTGAGATTCTATTTGTGGTTTGCAAAAAAAAACTCTCTTGGCATTATTTTCCAAACTTCTGAGGAATTACGAGCTTTATATTTTTGAGATTTTATTCTAATCTTTTGGGATACTTCTTGAATTCTAGTTTGCACAATGAGAAGTTGAGAACTTGAACTAATGAGTCATAGCTTGTTACAACCATAACCAAGAAAATGCAAAATGAATGAGGAAAAGAGAACTCTAAATCAAATAAATATTTGGTGTGAACACTCTTTGTCTTTAAGGGAGTATTCCCATCTACAGGATCATATCCCAATATGTTATAGGTATAATAATTATAATACTTACAAGTATCTTAGATTAGAAATGAAGCATACTTTTTTTATTCGCCATGTCTCTTTCCTCGTGTACAGACATTGCCAGAACCTTTGGTATCCATGGTTATGACCACTAGCTGTTAGTATATCAATGGTCATAACCATGGATACCTAAGGTCCTGAACATGAGGAAACAGACATAGCGAATAAAAAAACTATACTGCATTTCTAATTGGAGGTATTTGCTATTGATAATAATAGTAATAATAATAATAATAATAATCCTACTACATTCATATATGCATCTATGACCGCCTTATCCAGTATCCAGGGCTGTTCTTCTCCTCTCCACAATCACTGCACTTTTGACTATCCAGCTCACTTTATGCTCTATGCATGAGCTGGAAGTCTCTCGTACAGTGTAAGTTTATGGAGCCTAATTCTGACACTCTATAGGCTTTGTCACGTCCGCCATGTCTGTTATGCCGCAAGTTGCCTGGAGCAGTGTGCACGCGAGCCTTACCTCATGGCTGCACGCTGTTGCTGGGTAACCATCGCTCTCTGCTCTGGTTCTGCAATCCGCTGTATTCTTGGAAACCCCTGATCATGTGACCTTTCCTATGTTCCAGCCTTGCTCTGGTTCTGCAATACACTGTATTCCTGGAAACCCCTGATCATGTGACCTTTCCTAGGTTCCAGCCCTGCTCTGGTTCTGCAATCCGCTGGATTCCTGGAACTCCTGATCATGTGACCTGCTCTGTGGTTCTACCCAGGCTGTTCTAGCGATGCTCTCTATGATCCTGGGAGATCTGAACCCAAAGTCCCTCCCTGGTCTTGACCCGGAAGTACTGGTGCTATGGTGCTATATCAGACCGCCCCTCCCTATGGTCAGGGCCTGATTATTGTGTTGCTTCCCTGCATGGCTGCTTGGTCTGCTGGGTCGCTCCCTGTATTCTGTGCCCCTGCACTCTGCCCTGTCGTGCGTCTATGCACACGCTCCGTGCTTGTACTCCGTCTCTTGTCCCGTGCGTTGTCTTATGTTTGTCCGTTGTGCAATATTTCATCCTTGTCCAGCTTGGACCTGCTGTCCTTCCATTGTTCTCTGCCTTGCCTGTTTCTGCCATGTCTTGCCTTCGCTATGCTCTCCCTTGTGTTCCTTCCTATGTTCTCGGTTTTTGCTTGTTCTGCCTTGCTCTCTTCCTATGGTGCTCTGTAGTGCCTCCTGGCACATGCACCATTCCTCCTCTCTTACCTTGTGTGCTCTCTTGCACATTTCTATGTCTAGTCCCAAGGCTATGCCTTGGCCCGGCTCTGGGCTTCGTCCTATGCTCCACTGCTAGACTTTGTCCTCTGGTGCTCTCTAGCACAGTCCCTGACTAGTCCCAAGGCTCTGCCTTTGCCCGGCTCTGGGCTTCGGCCTACGTTCCGCTGCTAGCTCTGTTCTCGCTCTGATCTGACTCCGTGTTTCTGCCTAAGTTTCCGCTCCGTGTTCCGTACCTGCCTAGCTCTGCCTTGTTTCTTGTCTTGCTTTGATTTGTTGCTTCATGTGCCCTTTGCATGCGCCTGGCCTTCCTAGCCTCCTGCTTGTGCCTCAGCCATGCACGCCCTAGCCGTGCCCGCCTGCTTGTGCCCCAGCCGTGCTCGTCAGTCAGTGACAGCTGTGTCGCCTGCTATGCCTCAGCTGGGTTCGCTGGAGTCTTGCCCGCCTGTCAGTGCTGCAGACCGATCAGCTAGCCAGTGCCCCAGCCGTGCTTTCTGTGCTTCCTTGCACTTCACGCTGTTTCTGCACTGTGCTCTATGTGCTCTCTATAGCACGTGCAGGTCCTCGCCTGCCCCTTGGCATACCTCCCTGTGCTTCTGTGAAAGTACGCGCAGGTTTTGACATGTAACCTGTCGTGCCCTCCTGCACGCACAGGCCCTATCCTTTACCCTGGCGTGTCCCTTGCACATGCAGGATCTTTCCTTAGTCTGAACCCTGGCATGACTCTTGGCATGCACTCTGTCTCGGAACCTGACCCTGGCGTACCCCTCGGCATGCGCAGGACTCTGCCTTGAGCTATGACCTTGGTGTGTCTCTATACACGCACCTAATTTGTATGTTGTACCTGTCCCTGGCATGTCCCTCTACATGTGCAGGCCTCCCTCCTTGAACCTGTCCCTGGCGTGCCCTCTACACGTGCAGGCCTCCCTCTTTGAACCTGTTCCTGGTGTGCCCTCTACACGCACAGGCCTCTGTCCTTGAAGCTGTCCCTGTCGTGCCCTTTGCACACGCAGGCCTCTGTCCTTGAATGAACCCTGGCATGTCTCCAAGCACGCACCCTGCCTTGAACCCTGGCGTGGCTCCAAGCATGCACCCTGCCTCTTACCCTGGCTTGCCTGCCGGATTCCCGAAACCTGCCTACCGCTGCCAGAGGTCTGGAACCAGATGACTGCGGCCTGATGTCCGGAGCTGATTCCCGCAGCCTGATGTCAGGATCCTGACGGTCGTTGCCAGAAGTCTGGAGTCCGATGCCATCACACCCTGCCTTAGACCCTGGTGTGTCTTCTTGCACGCACTCTGCCTTGGACTCTGGCGTGTCTCCGAGCATGTACCTTGTCTTGGACTCTAGCGTGTCCTAGCACGCATCCCTCCTAGGAACTCTGGTATGACCCCTAATACGTACCCTGCCCTGGATTCCGGTATGTTTTCTGCACGTGTTATGTCTGGAACATTTGGCGTGCCTTTGCACGCACCTTGCCGTGTTTCACCGTTTGTGCCCTGCATATGATTCTCTGTTTTTGCCTTGTATCTGATTAAAGTGTGTAACCATGTTTGCTGAAGAAATCCTGTGACCTCGCTTATGTTTCATATCCTGTTCGCCCTGTTGTCAGGCACTCAATAGTGTCTCCCTGAGCCGGCTGTCTGGTCCAGCTGCCGTGGTGGCTCACCCCCTTGGTCTTGCCCCTGACACATCCTGTACAGGGGGTGGGTTCTCACTAGGTCAGCTCACCCTAGATGGGTGGGTGCCACGGCCCAGAGGGTCCACTCTAAGAAGAAAAATGACTCAGCGCAAGCTGACGCTCATCACAGGCTTACATTGAACAAACTATTTCCGAGTAACAGAACACAGAGTGATCTAGGGAGTCTGAAGAGTGGTGACTAGAGATAAACGAACTTGTTTGGAAAACGTTGCACATTCGGATTTGTGTTCGTATTCCTGAGAATTTTCCTCAAAATTGGCAAAAGTCGGCCAAAGTTTGGTAACTGACGAGCTTAAATGAATGCTTTTGTTAGGAATTTTGCTAGGTTAGTGGTGCTGCATGATGAGCGGGGAAGATGTGCTTGATGAAGGGAGGAGGTGGGGAGAGGTCAGAGTAGCGGCAGACCGTATTTTTTTAATTTCTTTTTTTGTTTAACTTAAAGTATGGAGATTTCAGTAGCCAATCAGAGAACAGAAACCATCTACAATGTCCAGACAAAAGGGCTTCGGTCACTGGCTGCCAGTCACGTGTCTCTCTCCATATAAAAGGCGGACATGTTGTTTTTGCGCCATTTTGTCAGTGTAACAGCACAGAGAGGCTGCTCCTGCTGCTGCTGCAAGTAGTCAGATAGCTCAGATAGATAGGATTCTGTATGAAATCGACGTTCCATCATCTAAATCCTTTGTGCTAATAGTGTGGGCCGGACACCAGGTCTCATTTCAGAATGTAATTCCTTTCTGCTAATAGTGTGGGCCAGATACCAGGCCACATTTCAGTATCTAAATCATTTGTGCTAGTCTCAGGACTTGTTCCCATCATCTTGAAAAAATATTCTGATTTTGGTCCAGAAAAGTAGGACTAGTGTCATGCAAGTGCCATGCGATTTTCATGTGAGTACAATCCCATTTTTCACACCTAGCATCTGATTAACATCCCAATGCCATGTGATTCCTATCCATTTGCAATGCGATTTTTATCATGGGCTTTTACATAAAGTAATTTTCTGGGTCATTTACACATATTTTTTCAAAGAAATATTCTTATATACACATCTCTCTATCTCTATTTCTATCTCTACAGTCATATGTAAAAGTTTGGGCCCCCTATTAATGTTAACCTTTTTTCTTTATAACAATTTTGGTTTTTGCAACAGCTATTTCAGTTTTATATATCTAATAACTGATGGACTCAGTTATATTTCTGGATTCAAATGAGGTTTATTGTAGTAACAGAAAATGTGCAATCTGCATTTAAACAAAATTTGACCGGTGCAAAAGTATGGGCACCCTTATCATTTTCTTGATTTGAACACTCCTAACTACTTTTTACTGACTTCCTGAAGCACTAAATTGGTTTTGTAACCTCATTGAGCTTTGAACTTCATAGCCAGGTGTATCAAATCATGAGAAAAGGTATTTAAAGTGGCCACTTGCAAGTAGTTCTCCTATTTGATTCTCCTATGAAGAGTGGCATCATGGGCTCCTCAAAACAACTCTCAAATGATCTGAAAACAAAGATTATTCAACATAGCTTTTCAGGGGAAGGATACAAAAAGTTGCCTCAGAGATTTAACCTGTCAGTTTCCACTGTGAGGAACATAGTAAGGAAATGGAAGAACACAGGTACAGTTCTTGTTAAGCCCAGAAGTGGCAGGCCAAGAAAAATATCAGAAAGGCAGAGAAGAATGGTGAGAACAGTCAAGGACAATCCACAGACCACCTCCAAAGACCTGCAGCATCATCTTGCTGCAGATGGTGTCACTGTGCATTGCATTGTCTCGCAATTCATCTGCTGTGTACAGTAAAATCACAGCGTGATAGGTTACAATAGAATAGATATATTTACATACAATAGATATAAAAATGTCAGTGACATATATAATTATTTCAGTGCGTGTGCAGCTTACTGTACATGTATTTAATTAATAAATAATTGTTTTTCTGAAAAAAATGACGTGGTTCCTGCGTAATTTTCATAACCAGCAGAAGGAAAGCTGACGACTGGGGGCTGAGGTTTATAACCTGGGAAGAGGGTAATACCCATGGAGATTCCCAGGCTATTAACATCTGCTCACAGCTGTATAGTTATCCTTTACTAGTTATTAAAATGAGGGACCCCCCCAAAAAAATGGCATAGGATCCCCTATAATTAATAAACAACAAAGGCTAGGTAGACAGCAGCAGGCTTATATTAATTGGCTAGGAAGTGGCCATGGATATTGACCCAATCCCAGACTAAAAACATCTCTCAGCCTCCCCAGGCATCCATAAGATGTGCCAAATCTGGCAATTAGCCTCACTTTATGCAACAATGCAGTCTGCCATTTAGATGTAGCAGAACTAGACACGTCACTGGACAAATGGATTTATCTTCTTGGAGAACAGGTGAGGAATATTGTTATTATTTTTATTCTGTTACAGGGAACATTTGTTGCAATGGACTGGGTGATGACATGAGTATGGTTTAATTTAGATTCAATAAAGAAGTCTGTGTCATTATTTCAATTGAAGGATTTTATTCTGGGTGTGTGTTTTTTTATACAATATCACCATGGGGTTAGTAATGGGGGCGTCTTATAGACACCTCTCCATTACTAACCTCTGGGCTTGATGTCACCTGATAACACAAAGGTGACATCAACCCCCCAAGTATCACCCCACTTGCCACTGCACCAGGGCAAGTGAGAAGAGAGAGGCTAAGTGCCAGAATTGGTGCACCTTATAGATGCATCGTTTCTAGGTAAGCTGAGAGCTGATGTTTTTAGTATGGGAGGGGGCAAATATCCATGGCCCCTTCCTAGGCTATTAATACCAGCCCACAGCTTTCTGCTTAGCCTTTGCTGGTTATTAATTATAGCAGACGTTATAGGGGAACCTAATGCTCTTTTTTGGGGTCCCCATTTTATTAACCAGTAAATGCTAAGTATACAGCTGTGAGCTGATTTTAATAGCATGGGAAGCTCCATGGGTATTACCCCCTTTCCAGACTAAAACATCTGCCCCCCTGCTATCTGCTTTCCCTCTGCTGGTTAAAAAATTGGGGGATCCCACACCATTTTTTTCAGTAAATAATTTATTGTGTAATAAAATACATGTACAGTAAGCTACACAAGCACTGTACTAATTATATATGTGCTTGACATTTATATCTCTCTATTCTATGTGTATATATCTATTCTATCTATTCTATTTTGTCGGGTCACGCTGTGATTTTACTGTACATGACAGATGAATTGTTGGCTTTTAAAAGGACATCGGTGTGTAAAAATTATATGGCACTCGCAATGTCCGAGTGCCGTGCGATATTTTCCTGGTGTCATGATCCAGGACGGGGTTTCGCTTTGGCCCATCCTGATCAGACTGGGGGTTAATTGTTCCGCCTCTCTCTGGCAGAGGGCGGCTATTTATGCTCACTGGACCTAGGTCCGGTGTCAGTTATACTCCTGCCCTCGGCTGAGTTAGTTGACCTTGTGCGTACGTGTGCCTTGTGCCTGATATCTTGCTTGCTTGTTTGGTTTTGATCCGGTTCTGTCCCTGTTATGAGTTCTGCCTGCCCCTCTTGTACTGCGCTACCTCTCGTGTATGACTCTCTGCTTGTGACCCGACTTCTCTCTGCTCGTCCCCTTGGTACCATGTCGCCCCAACACCGCAGGTCCAGGCTGCTCCCATGCCATCAGCCCCTGTTTGGGACTTCTGAAAATGCTCTAATTAATCTTTTCCTTGACACTACTTGAGTATGGTTTGAGAAAGGCCTCTTAGTAGGTCGAAACGTAACCATAGTATACTCATATCCTGGATTACGATATTATACCCACATTTTGGATACTTTTTTTGTCAGCGGTGTTACACTATTTGATGCATTTGAAATAAAATAAAAATCCTAAAATTTCACAAAATCTTCAAGTTTTTTTGGCAAGATTAATCCACACTTGAGTGCGACTGTTTATCTACTGGCCCTCTTGTGTATGACCTTTGGCTTTGTCTGACTACCCGTCTGTTTGTCCCTCCTGTGCCTCATTTGCCTGTACTGTTGTGACCTCCTTTTTGCCTGACTCTGAGTTGTTGTATGGTGTCCTGTCATATCTGAAAGCAGGACGCTAAGCCCCGCCCCCTTGCAGTCACCTGACCATAGGTCCTGTGCCAGCTTGCTAACTTCAGTGTCCACAGGTCCTGTGCATCTTTACTTTCTGGCGCTGACTGGACCCTGACACTAATAGTTTGAAGCACGCATTGTCACCTCTGCTGCCCTGCTCCACAGGTATCTTTTAACACTGTTTCTGTACTCAGGACACGTGCACTGGCTCTGTGAGCGAGTGTAGTGTGGTGTCTCTGACACCTGGCACCCATTGACTTGCATTGGCGAGTCTCGTCCGAGACATAAGGACAATTACAGCATGCTGCAATTTTTTTCTCAATCCAATATCAGCTGTGACTCAAAGCTTAACATTGGGCAGAGATCAATTTGATAAATCTTTTATCGTTTTCCTCACAGATGAGTATAAGCCCACAGAATTTAAATCTTTTCTGCTAATAATGTGGGCCAGACACCAGGCCCCATTTCAGAATCTAAATCGCTTGAGCTAATAATGTGGGCCAGAGACCAGGCCACATATCAGAATGTAAATTGTTTATGCTAATAGTGTGGCCCAGAGACTAGGGGTACCGTTACACCTAGCGACTCACCAGCGATCCCGACTAGCGATATGACGCGGTCAGGATCGCTGGTGCATCGCTAGGTGGTCGCTAGTGAGCTGCCACACAGGCAGATCTCACTAGCGACATTGCAGGTGACGGGGATCGCTACTTACCTGTCAGACGCGGCGATCCTGAGTCCTCCCGCCCGGCTTCACGCGTTGCTCGTCGGCGCCACAGGAAGCCCAGCAGGAAGTGACCGACGAGGAATGATCCAGCAGCTTCTCGCGCGATCAGCGATAACCAGCGGGGGAGCCGGTCGGAGGTAAGTATCACATGCAGCAATATCGCTAGTAATATCGCTGCAATGTCACAAAATCGGTGACTTTACAGCGATATTGCTAGCGATATCGCAGTGTGTAACGGGGGCTTAGGTCACATTTTATAATGAAAACTGTTTGTGCTACTAGTATGATGCAGCCAGGAGTCAATATTTCAGAATCTAAATCCTTTCTGCTAATAGTGTGGGCCAAGCACCAGGCCACATTTCAGAATCTAAATACTTTCGGCTAAGTGTGGAACATACACCAGGCCTCATTTTGGGATCTAAATTGTTTGTGGTTACAGTGTGGGCCAGACACCAGGCCACATTTCAGAATCTAAACCCTTTATGCTAATAGTGTGGTATAACAAATATAAACCTAGCACTCATCTTAAAGGTATTTGCAGGGAAGTTTATTGTAGTACACGAAAAAAGACGTTTCGGTTAATGTGACCTTCTTCAGTTACTACAAGGGCAAATATAATTACAAAACAAAACAAAATGTCATATAAAACACAAAAAATAACACAGGAAAAAAGAAAACAGATGTATATACATACAATAGTCAAAATGGTCCTATAAAAATAAGAGAAATTGGTCGCAGATAACACCAAGTATCCCACACTGCCCATATCACGCCAAATAGTTTAGAAGGAGCCATAGGAAATATATAGCAGCAATCCATAGGAATGTGAAACATACTGTGTGGTATATAGAATGCGTAGAGCTTATAGGCATCTATCAGAAAGGATGATGGTGCTTTAGGTATCTAAAAAACAAGATGCGGTGAAGTGGAGCGTCTGATAGTAGTTGTGAATTATGTAGCAGGAAGTCAAAGGCTCTTACTGGGGAGAATAATCTCTCTAAGGTAATGAGCTGTGGAGGACATAGGGAGAGGGAGCATTATTGCAATGTGTGCATAAATAGTATCGCCCTCCCTGTTAATAGGTACATATCATCGCTAAATATTTACCTTGTCAGTATATAGGAGAGGGGCAAACGTTCCTCCAGACGTGGTGTCCACCGGCCGTCTGATCCTGCATGCAGACATGCAGGTTTAAAAAGGAGAGGGGGAGCGATACTTTGTGGTGGGCGGCCAATAGGAGCGGTAAGCTCATGTAAACCGAAAGTGACTAACAGGAAGAATATGGCCATGCGTTCCACAGCACACAGAGCTTGCGTTCCACCAGAATAAAGACATACTGTAATAAAAGAGCAAAATGTGGAGAAACATATGTTAATAATAGCGGTTATGTGTGGGGATGCTATATATTGTTGGTAGGGAGATTGGAGAGTGGAATTCAAGAGATTAAAATTAGCATATAAATGACCATAGCCTGGTCAATAGAAATGTATTGAAAGGGGTGGGAGTGGGCAGACAATGGTCCCTGGGTGTCGGGATTATGCTAATTGAGACACAATGCAGAGGTCCAGTGATATGCTACATATCTTTATTGTGATAATCCATACAAAGACAGTATATTCAAGGTGAACTATACAGAGAGAGCCAAAAGAAGCTGAGATCAATAGTATTTGTGCTGTGCAGACTGTGGGAGAGAAATAATGCTACACAATCCTAAATAGATAGGAATAGGCTTGCAGCACTGGCGTCCAATTCCAACACATTAATATAATCGGCTCTGTGAGGAAGAGAGGAATATGTTAGTATATTGTGGCATCGAGAAGGCTCCCAGAAAAATGAATATACACATGAAAGTAGCATGATAAACAGGTCAGACCAAACAACAAATAAAGGAACCATTACATACACTGAGTGTTGACTCTTATTTTATAGGGGGCCTATGTGAGATGTAGTTCTTTACAAAAATGCTGAGATTTCGTAATCCCTATTTAACTCTCTCGGGCTCATAGTTTCAAGGGTATGGATCCAAAACGCCTCTCGTTTTATGAAGGTGAAGGATCCTGTTACCACCCTATCGGGGGGGGGGTGTCACCTGTTCGATTACCTGAAATCGAAGTTGTGAGCTGTTATGACCCTGGGTAATGAAGTGGTGGGGAATGGGAAGAAGAAGATTTTTGCACCTAATTGTTGATTTGTGCTTTGATATTCGATCTTGTATAGGTTGTGAAGTTTCCCCTACATATAAGAGACTGCGGGGACATTTAAGGAGATATATCACATAGGCAGAATCACATGTAAAGAAATTGCAGATTTTAAACTCTTTGCCAGAAAGGGGGTGTACAAATGTATCTCCCTTGAGAACATTGTTACATTGGACACAATGTAAGCATGGGAAAGTTCCCATTTTAGTTTTATGTAAAAAGCGTTGTTTGTGAATAATGGATTTAGGGTCAATGTCTGCTTTGACCAGGGAGTCCTTCAGATTGGGCGCTCGTTTAAAGCAGGGGAGAAATAGTTTTTTAAATTCTCGGACATCAGGATGAGCTGTGGAAAGTAAATGCCAATTTTTACGGATGGACTTGTGGATAATGTAGGCAAAGGGGTGGAACATATGTACGAATGGAATGCGGTTTGTCATTCCCTCTTGTGATCGCATAGGGGTATCTCTTGATGCCTCTAGTAAAGAGGGGGGATATCCTCTTTCTACAAATTTGTTGGTCATCTCATCCAGGCATTGAGTTCTAGTATCAGTGTTGGTAACAATACGTTTCACTCTTTGGTATTGTGATTTAGGTATAGCCCGTTTGGTAGAGGGAGGATGGAGACTTTCAAAATGGTGGAGGCTGTTCCGGTCTGTACTTTTGATATACAGGTCAGTAGATAGGAAACCATTGGGATCCTTAATGACCATGGTGTCCAAAAAATTCATGCGCCAAAGATCATGTCCTATGGTTTTTTCCAGTACTACAATAAACTTCCCTGCAAATACCTGAGTTGAGTTGAGTGCTAGGTTTATATTTGTTGCTTAACCAGTTTGGGAACCTAACGTTAGCACCATCTTGAGTTGTGCTCACGGTGTTTTTGCTAATAGTGTGGTACAGACATCAGAAGACATTTCTCAATCAAAATCCTTTCTACTAATAGGATGGTCCCGACATCAGGCCACATTTCTGAATCTAAATCCTTTCTGCTTATAGTGTTGTCCAGACACGCAATCTCAGCAAATAAATACTGATTGTTACTTTAGTATCAGGTGAATGAAAGGTCTGGGCCTAGGGTTGTGAAACAGCTACTTAAAAGAGGGGAAGGGTACATCCAACATGAGTGTGAAAAAGCAAGGTCGTGGTGGAAGGGAGAGTAGACTTGGTGTTCAAGGTGCATGTGGGTTAGGTGCTAAAGTTACTGAAAGCTCTACTGAACAAACACAGTCTCATCCTATTCAAAGACAACCCACATCTGCTTCTGAACAGGCTACTCAACTTCCTTTCCCTAGCAGCCACAAAATGGTATGCTTTGTAGATGAGGGACAGAAAAAGCTTGTGCTCCAGTGGATGGCAAATGCTGCATAAGTGGCCCTTCCTCCATCTTAATATTACACACAATACAATCCTTAGAGGTGGCACTCTAATTACCCTTGTTTTCCCCTGCATCACAGCTCTCCAACTGCCCAACTAACCGTGGGAAACTGCAGATGGGTGAGTCTGCAGAGCTGTTCACACTCTATTCCATGGACATCAAAGGTCTACTCAAAATATTCACAGAATCAAGAGAAGGAAAGCTTCTGCACCGATGCCCCCAATTTTTTTCCATTGGATCTGGAAACAGACAAATTAAGGTCCAATTATCAGAGATGAAACCTGTCACGCGTCAGTAGGGAAAAAACAGGAGACGTGAAATCTGGGCCCCTGAACTGTCCCTCAGGCTAAGGAGGTGCCCTGACTTTCCTTAACTTGGGGGTACACTTGGTGGTTTGTGGCATGGGGTTATTATCTATTATATTTTTATCCCCGGCCATCTGTTGTACTCCAAGCTGATGTCATTTAGATAGGAGTCAACAGGGTGATTAGGGAGAGCTGCCGAGGAGCGGGGGCGCCATTTGCGTATCAAGAGGGTGCCAACCTCCGCTGTCAGGTAGGAGAGAGATATAGGGCCCTATAGGCACAAATAGGTTTGTGACCCTCTACCTGACATTGGAATGACTCTCTAGTGTTTGTGACTGGATTTTGAAAATCAGCAATAAGCCTATTTTTGTTTGCCTGTTTTTTGAAGTTTTGAAAACTTTTTAATGATTGGTTAATAAAGTATCTTTTAAGGATTGATTTTTTTTGTATATGAGCCGTTGAATAATTAATCCAGAATTATATTTATTAAGACTAATTGAACATGTAGTAACAACAGCGGCCACCGGGGGGGAAAACCAGCAGCAGAGCATCTACAATTGTAGTAACACCAGTGGCCACCGTGGGCAAAAACCCATATTTACCCCCCAGGGCATGAAAGGGAAAAGATTTCTATATAAGAATCCAGACTCGGCCACAGATCCAAAAATGGATTGTGACAAAACCAATTTTTTATAAAATAACCTGTCAAGCACAAAATTAATAAAATCCTCCAAAAAATGTGTGCAATAAAGACAAAATATAACAATAATTTTAAAATTACTACACCTAGATTATAAATTGTCACGTTACTATATACATGGATCCTGCATGATTTAGGTATACAAAGCATTGCAGTGGTTTGTGCAAAGACTGCTTTCAGGAGAAAAAAAAACTAAATAATCTTTAAGATGTGAAAAAAAGCAGATTAGTGGTTTGTACAATTACACTGTAACTTTTCAGGAAATCTGTGAGAATTCTTCCTCATTGAAGAGGAATAATTTTTGAAACTTTGAGGCCGATTCCTCAAGCAGTTTTCATGAAAGTTCTGGCATAAAACTTGAACTTTTGCAAAATAACTTGTACAGTTTGAAGGTGGACAAAATATTGGGACTTTTTCATTTTTATGCAAGTATTGACCAGCTTTGCAATTTTTTTTAAATTGGTCATGACTTGGGGCATATGAGGCATGAGTCAGTGCTTTCAACAAACTGATCATAAATCTCAGCAAACACGTCAACTCTGACTGGCATACATTGTTGTTGGTGACTCATGACAGATCTTTCAAAGAATTTAGCACATCTTTTTCCAGCACTTCCAATTTTAAGACTTGAGTACAAAACACCTGCCTTAGTGAATCTGAGCCTTCATTCTCTTCTTTTTGACAATGAATTTTATGTTGAAACATCAGAAGCCAAAATGGGTTTGCCATTCTCACCATGCCTAGCTATTACTTACTGTGTCATGGGAGAAAAATAAAGACATTTTCAGAACAGGTAAGTGGTTTTGTGGGGCTTTGATTTGATGTGTTGCTACATTGATGATGTAAATCATTATTTGAAGTGCTTATGTGGTGAATAAACATACTGGATTTTATGGAGGACATAAACGATAATCTCTTTAATTTGAGATTTGCATTGTGTGTGAATTTATTGGTCTTGGAAAATTCTAGTTGTTTTAGCACACCATACCATAACATATTGAAAGCCTAGGATTGATGTTATCCCAGCCATGTTAATATGCTATACCTATTAGAACTTATAAGAGTAAGAATAAATTGCTTTGCTTCACTGCAATGGGAAGAGGAGTATAATGAAGTGTGTAACAGATTTGTGGAACATCAAATATACCTAAGGTTGTTTTTCATCTGAGCACAATGTGGAGTTTAGTTCGTTAACACTAGGACTACTGGACTCGTGACCCCGCCTAGAACTACTGAAAGGAGTCATTTTGACTCCTTGCTTGTTTTCGTTTATTTTTAGAGTTTCATTTGTGGTTATTTATTAATAATTATATTTTTTGTAATGTATTATTATTGTGAGATCCAACAGTAATGCTTTTGATTGTTTTTTTTCTGCTTTTCTTATTTTTCTACAGAAAATAACAATAATTATAATAGACGTTTTTCAAACATTTTTTTTTATTCAAGTGCACACATATAAACAACAACTGAAGAACAAAAAGCAGAGAAAATGTAGGTGGAGGAGCATAAAAATGAAAATATGGCGCAGAATTCACCTTCTAAACATTTGGTGCTTCACATTTTAGGCATTGCCTTTGATTTATGGCAGTACATTGTCCACACAAAGACTTACCACAAGTCTTACAATTGCCGACAGATCTATTTTTCTTGCACTTTTCTTTGATCTGGCAAAATTTTGTTTGAACCATCACTTCTGAGCATGTAGAAACTTGGGACGTGGAACCCTTTTCCCTATCTGTGACATAAGGACCACACAACTCTCTCACAAGCCTTTGCAAAAATGCCTTGCGTGACATTTTTTGGTAGGTAATCTCCTTGAATATTATCCATGCATTTATACCCGCAAAGTCTAAGGCATTTTCAAATGCATGAACAGGCCATCTCCTTGTGCATGTTCGTGTGGTATATTTTCGTGCCATCTGATCCACTACATCTACTCCATATTTTGTTTCATTGTAAAACTTTACCGTTTCTGGAGTTTTTTTAGTGGAATCAGACACAACAACAACATCTGGATGGACGGAACTCAAAATGACAACATTTTTGTTGGGCTTTCCTTGATATACTGTAAGTGTAAAATTGTCTTCATTTCTAAACACTTTAGTGTTGTACAATTCCTCTTTCATGGATTTTATTTCTTTAGGCACTTCTCGCCTTATTTTGTTCAGTGTTCCCACGATGGTTGTTCCTTTGCTTTTTAGCTGTTTAGCTAATTTTACTGAAGTAAAATAATTATCGGTTGTAACATTGCGACCTTTTTTCAAAAACGGGTCCAATAACTTCATTACCACATGGTCAGCTAAACGGTCCTCAGCACGGCGTGTGTCATCTTTTGCCTAGATAAGGGAAGCCATTTGCCAGATATTTGCTCTCCTTATCAACAGCTAGCCAATATTTGTGGCCATATTTATCTGGTTTGGAAGGCATGTACTGCGTGAATGGACACCTAGTTTTGCTTGGGAAAAGTTGCTCATCCACCGTTATGTATGGGCCAGGTTTGTAACACGCAATACAATTTTCAATAAACCTGTCCCACACAGTAGAAAATAGAGCAAACTTGTCCGTTTGCAGTCTCTCCGATCGAGTAGATTTCTCATCAAATCTGATAAGATAAGAGCCTAGAGTAAACAAGCTATTTTGTTCAGTATTACACAGTAATACAAGCAGGTACAACACAAGGAAAATGTGAAAAGTTGACATGTAAATTGAACTACATCTATATGAACATCTGGGTAAATAAGACAGAGTGAAAAAATTATGCACAAAACTTTATAGCAACATTTAGTGACAAAAGGACCTCAAAATATAGTAGGGAGTCAAAATGACTCCCTTCAGTAGTTCTTGGTAAATTTTGAAAAAAATGCGCAAATTTTTCACCAAAATTATTTATTCTCACAAAATCTTTTTTCACATCATATTTGAGGAAAAGTCACCGAGTTTCAAGCCGGAATTCTGAAAAATGTAGTCACAGAAGAGAAATAAAAAACGAAAGGAGTCAAAATGACTCCATCAGTAGTTCTAGTATTTCTGTTAAAAACGTCCATTCTTAGACATTAGAAAAATAATTAGATAGTATCATAGATTATACTCAATGAACAGAATGTTGCATCTGATATGTAGGATGTATGACATTTCATTAATAATAATATAATAGTTTTTATTTCTATAGCACCCATCCACATATTTCACAGCATCTTACAGTTGAAATTGGACATGTACTGACAATAAAGATTTTACAGTGTAACACTAAATTCAACAGATACCAAAAAGAGTGAGGGCCCTGCTCGCAAGCTTGCAAACTATGAGGAAATTAGGGAGACACAAGAGATAAATGGTAAAAAGTAGTGTTGAGCGATACCCTCTGATACTTAAAAGTATCGTATCGGATGGTATCGGCCGATCTAAAAAAAATATCGGGTATCGCCGATTCCGATAACGGAAGTCCCATTCAAGTCTATGGGACTTCCGGTATCGGAATAAGAAAAACCCTATTTTTGCCTTGTACAGCCTCTCTGGGGTCTGTACGGGCCTTTCGGGGGGCTGTGCCGGCCTGCCGGGGGGTCTGTGCAGGCTCCGATGGTCTGTGCAGGCCTGCAGGGGGGTCTGTGCCGGCCTGCCGGTGGTCTGTGCAGGCTCCGGTAGTCTGTGCCGGCCTGCCGGGGGGCTGTGCCAGCCTGCCGGTGGTCTGTGCAGGCTCCGGGGGTCTGTGCCGGCCTGCCGGGGAGCTGTGCCGGCCTGCCGGGGAGCTGTGCCGGCCTGCCGGGGAGCTGTGCCGGCCTGCCGGGGGTCTGTGCAGGCATCGTCCGATGGGACTACAAGTCCCATCGGGCGATGCCTGCTACCATGACAGTGATTGACACATTAGCCAATGATGGGACAGTAGTAGTCCCATCATCCGGCTAATGTGTTGAATGTAAAAAAAAAAAAAAAAATTTACATGCTGCATACATACAACATGCATACTACATATATACTACATGTAACATACATACTACATATATACTACATGCAACATGCATACTACATACATGCTACATACTACATGCATGCTACATACATGCTACATACTACATACATACTACATACATAATACATATATACTACATGCATGCAACATACATACAACATATATACTACATGCATGCAACATGCATACTACATATATACTATACATACTACATGTAACATACATACTACATATATACTACATGCTACATACATGCAACATACACACTACATGTTACATACATGCTACATACATACTACATACATGCTACATACATACACACTACATGCTACATACATACTACATACATGCTACATACATACTACATATATACCACATGCAAGCAACATGCATACTACATATATACTGCACATATACTACATGCATGCAACATACATATATACTACATACAATACATACATATAGACATACAGTACATATAACATAGAGTACATACTCACCGTCACTTGTCACTTTGATCCCCGAAGCCATTGTCCCCTTGAGGAATAAATATCAAAATAAAAAAACACCAATATACTTACCCCGATCCGCAGAAGTCCACGAGGGTCCCACGTCCATCTTGCGTGGAGAACAGCAGTATCAGCTGATGCTACCGTTCTCTACCAGCTCCAGGAATACAATGGCCTGGAGTGGGAAATTCCCACGCAGCAATGGCATAAATTGAGACTAGGGACTTTTTTTTTTTTTAAAGTGGTGGAGGAATACAGTGCGGAAGGATACCTACCTTCCGTCATTGTATTCCTGGAGCTGGTAGAGAACGGTAGCATCAGCCGATGCTGCTGTTCTCCACGAAAGATGGACGTGGGACCCTCGTGGACTTCTGCGGATCAGGGTAAGTATACTGGTGTTTTTTTATTTTGATATTTATTCCTCAAGGGGACAATGGCTTCGGGGATCAAAGTGACAAGTGACGGTGAGTATGTACTCTATGTTATATGTACTGTATGTCTATATGTATGTATTGTATGTAGTATATATGTATGTTGCATGCATGTAGTATATATGCAGTATATATGTAGTATGCATGTTGCATGCATGTGGTATGTATGTAGTATGTATGTAGTATGAATGTTGCATGTATGTAGCATGTAGTGTGTATGTTGCATGTATGTAGCATGTAGTATATATGTAGTATGTATGTTACATGTAGTATATATAGTATATATGTAGTATGCATGTTGCATGCATGTAGTATATATGTTGTATGTATGTTGCATGCATGTAGTATATATTATGTATGTAGTATGTATGTAGCATGTATGTAGTATGTATGTTGCATGTATGTAGCATGTAGTATATATGTAGTATGTATGTTACATGTAGTATATATAGTATATATGTAGTATGCATGTAGTATATATGTTGTATGTATGTTGCATGCATGTAGTATATATGTATTATGTATGTAGTATGTAGCATGTATGTAGTATGTAGCATGTATGTAGCATGTAGTATATATGTAGTATGTATGTTACATGTAGTATATATAGTATATATGTAGTATGCATTTGCATTCATGTAGTATATATGTTGTATGTATGTTGCATGCATGTAGTATATATGTATTATGTATGTAGTATGTATGTAGCATGTATGTAGTATGTAGCATGTATGTAGCATGCATGTAGTATGTAGCATGTATGTAGTATGCATGTTGCATGTAGTATGTATGTTACATGTAGCATATATGTAGTATGCATGTTGTATGTATGTAGCATGTATGTAGCATGTATGTAGCATGTAATTTTTTTTTTTTTTTTTTTTACATTCAACACATTAGCCGGATGATGGGACTACTACTGTCCCATCATTGGCTAATGTGTCAATCACTGTCATGGTAGCAGGCATCGCCCGATGGGACTTGTAGTCCCATTGGACGATGCCTGCACAGCCCTCCGGAGCCTGCACAGCCCACCGGCAGGCCGGCACAGCCCACCGGCAAGCCGGCACAGCCCCCCGGCAGGCCGGCACAGACCACCGGAGCCTGCACAGACCACCGGCAGGCCGGCACAGCCCCCCCGGCAGGCCGGCACAGACCCCCAGAGCCTGCACAGACCACCGGCAGGCCGGCACAGACCCCCAGAGCCTGCACAGACCCCCGGACAGTCGGCACAGCCCCCCCGAAGGCCTGAACTGACGGCGCATCAAGATGCGCACAGACAGCGCATCATGATGACGTCATTTCGGCAGCCAATCAGAGCCACAAAAGTGGCTCATTGCATTTTGGACTTCCGATTCTGGTATCCAATACGAAAAAAGTATCGGTACTCGGTATTGGAATTCCGATACGGCAAATATCGGCCGATACCCGATAATTGCGGTATCGGAAAGCTCAACACTAGTAAAAAGTCTTTGCACTGTATGGTCAGACAGCAATAAAATAAATAGGATATTCAAACATCATAGTGTGAAAAAAGTCACTTTGAAGGTATTGATGCAAATACAGTTACAGAGTGCTACTAAATGCATAGAGAGTGGGAAAACAGATGCTACAAAGCACCAGATTTCTAGGAAAATGATGCAAAAGCAAATTGGGAATAGTTAGATAAGTGAGGTGATAAGGACAGTTTAAAGAAGTGCGTTTTTAGGCCACGCTTAAAACTGTGTGAAAATAGGGGGGGAAGCCAGCACTGCTTAAGGTTAGAACGCATAAATTGGAGTGCATATGCACATAATGTCTAGCTGTATTCAAAAATGAGATATTTAGCAAAAAAATTGATCAATTCAATTGAGCCACCCCGCCGCGCCAAGGCAATCTCATATGGGGGGTCCTACTCTATATATTTTTAATAAATGCTGTGCCATTACGGCCTCCTAAATACACTTAGAGCATGACCACATCAAGTGCAAACTGTACCTGAACATTACTGGATCGCTCCCATGAAGCCAGATGAAGCAAGTGCAGATGAAGGCCAACCAGGTCTGAACACAGACATATCAGGAATGGCCTCCACACATTGCCTGACCAGCAAACATAGATGAAGGGCGATGTTGGTCCAGACACAGGTGCACAATTAAATAAAGCTTGGGGCAGGGTGGGGCTGCCGTGTGTGTGCACAGCAGCCTAATCCATCACAATGAACACAGAAAAATTATGGCGGACATAACCAAGCGTGCACGGCAACAGTGGTGGTGAGCCACAAACCAACAACAAGAAAATAGGGGGGAAGCCAGCACTGCTTAAGGTTAGAACGCATAAATTGGAGTGCATATGCACATAATGTCTAGCTGTATTCAAAAATGAGATATTTAGCAAAAAAATTGATCAATTCACTTGAGCCACCCCGCCGCGCCAAGGCAATCTCATATGGGGGGTCCTACTCTATATATTTTTAATAAATGCTGTGCCATTACGGCCTCCTAAATACACTTAGAGCATGACCACATCAAGTGCAAACTGTACCTGAACATTACTGGATCGCTCCCATGAAGCCAGATGAAGCAAGTGCAGATGAAGGCCAACCAGGTCTGAACACAGACATATCAGGAATGGCCTCCACACATTGCCTGACCAGCAAACATAGATGAAGGGCGATGTTGGTCCAGACACAGGTGCACAATTAAATAAAGCTTGGGGCAGGGTGGGGCTGCCGTGTGTGTGCACAGCAGCCTAATCCATCACAATGAACACAGAAAAATTATGGCGGACATAACCAAGCGTGCACGGCAACAGTGGTGGTGAGCCACATACCAACAACAAGAAAATAGGGGGGGAAGCCAGCACTGCTTAAGGTTAGAACGCATAAATTGGAGTGCATATGCACATAATGTCTAGCTGTATTCAAAAATGAGATATTTAGCAAAAAAATTGATCAATTCAATTGAGCCACCGCGCCGCGCCAAGGCAATCTCATATGGGGGGTCCTACTCTATATATTTTTAATAAATGCTGTGCCATTATGGCCTCCTAAATACACTTAGAGCATGACCACATCGAGTGCAAACTGTACCTGAACATTACTGGATCGCTCCCATGAAGCCAGATGAAGCAAGTGCAGATGAAGGCCAACCAGGTCTGAACACAGACATATCAGGAATGGCCTCCACACATTGCCTGACCAGCAAACATAGATGAAGGGCGATGTTGGTCCAGACACAGCTGCACAATTAAATAAAGCTTGGGGCAGGGTGGGGCTGCCGTGTGTGTGCACAGCAGCCTAATCCATCACAATGAACACAGAAAAATTATGGCGGACATAACCAAGCGTGCACGGCAACAGTGGTGGTGAGCCACAAACCAACAACAAGAAAATAGGGGGGGAAGCCAGCACTGCTTAAGGTTAGAACGCATAAATTGGAGTGCATATGCACATAATGTCTAGCTGTATTCAAAAATGAGATATTTAGCAAAAAAATTGATCAATTCAATTGAGCCACCCCGCCGCGCCAAGGCAATCTCATATGGGGGGTCCTACTCTATATATTTTTAATAAATGCTGTGCCATTACAGCCTCCTAAATACACTTAGAGCATGACCACATCAAGTGCAAACTGTACCTGAACATTACTGGATCGCTCCCATGAAGCCAGATGAAGCAAGTGCAGATGAAGGCCAACCAGGTCTGAACACAGACATATCAGGAATGGCCTCCACACATTGCCTGACCAGCAAACATGGATGAAGGGCGATGTTGGTCCAGACACAGGTGCACAATTAAATAAAGCTTGGGGCAGGGTGGGGCTGCCGTGTGTGTGCACAGCAGCCTAATCCATCACAATGAACACAGAAAAATTATGGCGGACATAACCAAGCGTGCACGGCAACAGTGGTTGTGAGCCACAAACCAACAACAAGCAAATAGGGGGGGAAGCCAGCACTGCTTAAGGTTAGAACGCATAAATTGGAGTGCATATGCACATAATGTCTAGCTGTATTCAAAAATGAGATATTTAGCAAAAAAATTGATCAATTCAATTGAACCACCCCGCCGTGCCAAGGCAATCTCATATGCTCTAAGTGTATTTAGGAGGCCGTAATGGCACAGCATTTATTAAAAATATATAGAGTAGGACCCCCATATGAGATTGCCTTGGCGCGGCGGGGTGGCTCAATTGAATTGATCAATTTTTTTGCTAAATATCTCATTTTTGAATACAGCTAGACATTATGTGCATATGCACTCTAATTTATGCATCCTAACCTTAAGCAGTGCTGGCTTCCCCCCCTATTTTCTTGTTGTTGGTTTGTGGCTGACCACCACTGTTGCCGTGCACGCTTGGTTATGTCTACCATAATTTTCTGTGTTTATTGTGATGGATTAGGCTGCTGTGCACACACACGGCAGCCCCACCCTGCCCCAAGCTTTATTTAATTGTGCACCTGTGTCTGGACCAACATCGCCCTTCATCTATGTTTGCTGGTCAGGCAATGTGTGGAGGCCATTCCTGATATGTCTGTGTTCAGACCTGGTTGGCCTTCATCTGCACTTGCTTCATCTGGCTTCATGGGAGCGATCCAGAAAATGTTCAGGTACAGATTGCACTTGATGTGGTCATGCTCTAAGTGTATTTAGGAGGCCGTAATGGCACAGCATTTATTAAAAATATATAGAGTAGGACCCCCCATATGAGATTGCCTTGGCGCGGCGGGGTGGCTCAATTGAATTGATCAATTTTTTTGCTAAATATCTCATTTTTGAATACAGCTAGACATTATGTGCATATGCACTCTAATTTATGCATCCTAACCTTAAGCAGTGCTGGCTTCCCCCCCTATTTTCTTGTTGTTGGTTTGTGGCTGACCACCACTGTTGCCGTGCACGCTTGGTTATGTCTACCATAATTTTCTGTGTTCATTGTGATGGATTAGGCTGCTGTGCACACACACGGCAGCCCCACCCTGCCCCAAGCTTTATTTATTTGTGCACCTGTGTCTGGACCAACATCGCCCTTCATCTATGTTTGCTGGTCAGGCAATGTGTGGAGGCCATTCCTGATATGTCTGTGTTCAGACCTGGTTGGCCTTCATCTGCACTTGCTTCATCTGGCTTCATGGGAGCGATCCAGAAAATGTTCAGGTACAGATTGCACTTGATGTGGTCATGCTCTAAGTGTATTTAGGAGGCCGTAATGGCACAGCATTTATTAAAAATATATAGAGTAGGACCCCCCATATGAGATTGCCTTGGCGCGGCGGGGTGGCTCAATTGAATTGATCAAATTTTTTTGCTAAATATCTCATTTTTGAATACAGCTAGACATTATGTGCATATGCACTCTAATTTATGCATCCTAACCTTAAGCAGTGCTGGCTTCCCCCCTATTTTCTTAAAACTGTGTGAATTGGGAATTAATAAAATTGTCCCAGGTAGTGCATTCCAGAGAAATGTCACAGCATGTGAGAAGTCTTGGAGATGGGAGAGGTAGATTTGGATTATTGAGGATGTTAGGGTACCGTTACACTTAGCGATGCACCAGCGATCCCGACAACGATATGGATCGCTGGTGCATCACTAAGTGGTCGCTAGTGAGCTGCCACACAGGCAGATCTCACCAGCGACATAGCAGCGGTCAGGGGTCGCTACTTACCTGTCAGATGAGGCGATGAAGACATCCTCCCGCCTGTGTCCACGCGTCGCTCGTCGGCGTCACAGGAAGCTCAGCAGGAAGCGCCCGATGAGAAATGGTCCAGGACGTTCTCGCGCGATCAGCGATAACCAGCGGGGGAGCCGGTCGGAGGTAAATATCACATGTAGCGATATCGCTGGCAATATCGCTGCTACGTCACAAAATCTGTGACATTACAAGATATAGCTAGCGATATCGCTATGTGTAACGGGCGCTTTAGTCTTAGTTCATTAGCAGAACACAAGGCACGAGTAGGGTGGTAGACAGAGATAAGTCAGGAAATGTAGGGAAGTAGAGAACTGTGAGGAGATTTGCGGGTGAGAGTGATAAGTTTATATTGGACTCTGTAGAGGATGCGCAACCAATGTAATCACTGGCACAGGGTGGAGGCATCGGTGTAGTGGTTGGAGAGGAAGGCTGCTGAATTCAAGATTGATTGAAGAGGGGAGAGTTTGTTAAGCGGGAGACTTTCTTTTGAAAGTGCATACCAGAAAACACATTTCAGTGCAAATCAAGATGCCCATAATGTCTCTGCTGGATTCAAACATTTTGCTAGGTCTATAACAGTGATGCAACCACTTTTCCAGTAATTGGCATTTAAAATGTTAACATTAACACCACACGTAGAGGTGGAGATAGGAAACGGATTTTGCTGAAGCGTGAAACTTATTCGATTTTTTTTCTTTGGAACTTAATCACCAGCGGGATTAAATTTAAGTTATGAGCTCGCTTGCCATTGTTATGTTCCTCGCAAACATAGTGATATTTAAAAAGAAAATGTGTATAGTAAACATATCTGTTTCAAAATGTCTTTTTATTTTTTTTATGTTTCTATTTTATATAAGTATATTGAATCTTATGTTGTGAGGAAGTATTTAAGAGGCACCCTACTCTACGGGAAGTCTTGGAAAAGGACTGTATGATTGACACACATTGCCTAACGGGATGTTGCTTTTATGACCTGTTAGAATAAAATAAATAACAAGATTTTTTTCACCATCAGGAAGTGGCTTGCTGGCATTTTCTCTTTTTGAATATTGGATAGGTGTCTTCACGTAGGCATGCACCCACGAAGGAAGTTCTTGCAGATAAGGTGAGCTAATATTTTTTCCTTACATATTTAAATGAATATAATCTCCCAAATGAGAAAGTCGGCAGCGGTGACAACAGTTTCCAGAAAAATTTCCGTTATATAAAAGTAATTCTGAAACACATACTGTACATATAGAAGTGATGTTCTGATTTCCACTTTTTTATTTGTTAAATTAATATTCTTTAACATTTTATTTTATTTTTAAATTGATTATTCTGGTTACAGTACATTAAAAAGTTGTAGCTTCGATAATCATGCGTCATCAAGTTGCTTTAAGCAAATAAGGAAATGTCATGGAAGTGTGCGTTAACAATATATCAATCCCCAGATTTCCAAACTGTGTGGAAATTTATCACTCCCGAGAATTGCAGAGGTGTGTTCTCAGGACAGAGGATACATAAGGCACATTGTCATTGAGTAGCTAATATAGGGCAAGCTGAAAAATCATTGTAGAACAGTTGCTTGCAGTGATTTTTCAGGAAGCCTTTCACGGGGAAGAAGTTCTCAGAAAACATCATTATCATGGAGAGCAAAGAAAATAAAAAGCATCAATCCATTCTTAATGAAGGAGAAGAAAATGAAATGGTGAGACTTCTTTATTAACTTGTAAACCTCTGTACAAGGCATTTTAACAGTAAATATTAATTTAATCAAGGTTGAGTTTAACAAATAATTTATTCAGTTACTTTGATGAGCATTCACTGTGAAGTATGGCTAGCATCCATCCATTCAGCCGCTATGGAACGAAATATTAGAATGCTAAATTAACTTAAATTATTAACTTCATATAAGGAGCAATTAACAAGGCTTTTGTGCCATTTCTTGATGTCAAAAAGTCGGACATCACTTTTGTCCAAATATTGGCAACTTTTTCTCATTTTTGCATCACTATTTCCACATTTTAAAACACTATAAAAGTGGCATGGTTAGCTGGGTGAATGAGGTGTTTGTCACATTTATGAATTATTACTTTTTTCTAAGTCACTCACTCCATCGGGGAAAATGGGGTGTGAAAAGTGGAGTGACAAAACTGTAGTTTAAAATGTGTGAAATATATCAAACATTGTATAACTCTGAGAAATTAAGTAACTAACAGCAATGAAGTTACAAGAAAATGTAAAGTTTCCTCATAATAATTCCCCTATTGAGTTATAAGAGCATTGCGTTCAGCTATATATTAGGATTTTAGTGCAAATCTGTGGACTGTTCACAAATATATTACTGATTATCACACAGATTATTGTCTTGTAGTCTGATTTAAAAAATGTTTCACTGAATGACTATTATATTATGCTATTGATAAAATGTATCAAATGAAGCAGAGTTACTCACAATAAATCTAGTATTACTCAATGCAAGTGTAATTCATACATAATGTTTTGAGGTTGGATTGAGGTTTGACAGCAACAAATTATTATATGCCTGTTTCCATACATGGCTTTTCCATAAGACAATATATTTGGTGATTGGTGCATATTTGATGTATTTTCTGCATTTTTTTAATAGCAGCTCAGCCTCATTAATCACAATTATGAAAATTGCAGTAAAAACTAAACAAATTAAAAAAATGAAATGTCTGAGTGACATTTTAGGAGGAGAGTGTTTTTTCCTCCTAAAAAAATGAATAAAACGATACATGTGAGTAAGCACTAAAATTCAATGAACCTGGTGTTACATTGTAAATTGGAGGTATACATAGGGAGGATTTCTTAACCTCTTCCCGACCGCCCACAGTAGATCAACGTTGGCGCTTGCTGGGCTTTGTGCAGCGCCGACGTTTATCTACTGTCGGCGGTTTTGTGCCCCCCGGGACCCCCACATACCTTACAACACGGGGATCCCGGTGCACAATGCATGCTGGGACCCCCGACGTCATCGAGACCTGATTGGTTCAGGTCCTGATGACGTCAGCGTCACAGCAGCCAATGGGAGCGATCGCTGGGAAAGCTGCTTGTTTCCCGGCGATCTCACTCATTGTAATGCGGCTTCTCCTCTGATCTAACACTGACAGATGATCAGAGGTGAAGCAGCGTTACTGTGTGACTAGATCGCTGCCTGGCACAGCTGATCGCTGCCTGGCACAGCTGTGCCAGGCAGCGATCTTGTCACACAGTAACGCTGCTTCACCTCTGATCATCTGTCATTGTGAGATCAGAGGAGAAGTCGTGTTATTATGTGCCAGGCAGCGATCTTGTCACATAGTAACGCTGTTTCACCTCTGATCATCTGTCAGTGTGAGATCAGAGGAGAAGTGGCGTTACTATGAGTCAGATCACAGAGCAGCGATCTTGTCACAAAAATAAAAAAAGTAAAGAAAAAAAAAAGAAAAAAGCAGGTACACAGGTTAGGGCAAGGGCTAGGGTTAGGGCTAGGGTTAGGGTTAGGGTTAGGGCTAGGGTTAGGGCTAGGGTTAGGGCTAGGGCTGGGATTAAGGTTATGGGTGTGTTGGTGTTAGGTTTGTGGTTAGGGTTATGGTTAGGGCTGAGATTAGGGTTAGGGGTGTGTTGGGGTTAGGGTTGGAATTAGAATTGGGGGTTTCCACTGTTTAGGTACATCAGGGGCTCTGTAAATGCAATATGACGCCCGCAGACCATTCCATCAAAGTCTGCATTTCAGAACGTCACTATTTCCCTTCCGAGCCCCACCGTGTGCCCAAACAGTAGTTTTCTCCCACATATGGGGTACCAGCGTACTCAGAACAAATTGGACAACAACTCTTAGGGTCCAATTTCTCCTGTTACCCTTGTGAAAATAAAAATTGGGGGCTAAAAGATCATTTTTGTGGAAAAAAAATGATTTTTTTATTTTCACGCCACTACATTATAAACTTTACTGAAACACTTGGGGGTTCAAAGTGCTCACCACACATCTAGATAAGTTCCTTGGGGGGTATAGTTTCCAAAATGGGGTCACTTGTGGGGGATTTCCACTGTTTAGGTACATCAGGGGCTCTGCAAACGCGACATGACATCCGCAGACCATTCCATCAAAGTCTGCATTTCAGAACGTCACTACTTCCCTTCCGAGCCCCACCGTGTGCCCAAACAGTAGTTTTCCTCCACATATAGGGTACCAGCATACTCAGAACAAATTGGACAACAGCTCTTAGGGTCCAATTTCTCCTGTTACCCTTGTGAAAATAAAGATTGGGGGCTAAAAGATAATTTTTGTGGAAAAAAAATGATTTTTTTATTTTCACGCCTCTACATTATAAACTTTACTGAAACACTTGGGGGTTCAAAGTGCTCACCACACATCTAGATAAGTTCCTTGGGGGGTCTAATTTCCAAAATGGGGTCACTTGTGGGGGGTTTCCACTGTTTAGGTACATCAGGGGCTCTCCAAATGCGACATGGCATCCGATCTCAATTCCAGCCAATTCTGCATTGAAAAAGTCAAACGGCGCTCCTTCCGTTCTGAGCTCTGCCGTGTGCTCAAACAGTGGTTTAGCCCCACATACGGGGTATTGGCGTATTCGGGAGAAATTGCACAAAAAATTTTGTGGCTCATTTTTTCTTTTTACACTTGTGAAAATAAAAAAAAATGGTTTTGAAGCAAAATGTTTGTGAAAAAAGTTAAATGTTTATTTTTTCCTTCCATATTCCATTCATTCATGTGAAGCACCTGAAGGGTTAATAAACTTCTTGAATGTGGTTTTGAGTACATTGAGAGGTGCAGTTTTTAGAATGGTGTCACTTTTGGGTATTTTCTGTCATATTGACCCCCCAAACTCACTTCAAATGTGAGGTGGTCCCTAAAAAAATGGTGTTGCAAATTTTGTTGTAAAAATGAGAAATCGCTGGTCAACTTTTAACCCTTATAACTTCCTAAAGAAAAAAATTATGTTTCCAAAATTGTGCAGATGTACAGTAGACATGTGGGAAATGTTATTTATTAACTATTTTGTGCGATATCACTCTCTGATTTAAGGGCATAAAAATTAAAAGTTTGAAAATTGCAAAATTTTCTAAATTTTCGCCAAATTTTGATTTTTTTAACAAATAAGCGCAGCTCATATCTAATAAATTTTACCACCATCATGAAGTACAATATGTCATGAGAAAACAATGTCAGAATCAGTAGGATCCGTTGAAGCGTTCTAGAGTTATGACCTCATAAAGTGACACTGGTCAGAGTTGAAAAAATTGGCCCGGTCACGAAGGCAAAAACAGGCTCTGGTGTGAATGGGTTAAAGCACCACTCCAAAAGTTTTTTCTATTGCAGCGCTGGAGTGGTGCCACTAATCTAAGTTTCTGTCCCTAACAATATACTTACCAGCCTCCGTCTTCTGCTGTTCCCAGCACCGCTGCAGTCTGTCTCCAGCAGGATGTGACCTATTGGATTGCTACAGTGTTTGCTGGGTAATTCGTAAGTCACAACTCAGTGTAAGTCTGTGAAAGCCAGAACGGTACCAGAATGAGGCTCTCATAGACTTACACTGAGAATTTGTGACTGTGACCTCTGACTTCCAGTCAGAAGTTGCGGCCGCATAATGACTGAGTGGAATCGATAAGGCACTTGGAACAGCTGAAGATGGTAGCCGGTGAGTATATTACATGGGTCAGGGAACTTAGATTGTTAGCATCACTAGTGCATGTTCACAGTGGAAATACACTAAAAAGGAATATGCGTTTTTTACCTGTGGATTTTCCCAATCTAATGCAATTCAATGGGGGAAAATCCACACATAAAAAGCCTACTCGCAAGAGAAATTGACATGTTGCAGATTTATAAAATGCACCACAGATCAGTTTACGCAGTAAAAAAAAACCCACAGTGGTCATGAGATTTCTACAAATCCCATTCACTTTTCTAAAAATGTTGGATGCTGCATTTTTTGCACAGCAAATATGCAAATTGCCTCCTCAGAGAGGAAGATGACTACAACTCTAGTGCCACCTATTGGATTAGGCAATCCTAAAAGTCACTATCAACCCTTTAAAGAGCTTTGCCGCATGACTTAGGATAAAAGCCAAACCAGAATCTCAATTTTAAGACAGTGTTTCAGGGTTTTGCCCCTCATCAGTGTAAAGTGTGAGATCTTATTTGTTGTGGTGAGAGGCTTAAGACTGGGAGCTAAGATTTAATGTTTTGTCATATTCAATGATTAGAAATGTTATGATATGGAACATATTGATTGTTTCAGGAAACATTTGGATATAAAGAACAATCAGGCAGGAAATTCCTTTGCGTTCTTGGATATATATTTACCGGTGGCTTTCTTTGGTTGATATTCTATTGGAAGCCTGAATGGCATGTGTGGGCACATTGTATTCCATGCTGCTTACAAGATGCTGACGCTATATTACTGAAAACCACAGTAAGTATAAGTATAAGTAATAGTTGTCATATGCTGTTCTGTGGTGAATTGAATGAGAACACACCATGAATACAATTTGCTTCAGATATTCTCCTATATATGTCCTCATAGATTGTAAGCTTGCAAGCAGCGTCATTGCTCCTTTTGGCATTTGAGTTAAATGTGTCTTTATTGCTTATACAAATCCCATCTAAAATTGTAAAGTGCTGCGGAATACGTTGGAGCTATAGAAATAACAATTTTTAATATTATTATAAATACTAGAAAATAAAAAAGCATTTCCAATAATTATTAAAATTGGATAGCAAATCTGTTTAAAATGTATTGAGATTGTATATAAATATATTGTCTCTTCACCTCACAGGATGAATTTGAGCAATATTTCTGGAAGAAGGTGACATGGATTGAACTTCAGAACCTTAATATTTCACTGAATACAACATCTGCACAGCCACTGATAGCTGACGGCAAGTCCATCATTAATAAGGCAATTAGAAAGACGGATCTGAAGGTAGCTAATACAATATTTTATGAATTATTTTATATATTAGGATTAGTACATGAAAATTTGTAACAAGTCATTGATACTATTTTACTGGGGTCATTGGGGTTTTGCCTTCTAGTATATCTGCTGTGGGGAACCTGAGTTGCTCCCCCTGCTGTTGCGGTGTCATGGTGGTCACCGGATGGCAATAGGCCTAACGGACCCATTGAGAGTCTCTCAATTATGTGGTAGTGGACTTTATATAATCTGAATACAATGTTAACTAAGAACTCCATTTATTTTGCTTAACTGCAATAAAACAATGTATAATATTTGGATGTGTGGATCAAGTCTTTTTTTTCTACAATAATGAAATATTGGACAATTTACATCTTTCTGATGATGATAGTGAATACAATTTTAATCTCTTAAATAAGTATGAATAAAGACTGTACTAAAAGGGGAAATACAAATTTTTAGTATTGGGGCTAAAAAGATTAGTTACTGATTGTAAAATCAGACAGTATTGGTTTAAGCATTAAAGAAGTTGTCCAGTCCAAATCGATAAGTCTGCAGTCATTATGTGTGACTACAGACTTATGAATCCCCCCAGCGCATGCACTGTGTGCTGCAGGAATTCGACCGTTTCTGACCTGGCACCAGAGGATATGTATGAGTTATACATCCTCCCGGCCAGGGGGCGTGGTCTCACTCACTTGTATCTGTTATACCACCGTTCTCCCATTTCAAAATTAGGAAAATTTAAAAAATTGGAAATTTATGCAACATTTTAGAACTTATGTTGCATAAATGTTGTCTTTTCCAACTGTACTCTATTTAGTCACAATGATTAATTATGTATTATTTTACAAGTTTGTTATCTGTGGTAAAGATCATCACATATGTATTTTTTGCCCATGAACTGGAACAAAATTAATAAATGGAATACAATAACAAACTATTTCAGATGGACCACTACCTTTCTCTGCATACATGAGAGTGGGCAAGAAACCTTTACTAAATAAGAGGAAAAGTGCAAGCCATGTCTCCTTTTTCCTGACAATTATGTTGTGTCAGTAATGTTTTGACAAAGAGATTAATACACTATGTCAATCACCTAGACTAGACCTTGACTGTGGGTAATCTTGTTAAACAAAATTATTGCTTGAATTTCTTCTCATTAACTTTCACAGATCAAGTTGATCAAAGTCCAAAAAATATGTTTTGTATGGGATCAAGACGAACAACAGTTTCGCAGAGCAGGGTGAGTGTAGACAGGTCTCCCATACAATCAGATTACACATCATTTCATAATTCACCCTAATAAACCACATGTTTATTAACCATGTACTTGGGCTGCAGGGTTCTTGAGGACAACCTTACCTGTTACGACATTCATACGAAATTTGCTTCTGGGTTAACAAGTGGAGAGCAGAGCATCAGGTAACCAAAAAAGTTTATTCTTTATTACATACCATACTTACCACGAGCTGGAATATTTCATGACATAGAAGTGATTCTTCTTATCATTTGTTTTTAAAGAGTAACTGTTATTTTGATATTTATTAACTAAAACTGAGGGTATTATGAGGGGCAAATTTATTCTTCTAAAATTGAATCATTATTATTATTTTACAAAAATATGTATTCTCCAAGATACGGATTTTTTTTAAATTCACTCCATGAGAATTCAGCAGGGTAGCAGCCACCTGCCCACCATTTTACCAATCCACATATGGCTGGGATAGGTTAAAAACAAAAAAATACTAATGTTCAGCTCATCACTTACCTGTACCGACACCCCCACTGCTGACCTACCACCATATAATCTTCTGTGCCTCGGGTACTTTTGGCTGTGACCAGACATCGTAGGTCACTGTGCGTTGACATATGTCATAACCATGATGTCTGCTGCATCAGCCCAGCGCACAGGGACATCTGAGATCTTGTCACAGCCAGAAGTAAATGTCTAGAGTAAGTATAATTAAACTGAATGGGAGGAAAGAAGATGTGGACCATAATGGTGGAAATCTGGACACCAGACAGTGACCTTTAGAGGTGGCGGCACAGGAGAGAGGAGAGGTGAGTATTAGGAAATTTTTTTTTTTACATCTTAGAATCATTGAATGTTAGAGTTAAAAGGGACCTCATGGATCATCGTGTCCAACTCCTTGCTCAATTCAAGATTCACTAAACCATCTCAGGCAGAACACATCTTACATTTATTATGATAAAGAATTCAATTTGCAGAGAATAACTTTGCTGCAACTCAAATTTCCTGGTAATATTGACACAATTTTGAGAATTTGAATTTTGTCAGATTTATGCCTTATGTTGCTCCCTCTTATTGCTACCCCTGTCTCTTGCTTTCATTCCAGTAGATGTGCATTGCTAAGTTGTATCCATACTCGGCTTAGTCAGTCCATGTGTATGGATAAAGATAGAGTGAAGTCCCCTCTGCAGTGCACCTACTCTACACAACTAAACCAAGCACTGTATGTCACTGAGCAGCAATGCAACATGGGAACTGAGGGAAGCAATTTTGAGACAGGAGTGCTGGCACAAACATCACTGAAAAGAGGGTCCTTCCTCATCTTCATATCACAGCTTTTCAAGAGTGGAGGAATATACTATTACTAAGGAAAATACTTACACTTGGGTCAACTCTCAGAACAAAAGTTTACTGGGCTTTATATTCATTATATGAAGAGGGCTTTTCTTTTTTTTATTTCTTTGCTTTAACATAAGACAACTCTCCCATTAGCAGAAATGTATATATGAAAGTTTGCAAGTTAATAATGTAGTGGCAGACATCTTTTAAAGTTGGGCTCATTTGTGTTTTGACAATATTGTAGGTAAAATATGCATTTTGGGATAACAGATTATTGTTAACGATTGGGAAATAGAAACCTTGCCATGGATTTGAGGTCAATGATGGTCCAAATTTACTTTGGAATAATGAGCTTATTTTAATAATTTTCAACATCCTAAAAGCAATGTTTAAAAAATAAACTGAAAAACATTTCTACAGATTTTATTAAACCGCATGACATCTCTGCCAGTTTTGGCCTGTATATAAAAACATTTTTTCAGTTTTTTTTATCTTTTCGATGATATTGATATTCGATGAGAGCTTGTTTTTTTTTTGGAGTGAGTTTTAATGGCTTCAATTTGGGATACATAAAGCTTGTCAACATACTTTTATTAACTTTTTATTGGGAGGAGTAAAAACAAAACAGCAATTCTGCCATTTTTACATTTAAAACTTTATGGTATTTACTGTGCTGCACAAATAAAGTGTTAAGTTTATTCTGTATTCTGTAGATCAGTATCATTACATTTCTAGAATTTTATACTTTCTATTTATGTTTTATAATTTTTGTACAATTAATACACATTTTAAAAAAGTATATGTTTTTGTGTTGACATATTTTGAGAATAACTTTTACAATTCTCTGACAGCAAAGTTGTATAAGGGATTATCTTTGTGTGAATAACTGTAGTTTTCATTGGTACCATTTTATAGTATATGTCATTTTTTATCATGTTTTATTACACTCTTTGAGATGTACAGTAAGTTGAAAAAAAAACAGCAATGCTATTTTTTGTTAATTTAAAATACAAACATGCACTGGTAGCTTTAATTGACATGTTATCTTTAATGTGCTGGTCAATACAATCACAATATCAAATGTATGTAATGTGTTTTATTATGTATTCTGTTTTGTTACTTTTGCAGTAGACACAACTTGTATTTTTCTCATGCACCATTTTTGGGTTCATATGACTTTTGGATTACTTTTTTGCAGTAGGTATGAATGAAAAACAATAAATCTGAAATTGTTTTTTATTTTAGTTTTCATAGATTTTTCTATGCTCTAGAGTTGAAATGTGAACTTTATTCTGCGGGTCAGTACATTTAAGTGATACCCAATTTATATTTTTTTTAATGGTTTTTACTTTTGCACAAGAAAATGATTTATAAAAGAAACATTCTGAAAGCCATAACTTCTTAATTTTTCTATTCACAGAGGAGGCTCTTTTTTGCATAAAGTGTGGTAGTTTTATTGGTACCATTTTGTGATACATACAACTTTTTGATCATCTTTTTAGAGGCAATATAAAGAAAAGCAGCAATTATGGCATAGTTTTTGTTTTTTAAGTGTTCACTGTTTGGGATAAATCATACAGTTTAATTGCACATATTAATGCAAATGTGGCAATATAAAAAATCTGTTGATTTTGTAGGGGGGGTTCAAAAATTAAGCAATTTTTTTAAAAACTGTAATTTCGTATTTACTTTTATTTTTACCTTATAAGTAAAGGTTTTTTTTACCATACTTGTCCTACAAGTACTACAAAAGAATTTGAACGTATGGTTCCTTGATTAAAGCATTACCTTGCCTGTCACGAATTGACTGACAAGTAGCTATGTTGATCCTGACTGCATGCAAGATCTGATAGACTGAAATATGTGGTCAACATGGAAACCAATGTTAGGCTGCTCAGTTGCCATAAACCAACTCTGATTATACTGTAGGGATGTCAATTGACTGATAGGATGATAGGAGGAGTGACCTCCATTTTTTACACTTTTACATGCCACTGTTACTACTGATAGTGGAATGAGAGGGCTTACAGTTCTAGGATCAGAGTTAGTTCCTGTTGCCAAGACCTCGTGCAGAGTTCCTGCCACAGATGGCACAACTCCTATGCCCCTGCCATTCGTAGGATGCAATTGTATGCCTAATTAGAGAAAAAGTATGCAAAGAGACAGCTTTTCAAGGCATAGGTGCTTGGCTCCTGTAGTTTACTCGTAGCTTCGACAAAGTCTAGGTTCAGATTTGCGAATGTCAGAGCTGCAGAGGGCTGCGTATTTCCTCTGTGAAGCTCCACCCACTTCTGCACCTCCTCCATTCAGCTCTGCCTACATCTGCATGCAGCCTGCACATCTATTTTTAACATTGGGTACGCAGGCCATGCGGATGTATGCGGATGCATCAGTACGCGTCGTTTTGACACTGCAGTGACCGCAGCAAAATGCAACATGTTGCGTTTGACGCAGGTCACCGCAAAGTCAAACCGATGTATGCAAAGGCATCCGCATACATCCGCATGGCCTGTGTACCCAATGTTAAAGATAGGTATGCAGGCCGCATGCAGACATAGGCGGAGCTTCACGGAGGAACTACACAGCCCTCCAGAGCTCTGACGTCCACTAATCTGAAACCAGCCTAAGAGCACTTTTTGTGTTCAAAACACGTCAGCTATATTTTAATTTGTCTCTTTTAAATGGATTTTTCCTATTAATAAAGGTGTTTTTATTCATACATCTAATTTTTTCTCTTAAGAGTGCAGAATTTTCTTCTGTTTTTTTTGTATGCCCAATTAATATTACTTGCAGTATGGATTTATAGTTATGCCTTTTGCAGGAAGGAAGGGGTTAATGATGATTATAAAAATTAAAATTTTGAGGTCCATGCTGTCAGACTCTTCATCCCCTTCTCCATGTGAGTGGTGGTGGTGTATCGTCCTCCAGCCCCCTCCCATTAGTTCCTGGATCACTTTTCTCTCCTATGACATCCCCGCCCTCATGGGTGGCTTCAATATTTTTTATCTATAACCTCCTCTTTTGGCCTTTCACAGCTTAATAACTCTACTACGCATGAAAAAGGAAACTCCCTCGACTTGGTCTTCTCCCAGCTTTGCTCAGTGTATGATTTTACCAACTCCCCTCTCCTGCTCTCTGACCACAATCTTCTTTCATTCTCTATCAAGAACTGCCATCCCGCTCAGGTCACCCCCTTCTTTTCACACTTATAGAAATATACAGGCCATTAACACCCAGAAACTTATGAAGAACTTGCAGTCATCACTGGCCCCTATCACCTCCCTCTCATGTCCTGATTCTGCACTGAAGCATTACAGTGAAATATTGCAAAGTGCCCTGGATGAAACCGCACCTCCTATACATAGAACAACTCTGCACAGATGGCAACAACCCTGGCACAAGCTACAAACATGTTTCCTACAGCGGTGCTCCAGGTGCGCTGAATGTCTGTGGAGAAAATCCAATCTACCCTAAGATTTCATCCATTATAAGTTTATGCTTAAAACATATAACACTGCCCTTCACCTCTCCAAACAAACCTATTTCAACACCCTCATCACTTCACTATCTAATAGCCCAAAACATCTCTTTGACACTTTTCATTCCCTACTCAACTCAAGAGTGCAGGCCCCAATCACGGATCTCCGCGCTGATGATCTGGCCAATTACTTCAAAGAATAAATTGACCATATCAGACAGGAAATTGTCTCCCAATCCCCTCTTACCACGCACTGTCCTTTCTTCCGCAGTGCATCTAGCTCACTCTCTGATTTTGAACCTATCACAGAAGAAGATGTAATCAGGCTCCTTGCATCTTCTTGCCCTACTACTTGCACCAGTGACCCCATTCCGTCACATCTCCTCCAGTCCCTTTCCCCTGCTGTCACCACTCACCTAACAAATTTATTCAACGTCTCTCTCTCTTCTGATATCTTTCCCTCCTCATTTAAGCATGCTATCACACATTCATTACTTAAAAAACCATCCCTCGAACAAAACTGTGCCACTAACTATAGACCTGCCTCTAATCTTCCCTTCCTCTCTAAACTCCTGGAATGCCTGGTTCACTCTCATCTAATCCACTTTCTCTCAGATAACTCTATTCTCAACATTCTACAATCCGGTTTCCACTCTTTACACTCTAGAGAAACTGCCCTCACTAGTCTCTAATGATCTACCGGGTGGGCCATTTTAATGGATACACCTAAATAAAATGGGAATGGTTGCTGATATCAACTTAGTGTTTGTGGCACATTAGTATATGAGAGGGGGGGAACTTTTCAAGATGGGTGTTAACCATGTTGGCCATTTTTAAGTTGGCCATTTTGGATCCAACTTTATTTTTTCCAATGGGAAGAGGGTCATGTGACAAATCAAACTTATTGAGAATTTCACAAGAAAAACAATGGTATGCTTGGTTTTAACATAACTTTATTCTTTCATGAGTTATTTACAAGTTTATGACCACTTATAAAATGTGTTCAAATTGCTGCCCATTGTGTTGGATTGTCAATGCAACCCTGTTCTCCCACTCTTGACACACTGAGAGCAACACCGCAGAACAAATGCTAGTCTAAGGGGGTCAGATTCCTTGTAGCAATGCTCGGACCTGATACCCATAGTGTGGTGGTGCACCATCTTGCTGGAAAAACTCAGGGAATGTGCCATCTTCAGTACATAAAGAGGGCAACACATCATCATGTAGCAATTTCAGATATCCAGTGGCATTGATGTTTCCTTTGATGAAGAATGGCCCCACTATCTCTGTACCCCATATACCACACCATACCATCAATTATGGGTGTCAGGTCTGAGCATTCCTCCATAAACAGTTTCATGGAAAGTGGATTGGTCATTGTGGGCCAGCTGAATGGCCACCAAGGTCTCCCGATCTGACCCCCTTAGACTTTTATCTTTGGGGTCATCTGATGGCAATTGTCTATGCTGTGAAGCTACGGGATGTGCAGCATCTGAAACAATGGATACTGGAAGCCTGTGCTAGCATTTCTTCTGCGGTGTTGCTATCAGTGTGTCAAGAGTGCGAGAAGAGTGTTGCGTTGACAATCCAACACAATGGGCAGCACTTTGAACACATATTATTAGTGGTCATTAACTTGTAAATAGCTCCTGAAAGAATAAAGTTATGTTAAAACCAAGCACACCATTGTTTTTCTAGTGAAATTCTCAATAAGTTTGATTTGTCACATGACCCTCTTCCCATTGAAAAAAAATGAAGTGGGATCCAAAACGGCCAACTTCTAAATGGCCACCATGGTCACCACCCATCTTGAAAAGTTTTTCCCCTCCCATATACTAAAGTGCTGTTCTGTCCCCACAAGAGGCGAATGGAAGTGTAGTTGATTGGGGCTGGGAGAGATTCCTACCTTCCGTTTCCTCAATGCAGAGCAGACAGGAAAATTGTTGTTGTTTTGCTGTTCATACGTCCGGAGAGATGATACACACCAGATATTGTGAAGTCCAGACTTGTTTATTGGAAATCTGGACATACAGCATATGATTGGTAATGCAGTACTTCTCCAGAAATGCAGATGTAACAACCAGGTGGTACAGCAAGATGATTCAGCAAATTGTGTGAGCAACGAAGTGGTCAAAAAACTGATGCCTTTCACAGCCTGTACAGGCAAGTCTCTCCCAAGAGAAAATGAAACTAATAATGGCAGCTAACAGGAAGAGAAGCCGTGACCTTAACCAGGAAGTGGAAGGCATGTACAAGAAATAATTAGCTGCAGTCTGCTATACAGAAAAAGGACAGCAGGTGGCAGCAGACCAAATGCAAGACTACACAGCATGAAAAATAACACAATCTATATAAGAATGCAATCATAACCTTAGATGGGACAGCACATTCCCCGTCTAAGGGATTTCACTATATTAATGTTTTTGTGTAAGTAAAGTTCAATAACCTGGAAAATAAACAGAAATATGTATGCAGTAATAACTTCAAAACGAGGTAGATGACAGTCAGTTCACAATCCAATGGTACCCATCTTCGGATCGGAGAAGCCGCCCTAGGCCAAACTGTCTCCGACCCAACAGTAATCTAAGGGACGAAGTAGTAGGGCAGTGTTCTGTTCATGGTTCATCCTATCAGAACGTACTTGGTAGAGAGTGGCTTATGGCAGACGTGCCAACTGTGACAGTCTTTGTCTCCACGTGAGCTGAGATAAGATCTCGTAATATGGACTAACCTTGTGATAGTCTTGGCGAGTCTCATCCAACTGCAGAAGCGTTCGAAGCGCTGGCAACCGAGGCTGGAGGTTGGTTTAGTGTTCGTCGCCAAAGCACTGACCTCGGAACGGACTTCTGGATCGCCATCCGGATCCTGGATGCTGAAGATTTCCCGGACACATTCACTTCCCTTCTGTTCCAACAGAAACTTAGGACCTGAAAGCCAAGAAGAGTTAGCAAAGGACCTTATAGACATAGGTCTCGTGGCATGGTCGGCTGGATTCAGTTCAGATGGGATATAGTGTCATTGTTTAGGCTTGGAAGACCTCCTTATTCTCTCGATGCGGTTACTGACGTACACGTAGAAGCGCCATGTTTGGTTGTAGATGTAACCTAAGACAACTTTACTGTCACTGTAGTATTGCACGTCATCTATGTTGGTGTCCATCTCGTGCTGTATAAAGTCTCTGAGTTCTACTGCAAGCACGGTTGCACAGAGTTCAGGCCTGGGAATAGTGTGATCGGGCTTGGGAGCCAACTTAGCCTTGCCGAAAACGAATCCAATGTGATCTTGATTGTCGGGTCCCGTCACCTTCAGATAGGCAACTGCTGCAATGGCCTCCATGGATGCATCCGAGAACACATGGAGTTCCTTCCTAGTGCTAGCAGCAAGTGAGGTTCTGGCGTAACATCTCGATATGTGGATCTCATCCAAGGCACACAAAGACTGCTTCCAGGCTTCCCATTTTGGTTCCTTCTCAGGAGCGAGTGGGGCATCCCAGTCCTTGATGGTTTCAGAAAGCTGTCTCAGAAGGGATTTACCTTGTATGGTAATTGGTGCTACGAACCCCAGTGGGTCATATAAGCTATTCACCACTGACAGGACACCACGTTTAGTGAATGGTTTGTCTGCACAGTTATTTGGAAACTGAAGGTGTCGACTGACAGGTTCCACCTCAAGCCTAAGCTTCTCTGCACAGGCGGACAGTCTGGTCCTAGGTCTCTGTCCTTCAATCCTGCTGCATGGTCACTTGAATTGAAGGCTCTCATGACAGCCTGGCTGTTTGAAGCAATTTTGTGCAATCTAAGCTTAGCTTGGTACAGCATACCTTGGGTCCTCTTGAGTAGATCGATAGCCGCTTCTTCTGTGGGTAGAGATTTTAGTCCATCATCTACATAGAACTCTTTCTCTACAAAGTCTTTGGCATCTGTTCCATATTCGGCCTCTCCTTCTTGTGTTGTTCTCTGCAGGCCATAGGTTGCCACTGCTGGGGAAGGGCTGTTCCCGAATACGTGTACCCTCATGCGATACTCCACCATCTCTTTGCTGGGGTCATTGTCCTTGTACCACAGGAGCCTGAGGAAATTCCTATGGTCCTCTCTGACTATGAAACAGTGGAACATCTGTTCAATGTCGGCGGTGATGGCGATGGGCTCTTTCCAGAACCTCATCAACACTCCTACTAGGTTGTTTGTAAGTTTAGGACCTGTGAGGAGGAGATTGTTGAGAGATACACCTTGATGTTTGGCACTTGAATCAAAGACAACTCTAATTTGCTTAGGTTTCCGTGGGTGATATACTCCGAATGAGGGTAGGTACCAGCATTCCTCGTTTTCCTTTAAGGGAGGCACTGGCTCCGCATGGTTATTCCGGAATATCTTGCTCATAAATGTGACAATGTGTTCTTTCATCTCCGGCTTGTTGCTAAGTGTGCGCTAGAGAGAGTTGAATCTGGACAAGGCTTGTTCACGATTGTTCTGGAGTCTTACCCTGGTAGCTCGGAAGGGTAGGGGAAAAACCCAGTGATTGGTCTCATCCTTAAGGAACTCATTGTCCATTATCCTGACAAATTCCTTGTCTTCCATTGACGGGGCTACTTTGTTGTCATCCTTAGTTGTATGAAACACTGATTTTCCCAGGTCGTCTGCATAGGGAGAAGGAATGACATCAGGCAGCTGTACGGGATCTGGAGGCTTCTCTTTCACCTCGTAGTGATGAGGGCATGGTTTGCAGGAAGTAGCTCGTCCGTCTCTGCGTACATAGGTCTTAAAGGAATCGACTCTTGTTCAGTCCAAGCACACATTTCCTATGATTACCCACCCCACAGGTGGCACAGTCGAGTCTCTGTGCGTAGGGGTCATAGTCAAGACCATTGCACTGTTGGCGTACCTTATGTATCCTTCAATTGTCTCTGCCGAGCAGAAGTAGGATTTCAGCATCTGAGTCCATAGGTGGGATAACACTGACTAGGTGCCTTAGGTGTGGTTGGTGGAACGCAGCTTCTGGGGTAGGGATCTCATCCCTTTGGTCGGGTATTTGATCGCATTCTATTAGCATAGGTAAGGGTATTTCTACGCCTCCGTTGACAGGAGAAGCAATGAAACCTTGTGCCCTCCTGCCGCTAGTCTCTATGCGGCCTGAGCAATTGTTCAGAGTATAGGGTGTTGCTGGTCCCTTGATTCCAAAGGCTACAAAGAACTTAGGTCCAGCTAGGGATTGATTGCTGTGATCGTCAATGATGGCATACATTTTTACTGCCTTCTCTGGTTGCCCTTCTGGATAAACTCTGATTAGGCATATACTGGCACAGCATTTATCTCTTTGGCTCTCCCCACATACCTCTGAGCATGAGCAGGAGACAGCCATGGTAGAATTGGCGTTATTCTGTGGCTCCCCACCATGGCTTGTAGCCAGACTAGAGGTAACTGCGACTGCTGGATCGCTAGTGGCTGAGGTTGGATGCAAAGCTGATGGGTGTTTGTCACTATGACACTCTTCACACTTAATGGTGGATTTACAATCCTTGGCCATGTGTTCTAATGAGGTGCAACCCTTGAAACATACCCCAAGTTCGCTGAGGATTTTCTTGCGCTCCTGCATGGTTTTGGACCTGAAACCTCTACATTTGTTCAATGAGTGTGGTTTTTTGTGAATGGGACACTCATGATTGAAAGACTTATCTCTCGATGGAATAGTGTACTGTTTATTGGCAGTTACCACAGGTGGTGGCAGGTTAGTCTTTCTGACACTTATACTGCTCCTCAAGTCCTTGCGTCTATGTGAGACGCTTTCATACCTTGATGACAGTGTTGCTGGAGCTGTAGTGTTAGACTCCAGGAAGTCTAGGCTATGGTCGTTCCTCATTTGGGTCTGTTTGTCGACAAACTTGCAGAACTGATCGAACAGAGGAAAGGTGACATCATGTGACCTTTTGCACCTGGAAATGCATATTGCCCACTTCTCTTGCAGACTATGCGGCAGCTTGGAGACGATTGGGTTCACCCCATGGGCAGTGTCCAGGTAGCATAATCCAGACAGACGAGGATCTCCTTTTGCAAGATCCAGCTCTATAAGCAAGTCACTTAAGTCCAGAAGCTTGTGGGCTTCCTTAAGGTTGATCCTTGGAACATTCTGCAGTCTCTTGAATGGGAACTTTTCTATGGCTTCAGCACTGCCATATGTTCTTTTGAGTCTCAGCCAGGCAGCAGTGAGACCTGCTTCAGCTTGCCCCACGTAGACGGTCCAAAGACTCTTGATACGGTTTGTGGAGTCAGGACCCAACTATTTTACCATGAGGTCGAGCTCCCGTTCTGCAGATAGATTGAGGTCAGCAATGGTGGCCTTGAAGGTTGCTTTCCAGGCTCTGTGGTTCTCTGCACCGTCGTCAAACTTTGAGAGGCTGGTGCTGATTAGATCTTTGCTCACCATAAACCTGGCTATCTCGGTCGTCCTTCACTCCTTGTTACAATGTTAGCTTGTGTTGCTTCTCGGGCGTATAAGCTGTGTGGCGTGGAAGGGTGAATTGTTCCCGGGTAGAATGATGTTGCTGCAGGGTTGAGCTGTGGTTTAACCTCTGGAGGTTTCGATGACTGTGGCTTGAACTGTGGAGATGGACTGGATTGCATCTTGTGGTCGTCTTGTGATGATTGCTGCATCTGAGGGGACACATTATAGCGTTGGTCTTGGGTCTCAGCAGATGCTGAGGGTAACACTGGCACCGTAAGTTGGGCTGACTTGGACATTTCCACATTGGTGGGTTGAACATCGCTGGAGAAGGTGTGTGCTGCAGATATCTCTTTCTGCACGTAATCACTGGTACGGACAGCTGGGTCCTCTTCTTCCAGTGGTGGTAGACAAATCGGGTCGAGGTTTTGCTTCAATGCTTGCTCAAGTATTTTTACTTCGGCTAGTGCGATTTCTTCATCCATTTCTGTTTGGAGAATCTTTGCCCGGGCCTCTGCTTCTGTTTGAAGGATCTTTGCTTGAGCCTCTGCTTTCTTGGCTTCTGCCCCTGCTTTGGCTTTCTTGGCTTCTGCCTCTGCTTCGGCTTTCTTGGCTTCTGCCTCTGCATCTGCTTTCTTTTCTGTAAAGGAATGTCTTAGTTTGCATCGCTCTGCATTTAAACGGGCCTCTAGGATTCTGTCGCTGAGGGCTGAAGTTCTTGAGCAGGATGATTTGTATGACCGAGCAGAGTGTCTGGATGAGCCTGACCTGTGGGATCTTGATTCTTGCAGATGAGCAATACGGAGCTCCGCTTTATTTTTGGCGTCTTGCACGGCGGCGTCCCTTTCTCTTTCTGTGGAATCCACTTTGCTTAATTCTAATGAGGCTTCATCAATATTAGAGTCTGTTAGGAAGGCAAGGTACATTGAGGACAGTCTCTTGTATCATCCGTGGGCTGTGTCTAGCCATTTTATAGTGTCCTGTAGACTCGCTGCATCATTTTTGTGGCGTTGGATGCCTGACATGAGGGAGGTGACTCGTTCCCATAGGTCGTCCAGGTTGTCATTGAATTCATCCTTCGTGGAACGGTAGTTCTCGAGGACATTTAACGTTGGCTTAAGGGAGCGTACTGGTTGCGAGTTTTGGCCTGTTTCTGAGGCTGGCTCTGTTTCCTGCTCTTCATAATGGACAGTATTGGGTTGTATTTGCTCTGTTTCAGCAGTGGGAGACTTTGCAGGGTCTTTTTCGGCCATTTTGATTTAAGGTGCACTGTCTCTTAAAGAAACTGAACTTTTGAATTGGGGGCTGGAAATCGTGGTGCAGCTTAGTTAAGACGTCCTGACGAGATACCCAATGTGTTTTTAGAGAATTGTGGGGTTTTGCAGTCCGACAATCTGCAGCAATGTTGTATAATATACAGACAGTCTTTATGCACAATGCGGTCTGGGGTGACGCAGCAGAGTTTCTTAGCAGAGCAGGGCTGCAGTATGTGAGCGGGCAGACGGGTTAGGATATAAGGGTGATTTTTTGCCGGGCTTCAAGGCAGTTTTGTGACTGTTCTGTCCCCACATGAGGCGAATGGAGCTGTAGTTGATTGGGGCTGGGAGAGATTCCTACCTTCCGTTTCCTCAATGCAGAGCAGACAGGACCATTGTTGCTGTTTTGGTGTTCATACGTCCGGAGAGATGATACACAACAGACATTGTGAAGTCCAGACTTGTTTATTGGAAATCTGGACATACAGCGTATGATTGGTAATGCAGTACTTCTCCAGAAATGCAGGCATAACGACCAAGGTGGTACAGCAAGATGATTCAGCAAATTGTGTGAGCAACGAAGTGGTCAAAAAACTGATGCCTTTCGCAAGCCCGTACAGGCAAGTCTCTCCCAAGAGAAAATGAAACTAATAATGGCAGCTAACAGGAAGAGAAGCCATGACCTTAACCAGGAAGTGGAAGGCATGTACAAGAAATAATTAGCTGCAGTCTGCTATACAGAAAAAGGACAGCAGGTGGCAGCAGACCAAATGCAAGACTACACAGCAAGAAAAATAACACAATCTATATAAGAATACAATCATAACCTTAAATGGGACAGCACAAGTGCCACAAACAGGAAGTTGATATCACCAACCTTTCCCATTTTATTTAGGTGTATCCATATAAATGTACCACCCTGTACAAACAGCTAAATCTAATGGTCACTATTTCATGCCAATTCTCCTGGATCTCTCTGCAGCATTCAATACTGTGGATCATCAGCTCCTCCTCACTATGCTCTGCTCCATCGGCCTCAAGGACACCATTTCTCCTGGTTCTCCTCCTATCTCTTCGACCGCTCCTTTACTGTACCTTTTGCTGGCTCCTCCTCCTCTCATCTTCCCCTTACTGTTGGGCCTCCTCAAGGATCAGTCCTAGGCCCCCTCCTCTTCTCTTTGTATACTGCCCCTATTAGACAAACAATCAGTAGATTTTTTTCCAGTACCATCTCTATGCTGAGGACACCCAATTATACACTTCTCCTGACATCACGCCAGCCTTTTTAGAAAGCACCAGTAATTGTCTTACCGCTGTCTCTAATAATGATAATATTTATTTTTATACAGCGCTAACATATTCCGCAGCGCTTTACAGTTTGCACACATTATCATTACTGTCCCCAATGGGGCTCACAATCTAAATTCCCTATCAGTATGTCTTTTGAATGTGGGAGGAAACTGGAGTACCCAGAGGAAACCCATACAAACACGGGGAGAACATACAAACTCCTTGCAGATGTTGTCCTTGATATTATTATGTTTTCCCTCTATCTGAAACTGAACCTGTCAAAAACTGAACTCCTCGTGTTTCCTCCCTCTACTAACCTAACTATGCCTGACATTGCCATTTCTGTGTGTGGTTCCACCTTTTCTCCCCAGCAATATGCCCGCTGTCTTGGGGTCATACTTGATTCCAAGCTCTCATTTACCCCCCACATCCAATCACTGGCTCGCTCTTGTTATCTGCACCTCAAAAACATTTCTAGAATTTGACCCTTTCTTACTTTCGGCTCTGCAAAAACTCTTACTGTTTCTCCTATTCATTCTCGTCTGGACTATTGTAACTCTCTACTAATCTGTAACCCTCTTACCAAACTCTCCCCTCTCCAATCTGTCTTGAATACTGCAGCCAGGATCATATTCCTCACCAATCGTTACACCGATGCCTCTACCTTGTGCCAGTCCTTACACTGGCTACCCATCCACTCCAGAATTCAGTATAAACTTATTACCCTCACCCACAAAGCCCTCCATGGCTCAGCACCACCCTACATCTCCTCCCTTGTTTCAGTCTACCACCCTACCTGCGCCCTCCGTTCTGCGAATGACCTGAGGTTAACATCCTCAATAATCAGAACCTCCCACTCCCGTCTCCAAGACTTTTCATGTGCTAGGCCAATTTTTTGGAATGTACTACCCAGGTTAATTCAATTTATCCCAAATACCCACAGTTTAATCCTGCCTTAAAGACGTGTTTCTTCAGACTGGCTTACCACCTCAACGCATTAGCCTAATTATCCCTGTGTTGCCCATTCAAAATTTTTACCATAACCAGGTTCCTTGTATCATATTCTCAAATGCTTTGTGCATTTAATAGCTTTCTGTGTCTGTTTTGTTACATACTTAGGCTGATAACCGGTTCATGCAGCATTACACATCCGATTCTTACACTATGGCTCGTCTCAACAATGAAAGCAATTGTTGCCATCCACCTTTCGTGTCTCCCTTTTTTCCTCATAGACTGTAAGCTTGCGAGCAGGGACCTCATTTCTCTTGGTATCTGTTTTGATCTATGTGTTTATGGTTATGCTGTAATGTCTATCGTCTGTACAAGTCCCCTCTAAAATGTAAAGTGCTGTGGAATATGTTAATAATAATAATAATTTTTATTTATATAGCGCCAACATATTCCGCAGCACTTTACAATTAAGCGGGGACATGTACAGACAATAAATTCAATACAAGTTAAGACAATTCAAACAATGACATTAGGAGTGAGGTCCCTGCTCGCAAGCTTACAATCTACAAGGAAATGGGGGGACACAGTAGGTGAGAAATGCTTGTTAATTCAGGTCTGGCAATTATAATAGGGATTTTCATATAAAGCTGCATGATCCGGTCATCAGCCCGTGTGTTTAAGTGCAATAGACAAGTATCAAGTGCAGTTATGTGCATGAAGGGTGTGGAGACAGATGAATAGTAGGGTGCAGATTCAGAATAATATTTGGAAGGAGGGAACAGGGCAAAGTTAGCTTGCTGAGTAGTTGATGTGATAGGCTTCTTTGAAGAGATGGGTTTTCAAAGCGCGCTTGAATAGGTCAGGGCTAGGTATCAGTCTGATCGTCTGGGGAAGTGCATTCCAGAGAGCTGGAGCAGCACGAGAGAAGTCTTGGAGACGGAGGTGCGAGGTTCGGATTACGGGGGATGTTAGTCTTAGGTCATTTGTAGAACGGAGGGCACGTGTAGGGCGATAGACAGAGATGAGAGAGGAGATATAAGGCGGTGCAGAACAGTGGAGAGCTTTATGGGTGAGAGAGATGAGTTTATACTGGACCCTGTAGCGAATAGGTAGCCAGTGTAATGACTGGCATAAGATGGAGGCATCGGTGAAGCGGCTGGACAGAAATATGACCCTGGCTGCCGCATTCAAGATGGATTGGAGAGGAGAAAGTTTGGTAAGAGGGAGACCGATCAGAAGAGAGTTGCAGTAGTCCAGACGAGAATGAATAAGAGCGACAGTAAGAGTCTTAGCAGTTTCAAAGGTGAGAAAAGGTCGGATTCTGGAGATGTTTTTAAGATGCAGGTGACAAGAGCGACTGAGTGATCGGATGTACGGAGTAAAGGAAAGTTCAGTGTCGAATATGACCCCAAGACAGCGGGCATGCTGCTTGGGAGTTATGGTTGAACCCTCCAGGGTTATTTCGATGTTAGGTAGAGTGAGGTTAGTAGAGGGGAGAAACACAAGAAGTTCAGTTTTAGAGAGATTTAGTTTCAGATAGAGGGAGGACATGATGCTAGAGACAGCAGACAGACAATCCTTGGTATTTTGAATTAGGGTAGGGGTGATGTCAGGGGAAGAAGTGTATAATTGGGTGTCATCAGCATAGAGATGATACTGGAACCCAAATCTGCTGATTGTTTGTCCAATAGGGGCAGTGTATAAAGAGAAGAGGAGAGGGCCTAGGACTGAGCCCTGTGGGACCCCGATAGTAAGGGGACGAGAAGAGGAAGAGGAGCCGGAAAAAGATACAGCGAAGGAGCGGTCAGAGAGGTAGGAGGAGAACCAGGAGAGGGCTGTGTCCTTGAGGCCTATAGAGCGGAGCATAGTGAGGAGGAGCTGGTGATCCACAGTGTCAAATGCGGCAGAGAGATCCAGGAGAATCAGCAGGGAGCAATGACCTTTCGATTTAGCTGTTATTAAATCATTAGAGACTTTAGTGAGGGCAGTTTCAGTAGAGTGTAAAGAGCGGAAACCAGATTGTAAGGGGTCGAGAAGAGAGTTATCTGAGAGATAGCGGATTAGACGGGAGTGGACCAGGCGTTCCAGGAGTTTAGAGATGAAGGGAAGGTTAGAGACAGGTCTGTAGTTAGCAGTGCAGTTCTGGTCCAGGGATGGCTTTTTAAGTAAAGGGGTTATGATGGCATGTTTAAATGAGGAGGGAAATATACCTGAAGAAAGAGAGAGGTTAAATATTTTAGTCAGGTGAGTGGTGACCACTGGTGAGAGAGACTGCAGGAGCTGTGAAGGAATAGGGTCACTGTTGCAGGTTGTAGGCCGAGCAGAAGCGAGGAGCTTGGAAACTTCTTCTTCTGAAACAGGCTCAAAGATGTCTAGTGAGCTTGAGGTGCGGCAGAGAAGGGGATCCAGGCACTGAGGAGATAGGGCTGAGATATCCTGATGGATGTGGTTGATTTTTTCTAGGAAATAAGTGGCCAGATCCTCACCGCTGAGGTTGGTGATGGGGGCCTGTACTTTAGGTTTCAGGAGGGAGTTTAAGGTTTCAAAAAGTCGTCTTGGGTTGTTGGATAGTGAGGTGATGAGGGTGGTGAAGTAGGATTGTTTGGCCAGATGAAGGGCAGAGTTATAGGTTTTGAGCATGAACTTATAGTGGATGAAGTCTTCTGCTAAGAGAGATTTTCTCCACTGCCGCTCTGCACACCTCGAGCAGCGCTGAAGAGAGCGTGTTTGCGTTGTGTGCCAGGGCTGCCTTTGCCTGTGTCGGGTCTTTCTGCGTATAGAAGGTGCTGCTTCATCTAGGGCATTCTTCAGTGTATTATTGAAGTGTGACAATGCTATGTCTGGACAGGAGAGGGTGGAGATGGGGGCTAAAGATGTGTGGAGATTGTCCCTAAGCTGTTGGGTATTAATGGTACGTGTATTCCGATAAGTGTGGTAAGTGGGGGTGTCCCGGGTGAGGAGACAATTCTTGACAGAGAAGGAAAGAAGGTTGTGGTCCGAGAGCGGGAGAGGTGAATTAGTAAAGTCGTGCAGCGAGCCGGGGCGGGAGAAAACCAGGTCCAGAGTATTCCCGTCCTCATGTGTAGGAGAATAAGTAAACTGTGAGAGGCCGAATGAAGAAGTTAGAGAAAGAAGATGAGAGGCAGACTGGGAGAGCGGATCATTGATAGGGATGTTAAAGTCTCCCATGATGAGGGTGGGGATGTCACAGGACAGAAAGTGAGTAAGCCAGGTGGTGAAGTGGTCTAGAAACTGGCGGGAGGAGCCTGGAGGGCGATAAACGACCGCCACTCGTAAGGAGAAGGGCTTAAAGAGTCTGATGGCGTGGACTTCAAAGGAAGGAAATGTAAGTGATGGAACCGGGGGGATGACCTGGAAAGCACATTGTGATGAAAGGAGCAAACCAACACCTCCACCCTGTCTGTTCTCAGGTCTGGGGGTATGTGAAAATTTCAGCCCACCAAACGAGAGAGAGGCAGCAGCGGTGGTGTCTGAATGCTGGATCCAGGTTTCTGTAATAGCCAGAAGGTTAAGGGAATTAGAGAGAAAAAGATCGTGAATGTAAGTCAGTTTGTTACACACAGACCGTGCATTCCAGAGAGCACATTGGAAAGTGAGAGGAGAAGGCATGCACTGAATATTAATAAGATTAGCAGGGTTTCTATATGCAGCTGGAGGAGAGTAATGTATGCTGGTGGAGGGAGGCCCAGGGTTGGGGGAGATGTCACCTGCAATGTGTTAATGCTATAGAAATATTATTATTATTATTATTATTAATAAAATCTCTACTTTGTATTAAGTACAAAAATTGTTACAGTATTTTGCCTTTATCATTCTTTTTGATTACTCCTACTCTTTTTTTCATTTAGACGATCTATTTGTGGACCCAATGTAATTGAAGTTGATATTGAGCCAATCTGGAAATTACTGTTCAAAGAGGTAATTTTTCTTACATAACATGCTTTTAGAAAATATATTCAGAAACAATATGATCATAAAATAATCAGAGCACAATAAATAAAAGATGCAAAAAATTCTGCAGAAAATGTAATAAAAAGTCCCAAGAAAAGTCTAAAGTAATGCATATGCAATGCCACTTTAACAAATTTTCAGTGGCGCTCCTCATATAAAGGAGCAGAAAGTCGACAAAAAAATAAAGCGAAATTTGAGGCGCTCAATGCTTACACAGCTTAAACTGTTTTATAAAAAAAACTTACAGACCACCAGCTATTGTATTGATGCTTCGCTCAAGCAGTTTTTCCAATCGGGCAACATACATTAGGATAGATGATGGAATATGGCTTTACATTTGGCTGGTGTTTTCAAAGCCCAAGATGTTCTTCTACAAATAAAGGATATCATTCTCTATAAATCAGAGAAGTCAAAACATAGTGTAAAACTGTTAACAAAATTTTAGAGCAGCAGCCACATCATCGCCCGTGAGACATAACAGTGAATTACCTATGCAGCCTTGAGAATGAGGTTGCATAAGCCACTTGTCATCAAGTCACCGCTCATAATTCTGGCTCTCACACTGTACTCTGCAAGACCTGGCGGAGTACAGCATGAGTCCCAGATGTGGCTGCTGCTCCAGTCTATGGAGTTCTGTTATCTGAATGGTGCTCCATCCACTGGAAGATGGAGACTGGGATTGTCGTGGGTCCTCCATGTGTACTACAGCGGACTGGTGTGGGTTTTATTTTTTAATAAATCGGTGAAAGAGGGAAATTGTTGGGGAGTTTATTCTCAAATAAATATTTTTTGTGTGTTTATTTATTTTATCTACTGGATTAGTAATGGAGGTGTCTGACAGATGTCTCTCCATTACTAACCCATGGGCTTCCTGTCAGCAGCTGGTGCTGACATCAACCCCTCAATCCACTTACCTCGATTGCCACCACACCAGGGCAACCAGAAATAATCTTATGGATGTGCCATTTCTGGGGCAGCTAAGATCTCGTCTTATTAAACTGGGAAGGGTCAACATCTATGAACTTCCCTGTAATGTATAATAATTAGATCTGTCTCTTTAAGCAAGCCAGACTTATGGGACTTGGGGGGTGGAGACAAGAGGGATGAGAAGGGAAGTTTCAGTTTCACTTCTGGTAGCATGGGAATGTAACTGTTATGCTGTGTGCTGGAGGACGAAGAATAAAACATATCTAAAGTTTAATACCTTGAATTCTTCATAACGTGTGGATATTACAACTGGCGACGAGGATGGGATATAATCACCTACTGCTGTGAGTACGGACTCTATTTTACCGCTTCACACGCCAGCACCACTGAGAGACTCTATCATGGCTGACTACTTGCACACATTCCCACAGTTTGATATGACTGATGTCATTAATCTCTCCCATAACTGGAGAAAATGGCTAAACAGATTTGAGAATTTCCTAGAAGCCATGGACATAAAGGAGGAGAAAAGAAAGAGAGCTTTGCTCCTGCATTGTGCAGGCACAGGAGTCTATGACATATACAGTACGTTACCTGCAGCAGAAACAGACACATACAGCAACTGCACTAAAGCTCTCACTGGCTATTTCAACCCCAAACAGAACATCAGATATGAAAGATATAAATTCAGGATTGCCAAGCAGCTTCCAGAAGAGTCCATAAGCACTTATGTCACACGGCTGAAAGAGTTAGCACATGGATGTGCCTTTACAGATGTAGATGATGAAATCCTAACTCAAATAATTGTCACCTGCTCGTCTAATAACCTAAGGCGTAAGGCTCTGCAGCAGGATATCTCTCTACATGATTTGCTCAAAATGGCCCGTGCTATAGAAATAGCAGATCATCAGGCTACCGTAATGGAGAATGGGGATAAATTACATGTGCATAATCTCAAACAGAAAAATTTACCAGACAAACAAGCCCAGAAACAGAAGAAATGTTATAGATGTGGACATGATTTCCCTCACCACCAGAACAAATGTCCAGCTATGGGACAAACCTGCAGTAAATGTGGAAAAGGGAATCATTTTGCAGCTGTTTGCAAATCAGCGCACTACAAGCCTCCGCTGCCTACGACAAAATCTGCAGATGTAAAAGTGATAAATCAGGACACAGAAGAAATGTCTGCGACTGAGAACTATGTGTTCACTACCTCTGTCACTGGTTCAGTACAGTCTCCCTGTGTTACACTCTCAATCTGCAACACTGACATTACCTTTACAATAGATACAGGAGCTTCAGTGGATATCATAGATGGCACTACATATGAACAATTGAAAACAAGGCCAGTCTTACAACAAGTGCAGACTAAAATCTTTCCTTATGGATCTAAAACACCTCTAGCTATAATGGGACAATTTGATGCTGAAATTAGATATAAAGAAAACAGGCAGAAAACCACTTTCCACACATTACAAGGATCGGGAGGATGTCTTCTCAGCTATCACACTGCCTTGGAGCTAGGGCTCATCCAGATTATTCATACCATAACTGACCCTGCGGATATGGATGTACAAACTATGGTGAACAGCTTTCCCTCCCTATTTAGTGGTTTGGGAAAACTAAAGGACTCTCAAGTACACCTTCATGTGGATGACAATGTTCGTCCAGTAGCCCAGCCTCACAGGCGTATTCCATTTCACCTGAGACAGAAGGTAGAAAAGGAACTCCAATTGCTCATGGATGAGGACGTTATTGAAACTGTTACTGGTCCCACTCCGTGGGTCTCTCCACTTGTGGTAGTTCCAAAACCAAAGACTCCTGATCAAGTGAGACTGTGTGTTGACATGCGCCTGCCCAACACCGCTATCCAGAGGGAAAGACATATCTCACCTACGATTGATGACATTATTCATTTATTAAATGGAGCCACTGTCTTTTCAAAGGTCAACCTCAATAAGGGATATCATCAATTAGAACTGAGTCCAGAATCCCGATATTTGACCACATTTTCCACCCATGTGGGCCTCAGAAGATACAAAAGATTGACTTTTGGAGTCTGCTCAGCAGCAGAAATTTTTCAGGATGCAATAAGGAGTGTCATTCAACACATCCCAAATGCCTTTAATTACAGTGATGACATATTGGTTTTTGGTAAAACTCAAGCTGAGCATAATTGTGCTCTATATGCTATCTTCGAATGCCTGCTTTCTGCTGGACTCACTTTAAACAAAGAGAAGTGCGAGTTTGACAAGGATTCATTAGAATTTTATGGTCACATCTTCTCGGCAAAAGGAGTACAACCCGACCCCAAGAAAGTGGAAGCTATCAGAACAGCCTCAATTCCACAGGATGCTAGTGAAGTGCGTTCTTTCCTTGGAATGGCAAGTTACTGTGCTAGATATATTCCAAATTTTTCAACAATCAGCAATCCACTACGGGAACTTACAAAACAAAGTTGTATTTTTCAATGGTCTCAAGGCTGTCAGGCCTCTTTTGAAATAATTAAAAATGAACTCTGCTCGACAACCACTATGGCTTATTTTGATCCAGCTCTTCGAACTGAACTGATTGTGGACGCCAGTCCCGTGGGACTGGGTGCTATTCTAGCGCAATACAAGGATAACAATCAAAATCCTCACATCATTTCTTATGCAAGTAAGAGCTTAACAAACACTGAAAGAAAATATTCTCAACCTGAAAAAGAAAGCTTGGCAGTTGTCTGGGGATGTGAACACTTTCACTTATTTCTCTATGGAGCTCCCTTCACCATTGTCACAGATCATCAAGCACTTCTTACAATTTTTGGAAATCCCAGAGCTAAAATGCCTGCATGAATTGAACGATGGGGCCTACGTCTACAGGACTACAACTATAAAATTGTTCACAAACCTGGAAAATACAGCAATCCGGCTGATTATCTTTCAAGACATCCTACTAATGATGATATACCTGTGCATTCCTCCATTGAAGAATACCTACGTTTTGTTACAGATCATGCCGTGCCAAAAGCACTTTCTCTTGATCAATTTATAAATGAAACAACAAAAGACAAGACACTCTGTGCCCTAATACAAATCATCCAAAATCGAAGGTGGCATGAAATTCAAAAAGAAAAATTTCCTGATTCTGAGATTAATCTGAAAGAGTTAAAACTATTCTCAAACGTACGTGAGGAATTATCAGTCACTGAAGAACACCTCATTCTTCGAGGTACCAAACTAGTTGTACCTAAGACTTTGCGTAACTTAGTCATACAGATAGCACATGAAGGTCATTTAGGAATTGTTGGCACAAAGAAGTTACTCAGAGAAAAAGTGTGGTTCCCAAATATGGATCACTTGGTGGAAGAAAAGATTAGACGCTGTTCTACTTGTTAATTAATCACTCCATCATCAAACTTAGAGCCATTACAAATGTCTCCGTTACCCACTGCTGTCTGGGAGGAAGTGGCAGTCGATATATATGGACCATTGCCAAATGGCCAATACATTCTCGTAACAATTGATGAATATTCTCGATACCCTGTCATTTCATTTATCTCTTCAACATCTGCTAATAATGTCATACCAGAGCTGGACGACATTTTCTCGGCATATGGTATTCCAAAAGTGGTCAAAACAGACAATGGACCTCCATTCAATGGACATGTGTTTACACAATTTTCTGAATACTTGGGATTCAATCACAGGAAAATCACACCTTGCTGGCCGCAAGCCAATGGAATTGTGGAACGTTTTATGCGCACTCTGGGGAAACGTATCAAGGCAGCGAGTCTGGAGCACATCCCACTGAAACAGTCATTATACAAATTCATGCGTAATTACCGCAATACGCCACACTCCACTACTAATGCTGCTCCAGCTCATTTAATGTTCAGCAGAACCCTGCGTATACGTCTCCCTGATGTGACCAGCCATCCCCGACCGAGTGACTCCTCAGTGAGATCCACAGATTTCTCCAACAAACAAGCCATGAAACGTTATGCAGACAGAAGGCGAAGGACACAGTCAAGTGCCATCGAAAGAGGGGATGTCGTGGTGGTACGTCAAAGACCAACCAACAAGACCTCACCTGTATATGGTCCTGCAAAATATTATGTTACCAAAAGGAAAGGCAGCATGATCACAGCTGAACGAGATGGACACTCCATAACGCGAAATTCTTCATATTTTAAAGTCATACCGCAGAATGATGACAATGAACTCTCTTTGGTGGAAGATTTGGTATCTGATGGTAGAGACGACCAACAAGAGGTAGCTGGTCCATCAACAATGAACTCTCTCAATGAGCCCAGACGTTATCCTACACGAGAGAGAAGAGCTCCATCGAGGCTTATTGAAGAAGTGTAACTACAGTTTTGTTTGGTTTTTTTTTTGTTGTTGTTTGTTTCTCTGGTTTTAGAATTGAACAAATAAGACAAAACGGACATATGATTTCTTTGGACGTTTTCATGTTGTTGCATTTATGAGTAATATAGATTATTTATAAAAAAAAAAAAAAAAAGAGGGGATGATGTAATGTATAATAATTAGATCTGTCTCTTTAAGCAAGCCAGACTTATGGGACTTGGAGGGTGGAGACAAGAGGGATGAGAAGGGAAGTTTCAGTTTCACTTCTGGTAGCATGGGAATGTAACTGTTATGCTGTGTGCTGGAGGACGAAGAATAAAACATATCTAAAGTTTAATACCTTGAATTCTTCATAACGTGTGGATATTACATTCCCCAACCTAATAACATCAGTTCCCCAAATGTCTGCTTTGCTAGTTATAAAAATTAGGGGAGACCCACATCATTTTTTTAGGATCCCTTCATTTTTAATACCAAGGAAAGGCAAAGCTGACAGATGGGGGCTGATATTAATAGGCTCAGAAGGTCAATGCCATTAATTGACATGGCTGTGATGGGCTAGGACATGCCCACAGCCTTAAAGCTCATTGATTAGCTGCACTGCAGCATTTGAACAAGTTTTATTAGGCTGCCGAACCCGAACAGTAACAGGGATGTCCAGTAAGAAGTCCATGTTAGGGGTTCGGCACCGGACACTATGTGTCCAGTACAAACCCCGAACTTTACCATTGGGGTTCGCTCATTCCTAAACCAATGCTTATTTAGTGAATAAAAAGACAAAATACCATAATTTTACTCATCCTTATATATAATTTGTATTTTTTGTAGCACATTCCAGACTTGGGCTATGAGTATTAACCATTTTCTTGTCTCCTTTTTTTTGTAGGTTTTAAATCCTTTTTATGCCTTTGAAATGTGTAGTTTGGCCCTTTGGTTGGCTGTGGGCTTCATAGCATATTCCATTGCTGTTATTATTATGACTCTCATTTCCATTGTTTTTACAGTTCATGATCTTAGAAAGGTGGGTAATACTATTAATACTAAATATAAGCTTCTAATAACAAATATTCCCGAATCTGTGGAATTTTACTAGTGGGAAAATGCTTCACTGGTGATATGACAATTGAATGTAATCTTGTTACAGTTATAAGCCAAATGCATAAATGTATACCTTTCACTAAGAATTTACAATTTTAAGGTGTAATATACATTAAAAGTGTTTTTTTTTTGTGAAAATATTCTCTCCATCTGTCAAGACAAAAGATGCACAAAACTTTATTCTTTAAAATTACGTAGAAAAATAGATGTTTTTATTTTTTTGCAGCAACACCACCACTATTGTCGAGGATTTGTTTCTGGCATTGCATTAATACTAATTTCAATAGTCATAGGCTGCATTGTCATTATGCAGAACTTATAGGAGCTCTGAGCTGAGATGGAGGCAAAGAGGAGAGAAAGTTAACAGCAGCATATAATCAATGTGCTATAGAGAGCTAACTTGGATGTTATGAGTTAACTTCTCTCTTGGAATGTGACTACTGTAATCACTGGAGTCTGGGCAGGCACTACTGTCCAAACTCGATGGAAAACATTCCTACACTATGAAAGTTAAACTCTGTCAGGGGAATAACAGCAGATAGAAAAAGTAAGTCAATTGTAAACTTGCTTACTTTCGTGCTGTTTAACTACATAAAGCAATTTAATAACTTGAGACTACCCCTATAGAGAAAAAAAAAACATATTGGATATCTTTCAGAATGTCATCCTATTTTCTTTGATTGGTATATGCAATGCATTAAACTATGCAAACAAAGAAAAAATAAAGTTCCATCCTTTCAGCCGGCAGGACTATGTTTTAATCAAGTAGAGTGATGAAATGTTTGTACTTTTGTAAATAGAACACTTGCAATTCCATCTTCCCAAAACTGAAATCTATCATCTCAATTTTATCCAAAGGAATCTGTAAAGCTTCATAACCTTGTGGAGTCTAACAACAGTATGAAAGTGACCATACGGCAAAAAAATGGAGGTATGCTGCTTTAAGGCCACAAGTGAGCTGGATTACACTGTTTTCAGTTAGTTTCACCATTTTTCACATGTTAAACATACCCATTTATGATAAAGTGTCTGAAGATACAAATAAAATGTATTTTGTTATTTTAATTTTTATTTCTCATCTCTGTTACGGAGATATTAGCTTGTAAACTTCATATGATATTTTCTCTTTTAATCAAGGAGGCATTAACAGAGATTTTCTCCTTGCATGACTTTGCCCAATCATAAGCAGGTAGCATCATTTATATAACTAATATATAAAGCTCAAGTGTGTGTATGTATGTGTGTATGTCCGGGATTGGCATCCGCACCGTCGCAGCTACAGCCACAAAATTTGGCACAGTCACACGTCTGGACCCCGAGAGCGTCCTAGGCTATGTTGTGAGGCGAAAGTTTAACCCCGCGCCTTCCAATTCATCAAACAATTTTGCCACTATCTACATAATGGGGAAAAAGTGTGTGTGTATCAAGCCCCGCCCCTCATTATGATGTCATAATGGTTGCCATGGCAATGCTGATGTCATCATAGGTTGCAAGCCCCGCCGCTCATTATGATGTCATAATGGTTGACTATGGGATGGAGGATGTGTGATGGGTATATGGGCACTGGACTATGGGATGGAGGATATGTATGATGGGTATATGGGCACGGGACTATGGGATGGAGGATGTGTGATGGGTCTATGGGTACTGGACTATGGGATGGAGGATATGTATGACTGGTACATGGGCACGGGACTATGGGATGGCGTATATGTATGATGGATATATGGGCATGGGACTATGGAATGGAGGATATGTATGATAGGTATATGGGCATGGGACTATGAGATGAAGGATGTGTGATGGGTATATGAGCACTCGACTATGGGATGGCGAATATGTATGATGGGTATATGGGCACGGGCCTATGGGATGGGGGATGTGTGATGGGTATATGGGCACGGGACTATGGGATGGAGGATGTGTGATGGGTATATGGGCACTCAACTATGGGATGGAGGATATGTATGATGGGTATATGGGCATGGGCCTATGGGATCGTGGATGTGTATGATGGGTATATGGGCACGGGACTATGGGATGGAGGATAATTACAATTTGCTATAACTAACCACAGTTAGTTACTATGCCCGGGCAGTGCCGGGCTCTTCAGCTAGTATATATATATATATATATATATATATATATATATATATAAAGCTGAGTGTATGTGTATGTGTGTATGTCTTTTGTGTGTATATGTGTATCGACGATGATGTCATTATGGTTGCAATGGCGATGATGATGTCTTAATAGGTTGCAATGGTGACGGTTATGTCATAATGGTTGCCATGGTGATGATGATGTCATAATAGGTTGCCATGGCGACGATGATGTCATAATGGTTGCCATGGCAAAGATGTCAAAATGGGTATATGGGCACGGAACTATAGAATGGAGGATATGTATGATGGGAATATGGGCACGGGACTATGGGATGGAGGATATGTGTGATAGGTATATGGGCACGGGACTATGGGATGGAGGATATGTATGAAGGATATATGGGCACAGGACTATGGGATGGAGGATAATCATTATAATTTGCTTTAACTAACCACAGGTAGTTACTATGCCCTGGCAACGCCGGGCTCTTCAGCTAGTGCAGGATAAAAAAAGAAAATTCCTCCAGAGAACCTTAGAACTTGTTTTCTCTGTGAGATATGGTAAGACATGTACTAACCAGAACACACAGAACGCATTGTCAAAAATTACTGAGATTACAAGTGCAGGGGAAGGAGAATAAGCTATCATTGCATACACCATTATGCATTATTCACTAATGTCTGTGATAGAAGCAGAGTGATCTACATGAAATACTGCTCACACAATACAGCTCTCATTTTACAGTCATGACAGTGCTGTGAGATGACAGCTGTAGTGTGAAACCAATGTGCCACATACAGGACTGTGCATTTATCCACAATATTGGGGAATTATTCACCTTGGATAGATGCAGATTAGTAATGAGCGAGTATGCGCGTTGTTCGGGTTTTCCCGAGCATGCTCGGTTATTCTCCGAGTATTTTAGCGTGCTGGAGATTTAGTGTTTGCCGACACAGCTGCATGATTTGCAGCTGCTAGACAGGCTGAATACATGTAGGGATTGCCTGTTTGTTAGAAATTCCACACATGTATTCAGGCTGTCTAGCAGCCGCAAATCATGCAGCTACGTCGACAACATTAAATCTCCGAGCACGCCAAAATACTTGGAGATCATCCAAGCATGCTCTGGAAAACCCGAGCAACAAGTATACTCACTCATCACTAATGCAGATGTAATGACACACAGCTCTGCTTTTGTCCCATTGTACTTTTAATCACATTAATCTCCAGCTGTGATATCTGTATGACATAGTTAAGGCCCCGTTACACGAAACGATGTCCCAGCGATCCCACTAACTATCCGACATGATAGGATTGCTGGGACATCATTAGGCTGATCGCTGACCTCCAGCGATCAGGATCAGCAACGCTGGACGCTGGTTTCTAATGTAAACATCGGGTATCCAGGAGCCAGCGTCCAGCGTCACTGATGGCTGGTCTCTCGCTGCCACACGCAGCGATGCGTGCTGGCCAGCGGGAGACCAGCGATCGAAAAACAGCCCAGGCCGATCGAGAACAATCAGTGATAACCGCCAGGGGGTCGGTCGCTGATCCCCGTCACATACAGCGATCTAGCTGGCGAGATCACTGTGGCGTCACAAAATCAGTGATCTCGCTAGCAGATCACAAAGAAAGCCAATTCAAAGCTTTTCTGGGGGAATTTTATTTTTTTCCTTTTTACCTGCATGACACTACCTGCTTGTGATTGGGCAATGTCATGCAGGACAAAAAGTAAACACCTCCAGAAAAAAATTTCTCCTAATGCACCTTTGGATGAAGAAAAATTTAGCATATGAATGTTACAAGCTAATATTTCCATAATGGAGATGATGACTATAAAAGATAAAGCTACATTTTTTTTAGATCTTCAGCTACTTTATCATGATGGGGCCAGTTTAGCATGTACAAAATGGTGAAAGGTTCTCTTTAAAGAGTTACAAATTGGTAGTAATATTTTTTATAAAAATAAGTATATTATAAAGACTATTTGTCTGCAATGTATTTTTACATATTTTTTAAGTGCATGAAAAGTTTGTATCCTTGCACAATTAGCAATAAGGAAAAACCAACACATATACAGTACATAGCCATAATATAGATCTGTGCTATGTGCATGTGTTATGCAACATCCATATCCTTCCATGGGTCTATTCTTTATCTCTGTGTGTCTCTGGTTTTATGCACAAGCAATGCAGGGTTTTTCTATGGAAATATGTTATCTAATTTAATAAATACTACTAATGTGGGAGGGTTAATAAAAATGCTGCTTGTACTTAGAAATATACAGTACTTTGAATAAGGGAAAAATATATTATTTTTAAGATAAGTATTCATTTGGAATTTTTGTTGCAGAGTGTAAGGAAGTGGAATCCCGCTTCTTGGTGCCAGGTGACGCAATTGTCCTTACGGGAAAGAAGCTTTTCCTTCCATGTGATGCAATACTCATCAGTGGAGGATGTATTGTGAATGAAAGCATGCTAACAGGTATCAGATATATGAGGCATCCTATCGATAAGATTAATAAGTATGAAACTGTATTTTCCTAAAACAACTATGATACCCTTATATTGTGAATAACTATTGATCTAGAACAGACCTTTTATTTGAATTTCATCAGCTATTTTTTGATAACATGATGCCAGGAGAATCGGAAAAAGAAAGCAAATTCAAATCAAAAAGTACAAATTATTGAAGTTGTTCTCTTTGAATTTTTTTTAGGTGAAAGCGTTCCTGTCTCTAAGACGCCCCTGCCTCATAATGATCATACTACGTCATGGAAGGTGCACAGTGGAGATTTCAAAAGACATGTACTTTTTTGTGGAACAGAAGTGATTCAGACAAAGTCCACAGGCCAGGGGCAAGTAAAAGCGGTTGTCCTAAGAACTGGTAACTAAGAATTCAGACTGTACTATAGATATTGTACATCGCAATACTTTTACTTAGGTCAAAGTGACTGTTACCGTCCATGACGAGTTCAATTGATGGCTGAAGTGTTCTCAGTAAATTTCTTACAATATTTGTCTATAAAGAGGACATCAGAAACTAAAACCATAGATTCCCCCTTAAGAAGCATTCTTTATTAAGAATATGTTAAAAAAAATACTCATATTTAACACACAACAATTAATCCAGTGAATTTAAAACACAATATGTTCTATTCCCAGAACTGGGAATTAAATCCGAAGGATGGTCATAATATCTGAGAATGTGGATCCTATAGGTGGGATTTTGCCCTAATAACGATACTTACTTGAGATATGGAGATGGCACCCTAGGGTCACGATAATGGCACCCACGCTGGTCATAGGCTGTTTAATAACAGGAAACAAAATTGTATGAATATAGTAGACAATAAAACAACCATGTCAAAAAACAAAAATGCAAAATATAGGTCTGGGACCTAAGCCATAATTTATTGCATCTTACTGTAGTATCTCTCCACTATTATTTCACACAGAAATTAATGTAACCATAGGCAGATGGTAATCAATGCCAGGGTTAACATTCATTTTATACTGAGGACCATCTCTTCAACAAAACCATGGAACTCCTTTAGAGATATAAAGATGAGCACAGTATCAAACAGAAGGATGTCCTAAAGATATACCAATATAGGCTTTAATAATCAATCTTTTATAGAATTTATTGTATACTGTGCCTTCAGAAGGATGGTCATAAAATCTATGTATATCTTAAAGGTGGGATCTTACCTTAGTGATGACCCCTGTCTTGCAGCAGAGGTTGGCACCCTAGGGTTACAATAGTAGCTCCCCTCACTTGTCTCCTTATAATTCTCTTACCTGTCTGAATACAAGACAAAAAGTCCATAGAAATAAAATTAACGATAGTGCAAAATGATGATCAAAAATGCTAAGGTAACAGTCGTATAACATAGACATCATCATCATGTCTTCATATAAGGTAGGGAGCTTCCCTGGATATATCCACCCAGATAGACTTCAATAGTCAGTCATTGATAAACATAGAGTAGCATGTGTAAAGGGTTAACTTATATGTTCACACGCTGTGCCTCTACGCGTTTCCCCTCTTATAGCATCAGGTTTCATCAGGCGGCTGTGTTGAAAGATCTCATATGGTGGAATAGTGAAGACCAGCTGAAGATGCATTACAACTATTATGTCCATGCAGATAGATCCAAGAGGGCAACATAGTCCGGCTTGTCATTCTATAAAGTGTCTCCCTCTCACAGTGCGCATGTTTCTAAATCATTCAAAGCACTAGAGGCTTTCATAGTGCACCTGCACTGGGACCGATCATGAGTCCCAGCCCCCATTTTCAACCCTTAGAAAATGGTGTACTTGTTTTTTAAAAACATTTAAACATGAAATCACAATGCTACACTTTGCAGCTATGTAACTTCATTGAAATAGTCAAAAAGATAGCATACTAGTAGATAGCCCATCTCAGGACGGTGACTGTAACAAAAAACGCATCTACTTAAGATCAGAGATCTTGTATTAGGACAACATCTACTGTATATAAATATCAATGCTCACGAAAATTACTTAGTGGAATTAGGAATACATCTTGCTGTCAATTCCTGTACAGTGCTTCTATGTAGGCACTGAATACAGCAGGAATCAGTGTGCACTGTCACCAGTGAGCACTTTCGCCTCAACTTGGCAGTGTCCACATCACTTTGTACATACGTCTACGGCATTTTGATCTGAGCAGTAAATGCAACAGGCCGACTACAAGTTTGTGAAGTAGATGAGGCACAAACGCAGGGTAGTGTAGCAGAAATCGCTCCACGCTGCACTGGTGAGTGGGTGGAAAGGAATTGTTCTTCAGCTTTTACTCCCTGGAAGGTAAGTGCAGACTCTACAATATAAACGCTTAGGGTATGTGTCCATGGTCCGGAATCCCTGCGCTTTTGATGCAGATACCCCAGCAGATACCCCAGTTCGCCCAAAGCGAACACATGCAGAACACATGCAGAAACACTACATCCTATTCATAGACAGTGATATTTATCTTGCGGAGACTGAGCATCTCCGCAAGATAAATAGACATGCTGCGGTTTATAAAGATGAGCCACATGTCCGGTTACACAGGTCTGCCATCTGCGTGTTTGCATGCATAGTGGAGATGGGATTTCATTAAATCCCCTCCATTATGCTGAAACATCTGGACACTGTGGATTGGATGCTGCGGCTGTAGGCAGCGTCCAATCTGCAGCAAATACTGAAGGAATACGCCCTGTGGAAACATTCCCTTAGGTGTCAAGTCCCCTTCTATTGGCCCAAATATTAAAGTGCATATATATATATATATATATATATATATATATATATATATATACAATTATATGTTAGACATGGATATTGTTAAATAAATATTATCAAGCTGAAATAAAGTTTAATTATTTCTTCATTCACACTTTTCCTATGAACTCTTTGTCTCATTTACAGGATTTAATACTGCCAAAGGTGACCTGGTTAGATCCATCTTGTATCCAAAACCCATGAACTTTAAACTCTACAGGGATGCCTTCAGATTCCTCATGGTTCTAGCAACAGTAGCCGTAATTGGAACAATCTACACAGTGGTTGTTTTTGTCCTACAAGGGGTAAGATTAATAGTTCCATTTTTATGTATGAAGAATAGAAATATTGCTTTTAATTAAGACACATTTCTTCTGTAGCAGTTGATATACTCCAGTATGTTATAGAATACTGTCAATATTAGCGATTAGTGATGTGTAATTGGTTTTAAAATGTTTATGTTTTTTATTCCAAATATTTTCTATAGCAGTTTTAATTGGATGTGTACGTTATATTAGGTATTTAGGAATTTAATGTGATCTTAGGTATTTTCCAGTGGTGTGTGTTAAATTCAATGGTTATTAAATATATAACTTTTGCTGATTTCATTTGTGCATGTCCCAATAATTACAGTGTTTAGAGAGCTGGTATCTGTTCTACAAATGTTGTAAGAAACTTTGTGATTCATTTATTAAATCTCTGCTTGTTGTCAGCAAATGGATCAATCCTTGCTGACAACCAAAGGCTGGAAGCTTACCTAGCTCTAACACTTCTTGAAGTTGATGATGAACATTAATTTATCCAACCTATGGAACCCTGGAAAATGATCTGCATTATTTTTTCTCTTATCCTGGTGGTTTGTTGCAATGTATCAGTCTAATGTCAGTTTGAGGCCAAATCAGTTTAGCTTGCAATTAATTTTCTAGACTGAATACATTGTAGCAAACTCTCAGCATTGAGATATTTAATTTTCAGTTTTTAGCGTCCGGATGTAAACGCTAACATTTCTATTCACTGACATAAGAAATTAAAAGCGTTACAATGCCTAATTATAATTTATTATACATGTTTTACTATAGGAATCTCCCACTGAAGTGATGATAAAAGCCTTGATTATTATCACAACAGCTGTTCCTCCAGCATTGTCGGCAGCCCTATCTACGGGGATCATGTATGCACAGCGTAGACTTAAAAAAAAGGGTATTTTCTGCATCAGCCCTCAAAGAATAAATGTTTGCGGCAGGTTGAACATTGTGTGCTTTGATAAGGTGAGGAAATTCCCATTTAGTATTAAAGTGGTTGCCCAGTCCAAGTCGTCGATAAGTCTGCAGTCACTCTGTGAGCATGGACCTGAGGATATGTATGGGTTATACATACTCCCAAGTAGAGCCGATCCAGTAGGTGCGGCCACGCTCCATACATCTGTATGGAGTGAGGTTATGCCCTCTAGTTGGCCACACCCTCCAGTAGATCACACCCTGTTTATGGCCACCACACCCACTAGTCAGCCACACCCTCCAGTAGACCACCAGTCACGCCCACTGTATGGCCACATCACTAGCCCGGATGCGGCCTTGCTCCATACAAGTGTACAAGTGTATGGAGCGATGCCACTCCCACTAAATGAGCTCTGGCCAAGAGTATGCCTAATGCATACATACCCTCCAGTTCCAGATCAGAAACCGGCGAATCCTCAAAGAACACAGTGAGTACACTGGGGGGATTCATAAGCCTGCAGTCACACAGAGTGGTTGCAGACTTATCAATTTGAACTGGATAACCCCTTTAATTACAATATATCTACTTATTCTTTTAGAGTTTTCACAAGAAGATACATTGTATTCAGAAAAACATTTGTCAGTTTACAAAATAAATATTAAGTAATTGTTACTATATTATAGAAATGTACAAGATTTCAAGTAAGATTTTGTATTTTTTACTATAGACTGGAACTTTGACTGAAGATGGATTAGATTTATGGGGTGTTCTTCCTTCTCATGGAAACTGGTATGCTTCATCATCAGAATACAATATTCATATTTTTTTCTACAGTATACAGTATAATTGTACACCTGGAATATAGAGACTTTCTGTGTCATATAGGATGCAGCACACAATGTCATGCAGACATTGGTGGCAAGAAGTGTGATGGTGCAACAAGTTTTTTTGCCTATTTAGTTGCAGATATCAGCTATTAATAGAATTATTAACACTCAGACATTTTACATGTGACATACAGCAACTATTATCTTTATCGCCACAACATGGAGGATCACAGGAGAAAACTGACACAAACACATCAAATAGATTTTATAGTACAGTTTTAACAAGCTCTAACAATTAACATACTGTCATCTGCTGTGTGTTCAATACAGACCCTACAGCATAAGCCTGCAGCTGTTGTATACCCCAACATATTCACCTATGGTTTATTTTGACATGGAAAAAAGGAAAGTCTCCTCACTCAAAATGCTCAAAAGTGTGTGATTTTTATAATAGTAGCATTCTGAAATGCTTCTAAGAGTATCTTTAAGTGTAATATTTGATACAATCTAGACAAAAAAAAAAATCAATTCTAACAATACTACTTTCAGAGTACGCACTTGGAAATGCTTTAGCTGCATACACTAAACGATTCCATACACCGACAAAGACCTGATATAAAAAATAATAAACAGATATGTATAGGTAAAAACATTTTTTAAACCATATAAAACTTACACCACATGGGATATACGGTAATTAGTAAGTGTTTGTCACACAGTTGCATACTTTGTTGATTTATGTTCAATTCATGCATTACATGCCACAATTACTGACATTTGACAAGACAAATAACACATCATCGTCTTCAGTTTCCAGGAGGTGCACAGCTTCGTGTCTGATAACACTTTGCCCTGGGGACCATTACTTGCAGCTTTGACAAGTTGCCACTCATTAGTTGCTATTGATGGAACCATCCAAGGGGATCCACTGGATTTGAAGATGTTTGAAGCTACACACTGGGTAAGATGAAGAATAATATTCTGTTGACTGTCAAAAGTAACTAGTATAAGCCAAATAATCACAAGCATGACCACAACACATTTTGGTGCCTCAAATGTTAGACCTGTTTCTCGGCATATTTGACTCGCTGATTCCAAAAATGACTACCCGTTTTTCCGTATCAGCTGTAGTTTTTCAGATAAAAAACATATGCCACTCTCCACTCTGCATGCCCATAAAAAAACAAGATATTCTAATACAGTGTTTAAATTAATATATTTTCACCCCTTCACAACATGCGCCGTACATGTACAGTGCATGTCGTGTCTCTCCTTTTGATTTGGACTCTGACGCTGAGTCCATATTTTTCCTGGCACATGTCAGCTGTTATGATGTACCCCTAAACAGCCGTGGATAGAATAACGACTCGCCCGAGACTGTTAACCCATTCAATGCCGCAGTCAATCTCTGAAGGCGGCATTTAATGTGATTGCACTGGAAGCACGTCACTAATCCCGCCCATCAGCACCCGTTTCACATGACCGTGGGTCACCAATGGGTTGGCAGCAGACTCCTGAGGTTGTCATTGTCCGATTGCTATGAGCGCCAACTGCTAGGCGGCACTAATAGCAAATGAGCATTTCTGCTACACACAGGCGATCTGATCATCGCTTGTGTGTAGCAGAGGCGATCAGACAACTGCAGCTTCTAGTCTCCCATGGAGATTATTGAAACATGCAAAAAGTAAAAAAAAATGTTTTTAAAAATATTAAAAAACTAAAAAATATAAGAGTTCAAATCGCCCTCCCCATTCGCCCATCTCTCTATATAAAACGGAATGTGTGTGTATCACCAACCAATCACGAAGCATCTTTCATTTCAACAGAGCTGTTGAAAAGAAGCTGAGCTTTGATTGGTTGCTATGAGCAACAGTTTTCCTTGCAACCAATCACTAAGCATCTCTCATTTCACCAGAGCTGGTTAAAAGAAGCAGAGCTGTGATTGGTTGCTATGAGCAAGTTTTCCCACTTGACAACACCTCAGCAGACACTGACATGGTGGGAGAAATCTAGCATCCCTGGGAACATAAGCTCCCAGCCACTGTCTGCCCCCCCAGAAAGGAGCAGAGAGCACATGATAGAAATGAATCCCCCCTCCCGTGCCCATATCCCCATCACACATCCTCCATAATATAGACACATTTTCCCTCTTAAAGGGATCATTGGTATGGAAGTCAGAGCAAATCCATCCAGCACTTTGGTTTTGACCCCAGGCCTCTCTTAAATCATTGGTATGGATAGGGGATATACGGGAGAAATCTTGGAGGCAGTTGTGTGAGGAACGAATAGTGTGGAGGAGAGTAGGAGGTCTTGGGAGGATCGAAGATTACATGAGGGAAGATATTGGGAGATTAGTTCAGAGATATAGGGAGGGGAAAGGTTGTGGATGGCTTTGTAGGTCAGTGTTAGTAGTTTGAACTGGATTCGTTGGGGAATTGGGAGCCAATGGAGGGATTTGCAGAGGGGAGAGAAAGGGGAGTAGCGAGGAGAGAGGTGGATTAGTCGGGCAGCAGAATTGAGGACAGACTGGAGAGGTGCAAGAGAGTTAGCAGGGAGGCCACAGAGGAGAGTGTTGCAGTAGTCAAGGCGGGAGATGATGAGGGCATGTACAAGAGTTTTAGTAGATTGAGGGCTGAGGAAGGGATGGATTCTGGAAATATTTTTGAGTTGGAGGCGACAGGAGGTGGCAAGAGTTTGGACGTGTGGTTTGAAGGACAGAGCAGAGTCGAGAGTTACTCCGAGGCAGCGGATTTCAGATGCAGGAGAGAGTGTGATGCCATTTACCATAATAGATAGATCGGGTAGGGAAGATATGTGAGATGGAGGAAAGATAATGAGTTCAGTTTTGTCTACATTGAGTTTTATGAAGCGAGAGGTGAAAAAGGAGGATATGGCTGAGAGACACTCTGGGATTCTGGACAGCAGAGAGGTGACATCTGGGCCAGAGAGGTAGATCTGAGTGTCATCTGCATACAGGTTGTACTGGAAGCCATGGGACTTTATGAGTTGTCCTAGGCCAAGAGTGCCTTCAAATGCTCTGGTACTGACCCCAGGCTCTCTTAAAGGGATCTCCTGTTTGGAATTTAGAGCAAAACCCCTCAGCGCTCTGATTCTGACCCAGGATTCTATTATAAGTATCATTGGTAAGAAAGTCAGGGCAAATCCACTCAGTGCTCTGGTTCTGATCCCAGGCTTTCTTAAAGGGATCCCCGGTATGGAAGTTAGGGATAATCCATTCAGCGCTCTGGTTCTGACCCAAGGCCCCTCTTAAAGGGATCCCTGGTATGGAAGTGAGGGCAAATCCACTCTGTGCTTTGGTACTGACCCAAGGCCTTTCTTAAAGGGATCTCCGGTATGGAAGTTAAGGTAAATCCTTCAGCGCTCTGACTCTCACCCCAGGCTTTTATTAAAGGGATCATTGGCATGGAAGTCAGGGCAAATCCATTCAGCGCTCTGGTTCTGATGCCAGGCCTCTCTTAAAGAGATCCACAGTATGGAAGATAGGACCGTTCCACTCAGCGCTCTGGTTTTGACCCCGGGCTGATGTGGGATATTAGGGGTAGTAGTCCGGTGGCTCGGGCTGACGGGATGATTTGGGATATTAGGGGTAGAAGTCCGGTGGCTCTGGCTGACAGGATGATGTGGGATATTAGAGGTAGTAGTCAGGTGGTTCTGGCTGACAGGATGATGTGAGATATTAGGCGTAGTAGTTTGGTGGCTCTGGCTGACAGGATGATGTGGAATATTAGAGGTAGTAGTCTGGTGGCTCTGGCTGATGGGATGATGTGGGATATTAGGGGTAGTAGTCCGGTGGCTCTGGCTGATGGGACGATGTGGGATATTAGGGGAAGTAGTCCGGTAGCTCTGGCTGTCGGGATGATGTGGGATATTATAGTGAATGTGCTATGCGGAGTGGTCGGGGCTATACACTCAGCTTTATATATATATAGATATAACCATTATAATTTGTTATAACTAACCGTAGTTAGTTACTATGCCCGGGTAGCGCCAGGCTCTTCAGTTAGTTCAAATTAAAACAATTAAAAAAATACACATATTTGGAATCGCAGTGTTCAGAATTGCCCGATCTATATATATATAAAAATATTTAATCCGATCGGTAAGCAGCATAGCGAAAAAAGTCAAAATGCAAGAATTACGCTTATCCCCATCATTGCATTAAAATGCAATACAGGGCGATTAAAAGATGGTATCCACACTAAAATGGACATAGCCCTAGATCACGAAAAATTGAGTCACTACTGGTCTCGGGAAATGACGCAATTTGTTTTTTAACAAACTACTGATTTTTTTTTCACCATTTAAATAAAAAACCTATGCATGTTTGGTACATACAAACTCGTAATGACATGGAGAATCATAAACTCGCAATGACCTGGAGAATCATAATGGCATTTCAGTTTTAGCATTTGGTGAACATGATAAAAAGAAAAATCAAAAAAACAGTTGTGGAATTGCACTTGTTTTTGCAATTTCACCACGCACTTGGATTTCTTTTTTCCCATTTTTGAGTACACAATATGGCAGAACCAATGGTATCATTCAAAAGTACAACTTGTCCCACAAAAAACAAGCTCTAACATGGCCATATTGACGGAAATATTAAAAAGTTATGACTCTGGCAAGAAAGGGAGTGAAAAACGGAAATGCAAAAACGAAAAAGCTGCAGCGTGAAGGGGTTAAAGTACTTTAGCTTTATTTTTATTTCACCACTGGAGTGGTGCTACTAATCTAAGTACCCTAATGCCAGTAATATAATTACTAACTGCCATTTTCAGCTGTTGGCGCCTCCAATACGATCCAACACCATTGTGTGATCACAACTTCTGACTGATTGAAAGTCAGAGGTAACGGTCACAAACTCTCAATGCAAGTCTATTAGAGCCAGTATGTGTCATGATACCAGTGCTGAGCGACCGGTACTGCTGGGGTTAATGTTCTGACCTCAGTGCAGACTCTCACCTGCACATCTGGGACCTATTCTGGTGGCCTCTCATTGGTTCTGGGGAGGCTTCTTATAGCCTCTGGAAGCTCCCATCCCTTGTCAGTTATACTTTCGCCCTTGGCATTGTGTGGTGACCCTTGAGTGTGTTAGTGCTGTGTTCTGGTTGCATGATTCTCTGTGTATGACTCGGTCTGTTCTCTGGATTTTGCTTTGGATTCTGCCTGGTACCTCTACGTCTGTTTGGTTTTGATATCTGCTTGGCCCTGACTATCTGTTCTGTCTCGTCCCTGGTACTTTACTGATATCTTGTGTATGACCTTTGGCTTTGTCTGACCTCCCGTCTGTTTATCCCTCCTGTACCTCGCATGCCTGTACTGTGCATGACCCCCGCTTTGCCCGACTTTGAGTTTTCTACCTTCTTTGAAAGCAGGACGCTAAGCCCCACCCCCTTGCAGTCACATGACCGTAGGTCCCGTGCCGGCTTGATAAACTTCTACATTCAGGTCCTGTGTATCTTTATTTTCCGGCTGTTCTTGTCCCCAGGGGTCCCTACAGTGTGGGTGAGTCCCTGCTTAGCGGAGGCTGTACGCCGGCGCTGTCAGGACCCTGACAGTATGGCTCTAAAATTTTCTTCTAGTAAAATGTCATATGTTGATCTGTTTTTCTTAATTTATTTAGCATGCACTGCCTTATACAGTTGATCCCTTTTTAGGAAGTGACCCAGTCTGCTACAGAGAATAATGAAGTGTCATCATCCAGCCTCATCGTTAAACCAGGGAAAGGAGGATGTATGGTGAGACTCAATTCTTAGTTTTTGCAAACATGTAAAATGTATTGATATTTCAAATGACAATACAACTGAGACCTAAAATAGGGTGAGAAACAAAGCAGACATTTAGTAAGATCCAAAACACATTTGTAGTAGTTATTTTGCCATATGTAGTAAATGCCATATTCATGACCATCTTGTGAGTGATAGACCCCTTCCAATGTTTCTGGTGTGTGAGACTGACCTTTGTAAGCATTGATTTCAACGAATGGGGGTATCACTAAAAGGAGCTGTGTAGTGAAAACTCCCTTTACTTTTTTAAAGCTGGCAAGGTTATCAGCTTATTATTACTGGTTCTCTTCCTATCTTTCTGACAGCTCCTTCAGTGTTTTGTCCGCTGGCTCCACTTCATCTCCTCTTCCTCTCACTGTAGGGGTACCTCAGGGCTCAGTCCTTGGCCCCCTTCTCTTCTCTCTCTACATGGCCCCAATTGGACAGACAATCAGCAGATTTGGCTTTCAGTACCATCTTTATGCTGATGACACACAAGTTTACACGTCATTACCACCACTGTATTATGGAACGCCAGTAACTGTCTGTCCGCAGTCTCCAACAACATGTCCACTCTCTATCTGAAATGTAACCTTTCCAAAACTGAACTTCCTCTACTAACCTCTCTAAATTTGACATTTCCCTCTCCGTGGGTGGCACCATAATAACACCACGGCAGCAGGTGCGCTGTCTGGGTGTTATGTTTGACACCAATCTCTCCTTCACCTCCCATACACAATCTCTTGCCCGTTCTTGCTGCTTACACCTAAAGAACATCTCTAGAATCTGCCTTTTTTTAACATGGAAATAACAAAAACCTTCACTGTCACTCTGATCCACACCAGCCTGGATGACTGTAACGCTCTATTAATTGGCCTCCTCACTCGACTTTCCCCTCTCTAGTCCTCCTTAATGCAGTAGCCGGGGTCGTCCATCTGGCTAATCGGTACTCAGATGCCTACACTCTTTGCCAGTCATTACACTGACTGACCATTCATTATAGGATCCAATTAAAAGTACTTGTTCTCACCCACAGAGCTCTCCACAGTGTGGCACCCTCTCTCCTCCCTCATTTTTGTATATCGGCCTAGCTAGTCGCTATGTTCTGCAAACAACTTTCGACTAACCTCTGCACTAATCTGTACCTCCCACTCCTGACTCCAAGACTTCTCCCGTGCTGTGCCAATCCTCTGGAATGCTCTACCCCAAGAAATTAGGACTATCCACAATTTATACAGTTTTTGGCACGCCCTCAAAACACATTTGTTCAGAGCAGAGTATCACATTCCCTAATCAAAGTCATTTTATGTGTAAGTGTATGTGTGTATAGCCCATTCACTATCTCTATCTATCCTCCACTCCCTCAAGATGGCTGGACCATCATTGTAAATACACCGTTGTAAATACACACCTGTACTTTGTATCTCCCCACCTCATTGTAGATTGTAAGCTCTCATGAGCAGGGTCGTTTTATTTTGCTTCAATTATTGTATTATTGTTAACGTTGTTACTTATGAATAGTGTTGAGCGATACCTTCCGATATCGGGAACTATAGGATCGGATTGGATCGGATCGATACCCAAAAAGTATCGGATATCGCCGATTCCGATACCGGAAACCAATGCAAGTCAATGGGACAGAAATATTGGAATTAAAATAAACCCTTTTTTTCCTTGTAGTTTAATTCTACATGAAGGAAAACAACTAAGAATAATGTAGAATGTATTGGGGGAGGTGGAGGAGACATTAAAGGCATAGAGGTTTAGCCCAATCAAATGGAATAGCAGGAAGTAATTTTTTTTTAAGACTTTCGGAGTTACAAAGATATTGACTATGTTAACCTTTTTTATATTTTGTCAGATATTTATGTTTCACTACTTCCATGCTCTTCACCTTTTTTACTTGTCCCACACTTTATCCTTCAAGATCCTCAGCAGGAGCAGCATCTTTTTCATCAACTTCTTCTTCACCTTATTCATCTTCTTCTTCTTCTTCACCTTCTTCCTATTATTCTTTTTTTTTTACATTCTTCATATTCTTCTTATTCAGCTATTATTCTTCTTCATATTCTACTTCTTCATCTTCTTCCTATTCTTCTTCTTCATCATGTTCTTATTTGTGACAGGCATTCCTGTAGTTGTTATCTATAAAAGTTTGAAGATTACACCTTTCGTTCTGCCTGTCACAAAAGATTTACAAAAGGATTTGCCCGCGTTCAGTTTGGCCTGCAGTAGCAGGCATTTTCCAGCGGCACCACGAGGAGGAACGGACTCACCCCCATACACTGCTTAGTCTTCTTCTGCTTATAATTTAGATAATATCTTTTGCTCTGATTTTTAGTCTTATGCTTAATGTTCATCTGCTTTTTGTTCTTCTGCTTTTTGTTCTTCTGCTTCTTGGTCTTCTGCTTCTTGGTCTTCTGCTTCTTGGTCTTCTGTCTCTTGTTGTTCTATCTCTTGTTGTTCTGTATCTTGGTGGTTGTCTTCATGTTCTTTGTCCTCTTGTTCATCTTTTTCAGGGTCATGTTTTTGGTCTTCTTTGGGGTGGTCTTCAGGGTCGTCGTCTTCAGGGTCGTCGTCTTTGGGGTCGTTGTCATCTTCGGGATGGTCTTCAGGGTCATCGTCTTCAGGGTCATCGTCTTCGGGGTCGTCGTCTTCTTCGGGGTGGTCTTCAGGGTCGTCGTCTTCAGGGTTGTCGTCAGGGAGATCCAGAGTGATTACCAAAAACCATTTCAAAAAGCTTGAATTTGGAAATGTAGCAGAAGGTACAAGAAGGCTGAGGAACTGCCGAGAACCAGCTGACGGTACTGGAACCCGGATGGGTAGCAGAAGCCACAAGAGCCAATGGCACTACCGAGGAACAGCTGATGGTACTAGAACCCGGTTACTAAGCAGGAGGTACCTGTGCCAGAAAGCACTACCAAGGACCAGCAGACATTGCTGGAACCCAGATACCGAGAAGGAGGCACCTAAGCCAAAGGCACTGCTGAGAACCAGCTGACAGTGCAGGAACCCGGATGGGTAGCAGAAGCTACAAGAGCCAATGGAACTACCGAGGACCAGCTGACGGTGCTGGAACCCGGAGGGGCAGCAAAAGGAACAAGAGCCAATGGCACTACCGAGGACCAGCTGATGTTACTGGAACCCGGTTACTAAGCAGGAGGTACCTGTGCCAGATTGCACTTCCAAGGACCAGCAGACGTTGCTGGAACTCGGACACCGAGAAGGAGGCACCTAAGCCAAAGGCACTGCCGAGAACCAGCTGACGGTGCTGGAACCCGGATGGGTGGCTGAAGGTACCCATGAAAAACAAAGTTGCAAGGCCGCGAGATGGCCGTAGTTACCGAAACCCACAGTCCTACAGGGAGTGCTTGTCCTATTGGCACAACGGAACCAGCCTTTAAGCACCTAAACTGCAGGCACCATAGAGTCGGCTAACCCGACCGCAACACGACAGGACAATGTATTGGTGGCAAAGTGACATTGACACTACCCAGAAACAGCTTGCGTGCTGGAACCAGGCTGGGCAGGAGGGAGTACCCGTGCCAAAGACACTGCCGAGAACCAGCTGGCGGTGCTGGAACCCGAATGGGTAGCAGAAGCTACAAGAGCCAATGGAACTACTGAGGACCAGCTGATGTTACTGGTACACAGTTACTAAGCAGGAGGTACCTGTGCCAGAAAGCACTACCAAGGACCAGCAGACGTTGCTGGAACTCAGATACCAAGAAGGAGGCACCTAAGCCAAAGGCACTGCCGAGAATCAGCTGACGGTGCTGGAACACAGATGGGTAGCAGAAGCTACAAGAGCCAATGGAACTACCGAGGACCAGCTGACGGTGCTGGAACCTAGAGGGGCAGCAGAAGGAACAAGAGCCAATGGCACTACTGAGGACCAGCTGATGGTACTGGAACACGTTTACTAAGCAGGAGGTACCTGTGCCAGAAAGCACTATCAAGGACCAGCAGACGTTGCTGGAACTCAGATACCGAGAAGGAGGCACCTAAGCCAAAGGCACTGCCGAGAACCAGCTGACGGTGCTTGAACCTGGATGGGTAGCAGAAGGTACCCATGAAAAACAAAGTTGCAAGGCAGCGAGCCGGCTGCAGTTACCGAAACCCACAGTCCTACAGGGGGTGCTTGTCCTATTGGCACTACGGAACCAGCCTTTATTGCCAGATCCCACAGCCCACATAGGAACATCTAAACTGCAGGCACCATAGAGTCGGCTAACCCGACCGCAACACGACAGGACAACGTATTGGTGGCAAAGTGACGTTGACACTACCCAGAAACAGCCGGCGTGCTGGAACCAGGCTGGGCAGGAGGGAGTACCCATGCCAAAGACATTGCCGGGAACCAGCTGGCGGTGCTGGAACCCAGGGTAAATACTACAGAGTGGAGACAGAGGCCTAATTGGAGCAAGTTTAAAATATGTAGTTGTGTGAGTGTGGACAGAGCAGGAGAAATTGCCAGACACAGAGATGGGGATCAGCTGACATTAATGAACCTCAATAACACTGGAGCATATGTTGACTGTGCAGATGGCACTTCTGAACAGCAACTGGCGGTGTTGGAGCCCAGGGTCAATAGTACAAACAGAGTGGAGGCAGAGGCCTATATGGAGCAAGTTTAAAATTTGTAGTTGTGTGAGTGTGGACAGCAGGAGAAATTGCCAGACACACAGCTGGGGATGAGCTGACATTACTGAACCCCAATAACACTGGAGCATATGTTGACTGTGCAGACGGCACTTCTGAGCAGCAACTGGCAGTGTTGGAGCCCAGGGTTAATACTACAAACATAGTGGAGCCAGAGGCCTAATTGGATCAAGATTAATATCTGTTGTAGACTACTACTGATTATAAACTTGCTCCAATTAGGCCTCTGGCTCCACTCCGTTTCTAGTATTTACCTTGGGCTCCAACAGTGCCAGTTGCTGCTCAGAAGTGCCGTCTGCACAGAGAAAAACACTAGCTCCTGTGTTAGTGGGGTACAGTAACGTCAGCTGCTCCCCTGTTGTGTGTCCGGCAATGTCTCCTGCTCTGTCCACATTCACACTACTACTGATTTTAAACTTGCTCCAATTAGGCCTCTGGCTCCACTCTGTCTATAGTATTTACCCTGGGCTCCAACACCCCCAGTTGCTTCTCAGAAGTGCCGTCTGCACAGTCAACACTTGCTCCTGTGTTATTGGGGTTCAGTAACGTCAGCTGATCCCCTGCTGTTTGTCCGCCAACTTCTCCTGCTCTGTCCACATTCCCACTAGTAGTGGGAATGTGGACAGAGCAGGAGAATTTGCCGGACACACAGCCAGGTATCAGCTGATGTTACTAAACCCTAGTAACACAGGAGCAAGTGTTGATTGTGCAGACGGCACTTCTGAGCAGCAACTGGCGGTGTTGGAGCCCAGGGTAAATACTATAGACAGAGTGGAGTCAGAGGCCTAATTGGAGCAAGTTTAAAATCAGTAGTAGTGTGAATGTGGACAGAGCAGGAGACATTGCCGGACACACAGCAGGGGAGCAGCTGACGTTACTGTACCCCACTAACACAGGAGCTAGTGTTTTTCTCTGTGCAGATGGCACTTCTGAGCAGCAACTGGCGCTGTTGGAGCCCAGGGTCAATCAGGGTGTAGGCTGAGGCCTAATTGGAGCAAGTTCAATATCTGATGTTGTGTGAATGTGGAGGGAGCAGGAGATATTGCCGGACACACAGCAGTGGAGCAGCTGGCGTTACTGAACCCCACAAACACAGGAGCTAGTGTTTTTCTCTGTGCAGACGGCACTTCTGAGCAGCAACTGGCAGTGTTGGAGCCCAGGGTCAATCAGGGTGTAGGCTGAGGCCTAATTGGAGCAAGTTTAATATCTGATGTTGTGTGAATGTGGAGGGAGCAGGAGATATTGCCGGACACACAGCATGGGAGCAGCTGGCGTTACTGAACCCCACTAACACAGGAGCTAGTGTTTTTCTCTGTGCAGACGGCACTTCTCTGGCAATATCTCCTGCTCCCTCCACATTCACACAACATCAGATATTAAACTTGCTCCAATTAGGCCTCGGCCTACACCCTGATTGACCCTGGGCTTCAACACTGCCAGTTGCTGCTCAGTGTTGGAGCCCAGGGTCAATCAGGGTGTAGGCTGAGGCCTAATTGGAGCAAGTTTAATATCTGATGTTGTGTGAATGTGGAGGGAGCAGGAGATATTGCCGGACACACAGCAGGGGAGCAGCTGACATTACTGAACCCTACTAACACAGGAGCTAGTGTTTTTCTCTGTGCAGATGGCACTTCTGAGCAGCAACTGGCAGTGTTGGAGCCCAGGGTCAATCAGGGTGTAGGCAGAGGCCTAATTGGAGCAAGTTTAATATCTGATGTTGTGTGAATGTGGAGGGAGCAGGAGATATTGCCGGACACACAGCAGGGGAGCAGCTGGCGTTACTGAAACCCACTAACACAGGAGCTAGTGTTTTTTGTGCAGACGGCACTTCTGAGCAGCAACTGGCGGTGTTGGAGCCCAGGGATTACAGTTCAGATGGTAGAAACATGAACACAACAGGAGACCTGGATACTGTTGCCAACCAAAACCAATTATTTAATCTGGAAGAGGACTGGCAAATTCCGGCGAGATCCAGGCTTTGTTCATTTTCAGAAAAGTAAGCCAGTCAACGTTATCGGAGAATAGTCGCATGCGACGGTCTGTTAGTACACCACCTGCGGCACTAAAGACGCATTCCGATAATACACTAGCAGCAGGGCAAGCCAGCACCTCCAATGCATACTGGCTAAGTTCTGGCCATGTATCCAGCTTCGAGACCCAAAACTTGAAGGGGGAAGAGCCGTCTCGAAGTACACTGAGAAGGCAAGACATGTAGTCTGTCACCATCTGACGGAAACGTTGCCTCTTGCTGACTGGTGCCGTCTGTGAAGGTGTAGACATTTGTGGCGGGGACACAAAACTTTGCCACATTTGGGCCATACTGGTCTTGCCTTGTGCTGAGGCACTGCTTCTGCTCCCTCTTTGTGCAGAGCTTCCTCCACTGCCTCGACGCACTGAGCTGCTTTGTAAAGCCCTAGCAGCACTGCTCTCGGGTGGAATGAAGAACATGATGGAATGTACCAGTGTGTCTTGGTACTCCCGCATTTTACGCTCCCGGTTCAACGGTGTTATGAGGCTTTGTAAGTTGTCCCACTGGCGAGGATCTAGGAGGGTGTACAACCAATAATCAGCCATGTTGAGAATGTGGGCGATGCGGCGGTCGTTTCTCAGGCACTGCAGCATGAAATCATCCATGTGCTGCAGACTCCCAACTGGCCAACGCTGTCCCCTGCTTGAGGCGTCATCTCTGCATCACCCCACCCTCGCTCTACATACTGACTACTAGAGTATTGTGTACCTCCCTCCTCTGGAGAGATGTCTTCCTCCTCCATTGACTTCTCCTCATCCTCCTCACAAAGTGTCCCCTGCCTAGGCCTTTGTGAGGAACCACGTTGTGCAGACTGTCCAGAAGCAGATGGCATTTGTGACTCCTCATCCTCCACCTCTTCCACAACCTCAACCCTTAGTGCTTGCAGTGTTTTTTCAAGCAGGCAGATAAGGGGGACAGTCATGCTGACTAGTGCATCATCTGCACTCGCCATCCGCGTGGAATCATCGAAGGCATGCAAAACGATGTCCTTCATAGAGGCCCACTCAGTGGTGGTGAAGTGTGAACGGCGTGCAGTGCGACTTGTTTGCGCCTGATGCAGCTGGTACTCCATTACTGCTGCCTGCTGCTCACACAACCGCTCCAACATATGTAACGTTGAATTCCACCTGGTGGATAGGTCACATATGATGCGATGTTCCGGAAGGCGGAATCGGCGCTGCAGATCTGCAATGCGCGATCTTGCCATGCTGGAACGCCGCAAGTGAGCGCACTCTATGTGGACTTTGTGCAGCAGTGCATCAAGATCCGGATAGTCCCTCAAAAAACTCTGCATGACTAAGTTGAGCACATGTGCCAGACATGGGATGTGAGTAAGGTTGCCTAGGCTCAGAGCTGCCACCAGATTTCAGCCATTGTCACACACTACCAAGCCTGGCTGGAGATTCGCTGGCACAAACCACACGTCGCTCTCCTGCTTGATGGCATTCCAGAGCTCCTGCGCTGTGTGGCTTCAATTCCCCAAAGAAATTAATTTCAGTACGGCCTGTTGACGTTTGGCCACGGCTGTGCTCATATCGGTCGTAACAGGTAAGCGTTCACGGGTCCATGTGGAGGTAGACCGTGACGGCTCCTGCAGCTCTGATTCAGAGGAACTGGAGTATGAGGAGGCGTCAATGTGTACAGACTGGATTCCTGCAATCCTTGGAGTTGGCAGAACACGTACAGCGCCACTCTCAAGATGTGTACCTGGCTCCACAACATTTACCCAATGGGCAGTGACGGAAAGGTATCGTCTCTGTCCATGGTTACTGGTCCATGCACCGGTGGTCAGGTGGACCTTGCTACTGATGGCGTTTAGTAGCGCATGCTTAATTTTTCCCTCCACATGCTTTTGCAGGGCAGGGACGGCTTGCCTAGTGAAATAAAAGCGGCTGGGCACATTGTATTGTGGGACTTCCAATGCCATGAAGTTACGGAAGGTGTCAGTCTCCACCAGCCTGAATGAGAGCATTTCAAGGGCCAGTAGTTTTGCAATGCCAGAATTCAGAGCCTGTGCTCGGGGATGTTTTGCCGAGTATGGCCGCCTTTTCTCCCATGCCTGTGCTACCGATGGCTGTAGAGTGGCCTGGGAGTGTGAGGATGACAGGGAACATGGTGCTGTAGGTGGAATTACACTGGGTCTCTGTACAACAGTGCCAGCGGTTCTTCCATGGCGATCCTGTGAGGAAGCCGAACCAGCTGTGTGTGAGCTGGAGGAAGAGGCTACAACACGAGCTGAAGAGGTGGAAGGTGGTGCTGTAGGTTGGCCTGCGTCTTCAGTATGTCTTTGTAACTCCACCACGTGCTTGGTCCGCACATGTTTCCACATATTTGTGGTATTGAGGTTGCTGACACTTTTCCCTCTTTTGACTTTCTGATTACACAGCTTGCATTTGACAAAGCAAATGTCATCTGCAACTGTGTCAAAAAAGGACAACGCACTGCAAGTCCTGGGAGCGCCCGTTTTGGGTTTTATAAGAGGAATGCACCTAATCGGTGCCGAAGTGGAGGCTACAGGCAACCAAGTCTGCCCCCTCCCTCTCCCTCCTGTTTTGGCCGTTCGGGGAATCTCTTCCTCAGAGCTGCTCCCACCACCTTCCTGTTCCTCACGCCATGATGGGTCAAGGACCTCATCATCTACACTACCCTCTTCAAACACCTGCTTCTCCTGGGTAGTCTCGCCAGCACAGTATGCACCAGAAAGTGGCACCTGAGTCTCATCATCATCATCAAATGCGTACTGAGGTATGCTGACCATAGGCACTGGCCCACCTGCCTCTTCAGATTCAGAGAGACAAAGCTGTTGCACATCACTGCATACTCCCTCTTCTTCACATTCTAGAATGCTGCTTGGCTGGCCCCCTCATTCCAAGCCAAGATATTCAGAGAACAGATGTAAAGATGGCTCCTGTCCAGGGCTCTCTGATTGCCTGGGCAATTTGGCAGGTGGTGAAGAGACAGATGGTTGCTCTTCAGTGCTGTGGACCTGAGAGGATGTGGAAGTAATTAAAGTCAATGAGTTAACTGCCATCCATCCGACAACGGCTTCTATTTGTTCCTCCCGCAGCAGTGAGGTACGACAAGCTCCTACAAAGCTGCGCATAAAGGACTGTTCCCTGGGAAAACTGGGGGATGCTGAGTCACTGGTGCCTGCAGCAGGCACACAATCCCCACATCCTCTCCCTGCTGAAACTCCACGCCCACGACCATGTGCCTTACTCCCTGCCTTCTTCATCTTGGTAGACTGATAAAGATAGGCAGAAAAGTACTGAGGGCTTAGTGTGCTTATTCCTGAACAGCTGCTAACAGGTATAAGAAACACTAATTTTATAAAGTGTGGACTAGACTTTAATATGAGCTAATGTGGTCTACACAACTGTAAAGTGGAGTGTTTGGTGAACTTTTTTTACATGTTTTTTTTCACAAAAAAAATGGATGTGACCAAAGATGTAAAAGCGATAGTATCACAAACTTTTTGTAGCTATTTCAATGCAGGAAGGTAACCTACAATGCAATAGATGAGGCTACAAAAAATAGGCTAATACTAATCTGGCTGGGGCTGCAGGGCAAAAGCCAGCAGATAGGCCCCTCTATCTACTCCTATATGGTGTTTGCAACCAATCTAGCTGGATACGGATGGAAGCACACTAATAGGAGAAATTCAGGAAAAATAAGCAGCACTACAGAAAAAAAGGACAATGTATGAGGCAGTGACACACGCTGAGCGGACTACAACCAGAGGTGGCTGCAGAACACTACAACGTGAGCTGCACTCACACACACAGACCTCACAGACAGCCGTGAACAGTGCAGAAAACTTTGCACTAGCACTGAAAGGCTGCAGAATGGCTCCGCTATCTACTCCTATATAGTGTTTGCAACCAATGTAGATGGATACGAAGAGAAGCACACTAATAGCAGAAATTCAGGAAAAATAAACAGCACTACAGAAAGAAAGGACAATGTATGAGGCAGTGACGCACACTGAGCGGACTAGAACCAGAGGTGGCTGCAGAACACTACAACATGAACTGCACTCACACACACAGACCTTGCAGACAGCTGTGAACAGTGCTGCAAGGCAAAAGAAAGCTACAGCGGTTGATAAAGTAGCCTGGGTAAAGCACTATATAGGAAATCGCTATCTCTAACTGTCCCTCAGAGTCTTGAACAGCAGCCTGTCCCTAACTGAATTCACAGCAGAGTGAACCCAAAATGGCGGCAGCGGCTTTTATAGTGCATCATGACATAATTTCAGCAGCCAGTCACAGCCATGCCATTAGTTAACATGCCTAACAGGATGTGCCCACACTTCTTAGGATTCCTTATTGGCTGAATCAAATCAAAGTGGCTCATAGCAGTATGGGAACTTCCGATTCCGGTATACAATATGCAAAAAGTATCGGAATTCAGTATCGGAATTCAGATACCGCGAATATCGGCCGATACCCGATATTTGCAGTATCGGAATGCTCAACACTACTTATGACTTGTGTTTGAAACTGTTAAACTGTAAAGTGCTGAAGAATATGTTGGCGCTATATAAATAAAGATTATTATTATTATTATTATTATTATCTCTAACCTCCAGCAATCTAGGGGCATCACGGTGGCTCAGTAGTTTGCACTGTAATCTTGCAGCACTGAGGTCCTGGGTTAAAATTCTACTGAGGACAACATCTAAAAGGAGTTTGTATGTTCTCCCTCAGTTTTCTTTGGGTGTTCTGATTTCCTTCAAAAGTGTGCTGGTAGGGAATTTACATTGTGAGCTCCAATGAGGACAGTAATGATAATTTCTGTAAAGTAATGGTGCTATAAAAGAAAGCATAATAAATAATTATGGTGAGTAAAGGCGTTATTTGGTCAGACATTTTTTATAGATCTATTCTCCATATTATCTCATAGCGAGGACCAGAACAGGGAACTACAGTTTCTTCTATGAAGTCCACGAACCCTGATATAGCATAAAGTTATTCTTAAAAAAAATAGTCATTTTTACTATATTCTACAAGTTAAAAGTTTCCCTTTAACATGAATAGGTAATTGGAATATTGAGATTAAAAACAACTGAAGAAATATTATTTGAAAAACAGCTGAAGAATATGTTATTGACACCTGCTTTAATCCAACATTTAACCCTTCAGGGACCAGCTGAAGGAATTGCCATCGTCCACCAGTTTCCATTTTCCTCTACTCTGCAGAGAATGTCTGTAATCACTCAAGAAGTCGGTCAGGATAAGCGAGTTGCATTTATGAAAGGAGCTCCCGAGATGGTGATAAAATTTTGCAAAGAGCAAAGCGGTAATGTAGTTCATTTCTGGTATTTTCTCTGTTTCTGAGCACAGCAATATGCATAGAAACTAACATGATGGCACACATACCATAATATGGAGCCATAGATGATGTGCTGTCATTTAGTGTCTCTTCAACAAAGCACAATAAGAAGGATTTTTTACTTAAAAGTAATGTTCACTTTTTTCATAAACCAATTGTACACATAAAAATAAAAGAAAACTTTGAGATGTATCTATTCAGAGACATCTTCTTTTTTCTCCTTCTGGACTGATCATTCATTCACCAACTTCTAAATCATTGGGTAAAATCTGTCTTTCCTACTAAATATACCGTATAAGAAATGACAATTGGTGCTCATAAAGTTGTATGGGGAACTGTAACTTTTATTATAGGTGAACTTGCAGCAGAATGTCTGTGTCTGCCTCTAGCTCTTTCCCCTCCAATAGAATTTTTCATGAACCAGCTTTCATTTCCTATCTCAGAAATGGGAATATCGGTTTTCATTGAATACAGATTTTACAGATTATCCCCATGATTTGAGAGTGAAAGATCAATTCTGAAGGTGAAAGAAACAAATTTATCTGATGAGATATATTAAAAAGTAGATTATTTTCATGTTAATAATATTCATACTAATGATATTTAAAATAAAAATGAAAATTGTGGTTCATTACTTTTCTTTTACAATAAAATGTTTTGAATTAAGGGGATTTTACAATGTATGAGGGAGGATTGCTTCCCTTTCTTCCCTTATTTATCATCCTTTCCTCTTTTTCCCCCCATTTATTTTCCTCTCTATGCCTTCAATTTCTCTTCTTTCTTCTCCTTTGTCCATTTCTTTGTAAATATCTATATTATTCTACAAGTTATCATTTATTTTTCCCTGTTTCCCCCATATTATTCCTGGTTGTAGCTTTTATTTTAGTTATGGTTACTTTTCTACCATCAGAGCAGAATTTACTGATATATGGGATGACAATAATGCAGCGTTTGACATATGTGCAGGGGGCCTATGACAGAAGAAAACTCTGTCTTAGGCCTCTTTCACATGTCCATTTATTTACCGGAAAAACCGGTACCGGAGATATCCGTGTGTCTGTGTGTATGTACTACGTGTGGCAGACGTGTGGTAACCGTCTGCCGTATCAGTACCACACGGACGAAGCGCTACAGTAAGCGCTGTTCCCCGGCAGCAGATGCTGAAGCCAGCTGTCATTCTTCTCGCCTGCTCCGCCAGCGAGCAGAGGAGAATGATGAGCGTTATATTAAAGTCCGAACGACAGCAGGTGGGGGTTGTGGAATACCTCGATCATCCGCATCTACTGTCACTGTTATTAGCGATTGCAGGTGTCGGATGATGTGGGTTAGAGTCCCAAAAGCCACCACCTGCTGTCATTTGGGCTTTAACCCCTTAACCTCCAAGGGTGGTTTGCACGTTCATGACCGGGCCAATTTTTACAATTCTGACCACTGTCTCTTTATGAGGTAATAACTCTGAAAGGCTTCCATGGATCCTGGTGATTCTGACATTATTTTCTCGTAACATGTTGTACTTCATGTTAGTGGTAAAATTTCATTCATATAACTTGCGTTTATTTGTGAAAAAAACAGAAATTTGGTGAAAATTTTGAAAATTTAGCAATTTTCCAAATTTGAATTTTTATGCCCTTAAATCACAGAGATACGGCACACACAAAAACTTAATAAGTAACATTTCCCACATGTTTACTTTACATAAGCACAATTTTGGAACCAAATTTTTTTTTAGTTAGGAAGTTATAAGGGTTAAAAGTTGACCAGCGATTTCTCATTTTTGCAACATCATTTTATTTTTATGGACCACATCACATTTGAAGCCACTTTGAGGGGTCTATATGATAGAAAATACCCAAAAGTGACACCATTCTAACAACTGCACCCCTTAAGGTGCTCAAAACCACATTCAAGAAGTTTATTAACCCTTCAGGTGCTTCACAGGAATTTTTTGAATATTTAAAAAAAATGAACATTTAACTTTTTTCACAAAAAAAATACTTCAGGTTCAATTTTTTTTATTTTACCAAGGGTAACAGGAGAAATTGGACTGGAAAAGTTATTGTGCAATTTGTCCTGAGTATGTTGATACCTGACATGTGGGGGGGACCACTGTTTCGGTGCATGACAGAGCTCAGAAGGGAAGGAGCGCCGTTTGACTTTTTCAATGCAAAATTGGCTGGAATTCAGATCGGATGCCATGTCATGTTTGGAGAGCCCCTGATGTACCTAAACAGTGGAAACCCCCCACAAGTGACCCCATTTTGGAAACTAGACCCCCCAAGGAACTTATCTAGATATGTGGTGAGAACTTTGAACCCACAAGGGCTTCACAGAAGTTTATAACGTACAGCGGTACAATTTAAAAATCATATCTTTTCCACAAAAATGATCTTTTCACCCCCAATTTTTATTTTCCCAAAGGCAACAGGACCCTAAAAGTTATTGTGAAATTTGTCTTGAGTACGCTGATACCCCATATGTGGGTGTAAACAACTATTTTGGGCACATGGCAGAGCTCGGAAGGGAAGCAGCGCCATTTGACTTTTTTGGCTGGAATTGAGATCGGACACCATGTCGCGTTTGGAAAGCCCCTGATGTACCAAAACAGTGGAAACCCCCCATAATTGACACCATTTTGGAAACTAGACCCCCCAAGGAACTTATCTAGATGTGTGGTGAGAACTTTGAACCCCCAGGGGCTTCACAGAAGTTTATAACGTACAGCCGTACAATTTAAAAATCTTTTTTTTTCCACAAAAATGATCTTTTCACCCTCAATTCTTACTTTTCCAAGGGTAACAGGAACTTAAAAGTTATTGTGAAATTTTTTCCGAATACACTGATACTCGATGTGTGGGTGTAAACGACTATTTGGGCGCATGGCAGAGCTCGTAAGGGAAGCAGCGCCATTTGACGTTTTTGGCTGGAATTGAGATCAGACACCAAGTCTCGTTTGGAAAGCCCCTAATGACCCCATTTTGGAAACTAGACCCCCTAATGAACTTATCTAGATGTGTGGTGAGCACTTTCAACCCCCTAGTGCTTCACAGAAGTTTATAACGCCCGGGCGTGAAAATAAAATTTTTTTATTTTTTCCACAAACATCATCATTTAGTCCCCAATTTTTTTTATTTTCCCTAGCGTACCAGGAGAAAATGGACCCCAAAAGTTGTTGTCCAATTTGTCCTGAGTACACTGATACCCCATATGTGGGAGAAAACTACTGTATAGGCACACGTCGGGACTCGGAAGGGAAGTAGTGACGTTTTGGAATGCAGACTTTGATGGAATGGTCTGCGGATGTCATGTTGCCTTTGGCGTAAAAGTAAAAAAAATCATAGTTTTGCACAAACATGATCATTTAGTCTCCAATTTTTTTATTTTTCCAAGGGTACCAGGAGAAATTGGACCCCAAAAGTTGTTGTACAATTTGTCCTGAGTATGCTGATACCTCATATGTGGGAGAAAACTACTGTATGGGCACACGTCGGGGCTCGGAAGGGAAGTAGTGATGTTTTGGAATGCAGACTTTGATGGAATGTTCTGCGGGTGTCATGTGCGTTTGGAGAGCCTCTGATGTGCCTAAACTATTGAAACTCCCCACAAGTGACCCCATTTTGGAAAGTAGACCCCCCACGGAACTTATCTAGATGTGTGGTGAGCACTTTGAACCCCCAAGTGCTTCACAGAAGTTTATAACGCCCAGGCGTGAAAATAAAAAAATCATATTTTTTTTCCACAAAAATGATATTTTTGCCCCCAATTTTTTATTTTCCTAAGGGCAACAGGAGAAATAGGACCCCAAAAGTTGTTTTTCAATTTGTCCTGAGTAGGCTGATACCCCATATGTGGGGGTAAAACACTGTTTGGGCGCATGGCAGAGCTTGGAAGGGAAGGAGCACCATTTAACTTTTTCAATGCAGAATTGGCTGGAATTGAGATCAGACGCCATGCTGCATTTGGAGAGCACCTGATGTGCCCAAACAGTGGAAACCCCCCCATTCTAACTCCAACCCTAACCCCAACACACCCCTAACCCTAATCTCAGCCCTAACCCTAGCCCTAACCTTAGCCCTAACCCTAGCCCTAACCCTAACCCTAATGGGAAAATGGAAATAAATACATTTTTTTAATTTTATTATTTTTCCCTAACTAAGGGGGTGATAACGGGGGGTTTGATTTACTATTTATGGTGGTTTTTATGTTTGGCAGCTGTCACACGGTAAAAGACATTTTTTATTGTAAAAATAGTTTTTGCATCACCACATATTGAGCTATAATTTTTCCATATTTTGACCCACTGAGTCATCTGAGGTCTTATTTTTTGCGGGACGAGTTAACGCTTTTATTGGTATCATGTTAGGACACGTGACAATTCTTGATCGCTTTTTATTACGATTTTTGGAACGCAGAATGAACAAAAACCAGCATTTCATTAATTTCTTTTGGGTGGTGTGTTTACACCGTTCCACGTGCAGTAAAATTGATAAAGCAATTTTATTCTTCAGGTCAGTACGGTTACAGCAATACCTGATTTATGTAATTTTTTATGTTTTGGCGCTTTTATGCAATAAAAACAATTTTATATAAAAAATAATTATTTTTGCATCGCTTTATTTTGCGAGCTATAACTTTTTTATTTTTTCTCTGATGATGCTGTTTGGTGGCTCATTTTTTGCGGGACAAGATGATGTTTTCAGTGGTACCATGGATATTTATATGCATCTTTTTGCTCGCACGTTATTGCACTTTTTGTTCGGCGGTATGATAATAAAACATTTTTTGCTTCGTTTTTTATTTTTATTTTTTAAGGGGTTCACTAAAGGGGTTAACTAATGGAACAGTTTTATAAGGCAGGTCGTTACGGACGTGGCGATACCAAATATATGTACTTTTATTGTTTTTTTTTTTATTTCCAAAAAATGAATTTATTAGGGAATATTTTTTTTTAAATTTATTCAGCGATTTTTTTAAAATTATTTTTACACTTTTTTTTAACTTTATTAGGTTGTCCCAGGGGGGACATCACTGTCCTGTGACAGATCTGTCACAGGCATTGAAGCAGACTTCCTCTTGCCTGCACTTTGCAGGCACTGAGGAAGCCAGCTCCCTGCAGGCCCTCCAAAGGTCCCCGTCACCATCTTGGATCTGGGGACCTGCAGGGAAGGAGCCCCCTGCAGCAGCGCTGCCCATTGCGCTGCTGTGGGGGGCTCAGGGAAGCACAGAGGGAGCCCCCTCCCTGCCGATTCTTCCCTTTAACCCCCGGTACACCGCGATTGTGTTTGATCGCAGTGTGCAAGTGGTTAACGTGTCGAGGGCGGTCCGTGACCGGCCCTGATACATTGTGCCGGGTGTCAGCTGTGATAATCAGCTGACACCCGGCCGCGATCAGCGGCGCTCACCACATGGGCGCCACTGGTCGCTGTGACATAATATCCCGTCCCTGGGGATTAAGTCCCAGGGCACATGGACGGGATAGTATGTCACATGGCAGAAAGGGGTTAATATAATGCTTATCATTCTCCTCTGCTCGCTGGCAGAGGAGGGGAGAATGACAGCTGGCTTCAGCACCTGCAGCCGGGGAACACGCTTACTGTAGCGCTTCTTCCCCAGTGCTGATGCGTGTCACACGGAGGACATCAATGTGTGTTCTCCATGTGCACGTGAGTGGGATGTTTTGCCGTCCATGCTGACGTCAAAAAATGGACATGTCAGCATGTTTTGCCCACGGACACACAGTCCGTGGAATCACACTGACATGCGCACAGACCCATTCATTTGAATGGGTCTACGTGAGTATGTGTCTCCAGTATGTGTTTAAACTGTCACTACACGTACCGGAGACAGGGGCATGTGAGAGGCCTTATTGATATTTCTGTATGAACTGGAGGTCTACAATGTCTTGTAAGTACTGTATTACAGCTCAGTGCTACTCAGAGCTGATAATACATATGCACCTTCTGTGAACAAGAATTTTATACGCAAAAAGAAAAATTAGAAAATATTGAACATTTTCAAAGTTTAGTCTTTAAAATTAAAATCCAAGTTTCTTCTTTTTAATTTAGTTCCAAAAGGCTTTTCACAAGAACTTCAGTTTTATACAATGAAAGGATTTCGTGTTATTGGCTTTGCCTACAAAACGTTAGATCAGAAGATTGGAGCAGATGGCAACTTTGTTAGGTATGGTATACCAATTTGTCAATATCCCATGTAAAGGGACATTGTCACCTCCGAAAACTGAAACTGAACTATTTCAACATTCACACTTGGACTTAGTACCTTCTTAAAATGACAGACAGTGTGTGTACGTGTTCAGCCTCAGCAGTGTCAGTATATTCAAGACTGGGGTTTTAGAAAAGGCTGTGCTTCAAAGCAAGCATTGTCAATCACCACATTTACATATGTAATAAAACTGTTAGTCCATACAACAAATTTACTACATTCTTCAGTACCAATATTGTTTTATAGGGTTTAATTCCTCAATGTGGCTGTCCGAAAAGTTAAATTTGAGTTTTGAGGGTGACAGAATCACTTTAATGCAAAAAACTGTGCATGTAATTTTATACCAAACATATCAACAAATGCCAGTGATCTATAGTTATAAAAGACATTAAAGTAGTACTGGGATGGGTTGAAATTGGATAATGCAGTAGAATGGTGCTATGAGTATTATGGGCAGATGCTGTCATCTAGTGGACATAAACGACCAGTGTAGGCAATTGAGGAGTGCAGGAACAAAAAGACAAGTGATTTATTGCTAGAGGGACAGCAAAGGACCAGACACACTAGAGACACATGACTTGGCTGTGGCGCAGGACAGAAATATAAAAACCGAAGGAAGAGAAGAAGATTGTGCTGGATAATAGCCAAGCTTCAAGAGAACATTTTAGAGGACGCAGATTATTTCCAGAAGATAAGACATCCTGCTTACTAGAGTGAAGATAGAACACTGCAGTGGTTCTGAACATGTAAGCAGTGGGGGATGTGAGTTTATCTCCTCTGAGACTGTAGACAACAAGAGAAGGCCTATTGATAGCTAAGACTATCTGCAGCCTGCAGTGAGAGATCGGGCCTAGGCTTGCGGTCTAGTTGCTTTTTACTTGCTAGATACCTGGTGAGCCAACTGCTACTAGAAGTTGGAGCAAGCTGATGGAAACCCTGCTGTTTCAACTTGGACACTGTCAGGAGACAAATCACCTAATCTTTATAAGCACACAAGACTGTGCATTTTATCCAAATATTAACAGACCCATATACCTTGTGTAACGCCAGAGAGTTAATTTGACCACTTGTGTGGGGGTGAATTATGCCAGATGTACTCTTCCTTTGTACAGTAAGTCAAGAAGCATGAGCCATGGTTTCATGTGAAATTGTCTGATGACCCTTTTTGCATGTTAAATTGTGGAATGCCTGCTGATTGCATCAGCCTCCTATGTTGTAATAGGCTGCACCACTTGGATGACAGTTACTGTATGCAATCTAATTGGACAATTCAACATTGAGGGAACAGCCATGACTACCTCTCCCAGTCCTGTGTCTTAATGCCTTGAAATGGGAGCTAATGGCTATTAAAGAGCATTGCTCCTGTCACAGGTGTAATTCTACAGGATGTCAGCCAAGGGACCAAGGTTGGTGGAATACAGATGTGCTTCACTGCCCAACACTGAATCCACATAGTTGTTTGGATACCTCAAGTTGGGATAAACAGGTTGCCTGGACACTTACCGCACTGTGATGTGTCAGCTTCCTAAGCTTGCCGCTACCTCCTCTGTGTGGGTGCCCACCAAAAGCAGGATACTGCTAGCTGGAGTAGTTGGCCCTGGATGCCCTGAAGTCAGTTCTAATCCCCGGCGAGCCAGCAGAAGGGGGGAAACTCTGTCATTTGCACCATCTTGTGTCCTCGCTAAGAATGCAGTATATGCTTATAACTGGTGGTGGCCCAAAATATTCTTACTGAAGTGTGATACCCTCACCCCGTTTTGTCTGAGCAGTGTTTTTCCCATGGGGAAGGAGGACAGGTGTTCAGTGGAATGAACCCCGGACTGTGCGGTCTTTCTTAAGACAGCCAGATCAGCAGCCGAGAGCACCCACTGACCCTAGTGTCTCCACAATTAATGCTGAGTCGATACACATTGTATTTGTCTTATGTTAATAATACTGTTTGAGCTTACCATCGCATTGAGTGAGTACCCTATACTGAGTTGACCAGTCTATGGTCAACCAAACCAGTTGAGTAGCACAAAACTCAGTGTGTCAAAGAGTCAGTGGCTGCGTGTTTAAGGAACAGACAGGGCCAATAAATCAGCAAATAGGATATTGGCATTGCAGTTTTCAGTGTGGGAGCACTGGATTTATTGTTGTTTTCTAAGTCAGTGCTTAGAGAACCTGGGCAAGTACTAGGGACAGAATTGTATCTGCGGAATTGAGAGCGCAGTCATAACACCAGATAGCCTGAACAGTTGTGAGCAAGATAGTTGTCATTTTCTCGTATTTTAATTTGCTTTGTCAGTTGTGTTTAAATAGTTTAATAAATAATAAACTGTTCTTTTATAACCACTGAGTTCATGTCTTCTGTGCCATTCTGTCTTCACATCAGTTTACATCATTTTGCACCAAACATGACAACAAGTATCAGTGATCTATAGTTATTAGTGAAGTTAAGTTAGTAATGGGATGGGCTGACTGATCTCTAATGACTACATTTGTACAGGAAGTATTGCAGTAGCTTAATCTAGAAGAAAAAGAGAGTAATTTAAGGATAATCAGTTTATTACAATTTCTAGGGAGGATGTTGAATCAAATCTGGAGTTTCTTGGCTTGCTTATATTAGAAAATCGACTGAAACCAGAAACAAAACCTGCTTTGCAAGAGTTGAGCACTGCCAACATCAGGACAGTCATGATTACAGGTAATTCACAGGAATGTTCTTTGCAAATATTACTTGTTCATTAAATTTATTTAAATTGTTCTCTCTCTAATCCAACGTGCAAACATAGGCTATCCTATTTATGAAGCATAGGAATAAACTTAGCTCCCACGGTGATAAAAAATGTAATTTAATGATCAAACTAAATTTATGTGGAAGCAGCAGGTCGATAATATTTGCATAGTTCTGCTCATTTAAATGTATTGTTACATGCCCCCCATTAAAATGAATGTCTATAGTATGGAATATATAGACAGCTCGGGTCTACCAGAGCAAGATTTGCACTTTGTGCGTGGCGCTTTGCTTTGCGTCAAAGAGGTAGGGTGACCTCAATATTCACATTTTGAGTACACTACAAGTCTATATATCTATATATATATATATATATATATATATATATAATGGGAATATGGAGGACACCCTACTTATATTTGTATTATATGGTATAACATTAAAGGGTATTATGTCATCAGTACCCCTACACCCTGTATACTGCTAAATAGGTGTTGGGGAAACATGTTAATTACTTATCTAGTGCATGCTCGGTATTGAGTTATCTGTAAAATGTCTTGTCATATTGAAGAAAGCCCCTTCCAAATCCCTCCGCTCAACTTCTTCTGCAGTCTACTGTGTGGACTGGATAGTCTACTGTTGGGTTACAGTCCAGTTTTACATCCACAGGGGACAATTTACAAACTGCCATAACAGTGGCAAGAACATCCGGCTTAGTCCCAGCGAACAGCAATGTCATCCTTGTAGAAGCTGAAGAGCCAACTGGACTGAGTTCAGCAAAGATTTCTTGGCATCCAGCTGAAGGACTTGATCACAATTCAGAAGACCAAACAGTAAGATGTATCTTTCACGCATTATACACCTTGCTAACTGCAGTACGGTCATTATAAGTACTTCTCATATGTTAAAATGTGAAATCTTTCATTATATTATATCCACATATTACAGGTGTCAATAAACATTGATATTGAAGGAAGAACAGTTCTAGAGGAGGCCCAGGGCAATTATCACTTTGCCATGAGTGGAAAGACTTATCAAGTAGTCCTGCAGCATTTCCAGAGTTTACTCCCAAAAGTAAGATATTTCAGAAAAATACTGGAAGTTTAGCAGATTTGTATAAAAGGCACCTTTTGTTACCATAAGTATATCATTTTTACCAAAGATGGCAATATATATGCATGAGATCAAAGACTGATACTGTTAGGCCATGTTCACTCCACTGGGTTTTTCTCTGCTATTTTCTAAAAACATTGTAAAATTAGTGCATTTTTATTGGGCTTTTTGAAAATCAAAGCAAAAAACACATAATTAAAGCATCATGTGAACATAGCTTGTTTTTTTACCTGTAAATGATGTCTAAAAACAAGTAATCTTTTTGAAAAACTATATTTCACCCTGTTCTATTTCCAGAATAAGCTGGCAGAATTGTCTGTGCAGTCCATCTCTTCTGCTTTCTTCCCAAAAATGTGCTGTTTCTCTAATAATACTCGTCCAGATTTTTTTTTAAACTCCCTTATAAATAAATGGAGAGAGAAGTATATGCACAGCCATACCTCCGTACCTGGTAGCATGAGACATGGTCCTATGGAACCTACAAACCTACAAATATGTCAGGATTCTCTAAGATGCAAATACATTTTTAAGTTTAGAAACAAATAAAATTGTATGGGAGAGTGCTTTAGGAATTCTTTGTGATCTATGCATTGAACACTATGCAAAGAGGAGGTGAGCTACCCCTATCACCTATTGTCAATGGTGTGGCCAGACGGTAAAGTCGAAGATTTCTGAATTTTTTAGATATCAATATTGGCCTGGAGAATAAGATAAACGCACCAGATTTTTACACTAAAAAAAATGGAAAACCCAGAGTCCATCCTGCGAAGTATGCAAATAATTTTATTATTGAAAAATTCATTAAAAAACAACATTGAATGTGCAAATACAGAAAATCAGGGAAAGAACCCAGAATGAAGGCTGGGAGTGCCGCCGGTGTGCAACAATTAAATCTGAAAAAAGATAGATGTATATATGAGGTTAGTCTATCGACTAGTGCCTAGAACATATTCATAAATAGTCTGTGCATATGGACGTCATATAAGTCACATAAGTAGGACAAGTAGTTATTCACGAACAATAATATAGCACAAATTAGTGACTAGGACAGTATATTTGCATGCATGGTTCAGGAGATATGACTGAAATAAGTTCAGTAATGGTGTATGCCAATGGTGGCAAATTAGTCTATCTCCCATATACCAGGCTGCAAATTGCAGGTAAAAAAAATGCAACATGACACACTTTGGATAAGTTCATCCCTATAAAGGAAAAGTATCCATATCAGATGATCTCCTCAGTGCTATATTGCAATAGGCAATGACAATAGACAGTTAGGTAATGCTATAAGACAGGGATTACTATAATGAAAGGTAAATAACATTGTTGTAATTTTGGCACTTCACCAGCCTGTCTCCCCATCGCACGTTTTGTGTGTGTTGCTTCCTCCTTATATTGTTTTTAAATAGGTTTCCAAAAAAAGTTCGATTTAAAGAGAACCTGTCAGCAGTTTTGGGCGATATAAGCTACAGCCACAGCCTTTCAGGGCTTATCTACAGCATTCTGTAATGCTATAGATAAGCCCCTGATCTGACCTGCAAGATAAGAAAAATAAGTTTTATTATACTCACCCAGCGGGCGGTCCAGTGCAGTCCAGCCCGATGGGTGCTCCTGCAAGGTGTACTTATCTGTCCTGTTGAGGGCAGAGTAAAGTACTGCAGAGAGGTCCAGCGCCTGCGCACTACAGTACATAAGTACGCCTGTGCAGGAGCGCGATGCAGGGGAGTGATGAAGCAAGCAGGAGGGCGGAATCGCAAGAAGATGGGAGGCGCTGGACACGGACCTGCGACACCCAGACCGGACCGCACCGGACCGCCCCCCGGGTGTGTTAAATAAAACGTATTTTTCTTTACTTGCAGGTTGGACCAGGGGCTTATCTACAGCATTGTAGAATGCTGTAGATAAGCCCTGAAAAGCAGTGGCCGCATCTTATATTGGCTAAAACTGCTGATAGAAAAAGACTTCTGGTTTAAAGTGAACCTATCAATATACTTCTTTTAAATATTTTAATACAATTAACTTTTATTGCTTCATTGCAGCTTCTGGTAAATGGAGCCATCTTTGCTAGAATGTCACCAGGACAAAAATCCAGCCTGATTGAAGAATTCCAAAAACTCGAGTATGTTACTTATAGTCTTAAATGTAATTCTCTTATGTATATTATAAAACATACATTAAAAATTATAATATATGCATATATACAAATATTATTTATTTTTAACCAGTGACCTTAAACATTTTTTAATAATAGTCAGGGAAATGTTTTACTTCACAAAAAGAATCATCTGCGATCCCCTCCTGTCCTGTCTGTATACTCTTTTGCTTCCTCCTTTGCCCAGGAGCTGTGGTATGATCAAACCATGTTCCTGTACGGTCAGACACGGCCATTACACAGTACACAGCAGGGGCACATTTATAAGATCATCTCAGCACAGGGACTTTTTTTTGTAAAACACATCCAATTGTGGAAATTATCACCATTCCAAGATATATAGATTAAAATCAACTTTAAAAATAACTTTGTTCTTGGGAAAACCACTTTAATAACCGCTATGATTGGTCAAATCACATAGAGTCAAGGATTATGATCAGGTACCTTCTTTGTCATATGTCTTCCTGATATGCACTATAAAGTAAATTATAGACAGAGCAATTAATAGACTTCGAGCTACTATAATGTAGACTTTCATTCAACAATACAGTTAACCTTTAAGAACCGATCGTACATGTTTTCTGATGGATCGGAGCTACGTAGCAGTCAAGTATACTGTATAAGCTTAAAAGAAAAAAATTGTTGTACTATTGAACTAGACTAACAATATGTCAGAGCCACCGCTGAGCTTTTTTTACCTTTGGCATAGGTTTAGTTTACTCTGCTTAGCATCTATATGCCAGAGTCAATGCAAAATGGCTTGTTGACACCCCCCAGACACCCAGCTCCCATGACAGGTTTACTACCCTCCAGCAGTACCTCTGTAAGAAAAACATTGAGGTTTTTCAAACCTCAACTGAACACATGGTTCTGTTTTGTAAATTCTTACTTGTGTTTTCAATGGGATTGTCCAGTACTAGGATGAGTCAATATCAATCACCATATCTCTGCATGTAAAAGAATAGACGCCATACTCACGTCCTGTGTGGGCTCCATTCCAGTCATGACATCTGCTCTCCCAGAGCTCATGTGACATTGTCACTCAAGCCCCGCAGCCAATCTTCAGCAACTTCACTCTCACCTCCTTTGGACATAACTGACATCCGGAGGAAATCAGAGCAGCGTCATGGCCGATCACTTCTTTTAGGCTTCAATTTTGTCCAAAGGAAGGGAGAAAGTTGAGACTACTGATTGGCTGCAGGGTTCATGTTGACATAACAATGTCATATGAGCCCCAGGAGAGCAGGCATTGGTACCCACACTGGAGTTGAAAATAGCCGTTATTATTTTACGTCGATAAATATGGTGATTGAGATGGGGTTGTCCTAGTAGCGGACAACCACTTTAACTTTCTTGTAAGTGATGCACATCATGGTTCTCACTACTTTTTTTGCCTTCAATAGTTACTATGTCTGCATGTGTGGTGATGGAGCCAATGATTGCGGAGTAAGTAAAATATGTATTGTTCCTCACTATTAATGTTAAATTACATGATGCACATCAAGAACGGAGTGTTATTGTTGTAGATAAGTGCAAAAAGAGGGGAAATCTTCTATGTAACCAAATGACAGAAAAACATCCCAACGATAGCTAATGTGATTTCGAAACTTTCAGGATTATATTCTATTTTGTATAGTAAAACTTGAATTGTCCAAATAACTACATCTGTGATGATAAATGTATGATCACTGGGTGTCCCACGGCTGGAAACCTCACCAATCAAGAGATAGAGTGTGCAGTGTCTTAGGCTACTTTCACACTTGCTTTTTTTGCAGCGCGTTTTTCCCGCAAAAAAACGCATGGAAAAAACGCATACAAATGCTGCGTTTTTTTCAAGCATTTTTATGAGCATACATGAAAAAAATGCAGCGTTTTTATGCATTTGTATGCGTTTTTAGTGCGTTTTACCGTGTTTGCATTTTTTTCCAACATTAGTTGGCCCCTCACACTAACCCAAACCATGACTTTACTAACCCTAACCCTGACCCTAACCCTAACCCTAACCCTTAACCAAACCATACCCTAACCCTGACCCTAACCCTAACCCTTAACCAAACCATACTAACCCTAACCCTTAACCAAACCCTACCCAAACCCTAACCCTAAACCCTAACTAACCCTAAACCCTAACCCTTAACCAAACCATACTAACCCTAACCCAAACCCTAACTCTAACCCTAAACCCCCTTAACTAACCCTAACTCTAACCCAAACCCCTAAATTCCATTGTCTAACTAATGGTCAACAAAAAAACGCATTTGCAAAAAAACGCATACATGAGCATGGCAATGCGCACATATGCACACCCATAGACTTATAATGGGTGTCTTGCTGTAAAAAAACGCATTGCGCGCGCATGCGTTTTTTTAAGGCAAGTCGGACGCCCAAAAAATGCAACAGGATGCATTTTGTGCGCCCGAGCGCACACCACAAAAAAAAGCATGTGCGGAAAAACGCATACAAACGCATGTGTATGCGCACATAAGCGCATCCCATGCAAAATATAGGGAAAAAAACGCATGCGTTTTTTAGCGCTAAAATACAGCGCAAAAAAACGCAAGTGTGAAACCAGCCTTACCTTTGATTTTAGCAGTGGTTGCTCAATTTATTGTCTATAGGACTAATGGAGATGGTGGGCTACAGCACTTGGCTATCTCTATCAGGCCCATTGACAATGAAGAGCATGGTAGTGTGCAAAGTGCGCCAAGCTATTTAAATGCTATGAACACCTTTGATATGATTTTCTTTTATATGTTAGCGGTTACCTTTAGTTATTAAAATTGCTGTAAGTTACAGTCTACAATCTTCATCCATTCAGCCTTTTTTAAAATCACTGATATTCAGTTTGCAGACTGATGAAATATTTCACATTTTTCACTTATGGAAGTAACTCTTTCAGTAATATATTCTGGGTGAGCAATTGTGTATACACAGGGTGCTACTGTCTTCACTAGCTCATATATGAGCACAGCTTCTAGCTTTCACTTCTTTCTTCTTAATGTACTTTTATCCTCTTTTCCTCTGCCCTCCCTGAGACTGTATAAGTTTTTTTCTCCTGTCCACACTGTTGACCTACCTACAACCCCCTATCCCCTTCCCATCACTGCTTCTCTATATAAACTGCACGAATTGAGGGGGAGTGGAGAGCTGTCTGTACTAAGCAGGAGATCTTATGGATTTGGAACATTATTGCAAAGCAAATTACCCAGGTGGAAAGAAGGAAGTATGTTAAATTCAAGTAAAATATAATATTTTATTGATAATAGTGCTAAAAATATATTTAAAAGGTAAATAGCAAAGAAAGGTGCTGGATAAAAAGAGGGACTCTATTCTCAACATGTCACGGGAAATAAACATACAGTTATTGTATTCTGCCGATCAAAATTGGCTGTAAACACTTACAAAAGGGGGTCAATTCTAGATAGGCAGGCAGAACTCTACTGGGAATATACCAAAAGGCCTCTAACACAACATACCTTAATGATAATATACAATTGATCTAATACTATGCCTACAAGTAATACCAAAACATACATCAAACAACAAGCAGAATAGAGTTGATTGCGTAAGGTTCAAAAACAATACCAATGTAATATGAGCAGGTCTCATAATCAGGGCGGCTCTCATGTGTTTGTTCAAATATCCTGTTATCTCTATATGTAAATATTGTGATAGCAGTTTACACTCCATAGCTGAATGTGTTAGGGTCCCATCACACATAGTGACTCACCAGTGATCCCGACAATGATATCAACGTGTCAGGATCGCTGGTGAATCGCTACATGATCGCTGGTGAGCTGTCAAACAGGCAGTTTCACCAGAGATCAGCACCAGCGACGCCGACCGCGCGGCGTCGCTGTGTACTTTAGTTACCAGTGCGCAGATGCAGGGAGCTGGTAACTAAGGTACACATCGGGTTTCTAAGTGACGCACATCCCTTAGATACCCGATGTGTACGTTAGTTACCAGCTGATCGCTGGTCTCCCGCCTGTCACATGCAGCGATGCGTGCTGGCCAGTGGGAGACCAGCGATCAAAGAAATGTCCAGGGCTTTTCAAGAGCGATCAGCGATACCGGCAGGGGAGGCTGATCACTGTCACACACAGTGACTCAGCAGCGATCTCGTTAGCGAGATCGCTATGTGTGATGGGGCCCTTACAGTGGACCTTGCGCTGAGCTTCTATTATCATTAGCAGAACTGTCACTCAATAAGGTGTTACCACCCTTACATAAACCAGGTAGTATGGTAAATATTGTGATAGCAGTTTACACTCCAGAGCAAACCACTGCTACCTGAATGTGTTACAGCAGACCTTGCGCTGAGCTTCTATTATCATTAGCAGAACTGTCACTCAATAAGGTGTTACCACCCTTACATAAACCAGGTAGTATGGTAAATATTGTGATAGCAGTTTACACTCCAGAGCAAACCACTGCTACCTGAATGTGTTACAGCAGACCTTGCGCTGAGCTTCTATTATCATTAGCAGAACTGTCACTCAATAAGGTGTTACTATCCTTACATAAACCAGGTAGTATGGAGACTGCAGAGCTGTGAACTGTCCAAGAGAAAATTTGACAATATCCCATTAACCAGAAAACCACAACTTCTTAACAGAACCTTAAACTAAATTCTATGATACTTTTTTTTTTAGGCACTGAAAGTGGCTCATGCTGGCATATCTCTTTCTGAGCAGGAAGCATCTGTTGCCTCTCCATTCACATCACACACTCCTAATATAGGATGCATCCCGCAGTTGATAAAGTAGGTCAAGTTATCCGTTCTTCATATTTTTATGTATCAAAGAAAATGTCAGAATTACCTGACATAACGTTAATGGTTCTTCACTGTTGTGCTATTTGCTGTATATGTTACCATTTTTAGCACTGCAAACATAATATTTCATTGTTTTTTCACATGATGAGCATCATGTAATACAATTTTACTGTTGTGCAAATATCGCACTATACTCTGAAATACTTTTATAAACAGCAATGTATTGGGAACCTGACAGGAGATTCATGTTGCCCGAACCATGAATCAGACACTGGCAGATGTTTATATCATTTAATTTGCATTTTAAGGTGTAACAAACTCTCATTAATTTCTAACTAAAGATTTGTATTGTGCCAATAAATACAGCCAAACCTAATGAAAATATCTAAAAACATATCCAGTGTTTTCTTTAAAAGCCAGAGTTTTATTGTGCAAGATTTACCTTGGAAGATCATTCCATTGTTATGATCAATATTATTTGCATATCATATTTAGAATACAGCAGTTATTTCTGACACAAACTGCCAAATCCCCTATATACAGCAGCAGTAATAAAATCAAATAATTAACTGTTTCTGCCACTAGAGGGAGTTTAGGAGCATTATCCACAAAGCTTTAGAAGCAACGTGGTGGTTGTAGAATTAGATCTATATAGAATTTTTGGACTTTTTACATTTTGAACAAACATGTGGATATTCACCTTAAGCAGACCTATGCACCACCTATACCAAATCAGGATATAAATTCCATTGCAGATTTTTTTTTTAGTGTATATATATATATATATATATATATATGTTGAGATTGATATTGATTGGTCAATGACTGTGATGATTTGCTTAATCTGACCCATATGTTTTTATGTTTAGGGAAGGAAGAGCGGCCTTGGTCACATCTTTCTGTGTTTTCAAGTACATGACTCTTTATGCCATGATCCAGTTTGTTTGTCTACTTCTGCTGTATTGGGTAAACTTCATTATCAGTAATTTTCTTTTATTATTTTATAGATGAATAAACATTTGCTATTTCTCATTTTATAAAAAGAAAAGATGTCAGCTGGTACATGGAAGAGAATGGCGCACAGGCGCAGTTTTAAGGGTTTTGGATGCAGATGTTAAATCAGTATCGGGACACTTCATGCGCTATGTGGTATTTGGTTCACTGGCGTATTACTATATGGTAGACGGGAAATTGGGCTTTGTCAGGCATCAGGGCACTGGTGCGACCGCAACCTCAGCTACACTTAGGTAATGTCTAAAGAGTACCGGCCTTTGAAAAAGACACAGATACTTTATGTAAAAAAACTCCCATAATATTAGTTATAAAATATATCATCTTACTTTCGCTAGATGAGAATTTTTTTTTTTAAATATTAATCACTCAGGAAACATTACTGATACGCCCTTTTTATAGTTCCATGTGGATAAAAACATTTATTTAGTTTAATCTACCTGTTACAATTCAGCATCTAGTTTAACCCAGAATGTATGACCATACCATACACTTAAACACTTTGCACACTTCGCAGTTTATTGGCCTTAGCTATTGCATTTATGTGGCCACAAAAATAATACAAAATGTTTCTCCTTTTTTTGTATGGTGTTTGGGGTAATTTTTTATGTAATTTATATTATATAATTTATTTTCTTTTCAGCTTTCTTATAGGAAACGTGCAAAAAGTTAAAAAAACATTCAAAATCAACACTAAACTAAAGTATTGAAATAAGTTTGTCAACTTGATACATATTAGGTATAGTCTCGGGCTACAATGTAGTTACTGTGCTAGCTCCTTTATCTTGCCAGGGGTGACACCTAGTCATCATGTGATTGACAGGTGCCTTTATTCATTACAAAGTGCTCAAGTCAAAAGCAGTTCTAAAATAAATTTATCTTCTCTTTAAGACCCTCAGTTCGACCTTAATCTATCAGCAAAAAAAGTGCAACTATTTGTTCTAGCAAAAATGACAGAATCTTTGATGAAGCCTCCTGACAGAGGCTCCAGCCCAGATGTGATCCTAACCTTAGGCCCCCAAACACAATTGCTAAAAGTTGGCTGATCCTGCTGATTTTGGTAAGATTTGCCTACCATTTACCAATAATGGGGGTGTCCACAGACAGATTATGTTTGGTGGGAGAGAGAAGGATCAGGCAGGTTAGAATTCAATAGCTGGATCCTGTTTGCTAAGGAGATAAGCCTCTGCCAGAGGAGTCTGGTACAACCTTCCTGTGTATGGGGGACTTGCACGAAACAGCTGTCAATCAAACAAAAACTGACAGCGATCTAATGTATATGGCCAGCTTCTGAGTTAGTACTTGTTCAAGCAAAGTATGTTTCTTACTAGTCTTTCATATTCACATTCTATATTTTTTCATTTTTCTAGCAAATTAATATTCTTTCCAACTACCAGCTCCTTGTTCAAGATGTGGCTGTGACTATAGTTGTCTGCTTAACAAGTAAGAAACAAATTAAATTTAGTATGACCACTTCATAAAATATGGCTTCATGCTCATTTTAATTCTATTTTGTAAAGGGGACTTAAAAAGGGTATGTCATCAGGTCAAAAATGGCCAGATTTTACTCAAATGTTATTACCTCTGCCCTGGGTATTCTAATTTTTGCTTTGCTACAATATGTCACATAGCTCTAGAGATCTTGGTGATTTTATTTGATGCTACTTTTTATGTTTTTTCACCAAGGGGGTATTACTTATAGGGTATAAGTATCCAAAAGACACACCCCTAGAAAATCTGTATATCTTCGTCCACTTGTAAAGACTATAAAAATTAGCACGAAAGAAAAAGGTCCATATCTCTGGAATTGTATGAAAAATTTAGAAAAAAAGAACTCAGGGAAGCAGCAGGAATAAAAGAAGAGTGAAAACAGGCACATTTTTGGATGTTATACCACTTTTTACCTATATGAAACCTTGTATTTAGTGGTCTGGTGTTGTTTTAAAGCCTAGGCTAAAGATATTGGACTCAATGCATCAAGACCGGCATTGTTCACATTGGTCTTGATGAAGGTGTAAGTCTTTTCATGAATGAGGAAAGAAGGAAGAGTGGCATCTAGCTCTGCCTGCACTTCACTGCAAATCTTACTGCTGGAGTAACATTAGCGCTATAATGAATGCCACAACTCATCATGAATTGTACAAGCTACGGTCGTCATGCTCCTTCCCGCCCCGGCTCCATCTATTTTGTCAGAGCTTTGAGAAACTAGCATGAGAATGCCAAAAGTCCCAACATTTTGGTGAGGCTCCGAAGTGAACCTAAGCTTTGAGACTTTTCAAAGCAATTTAAGTCAGAATTCTGGTGTGAAAGTTTTGATGCATCGGGCTCTAAAGCCAAAACCTAGATGGAGTTAGAGCTTTTAGTAGCTGCATCCTGTCCAATCACATTGCAACCCAAGCATTCTTCAAGCCACACAATATTTTATTTTAAGTGACCTTTATAGCATGGGGTACTCAGTTCAGCTCCAAAAACCAGACACATTATATGGAGAAGTGTGGTGCTGTCTTTCTGAAGAAACCAGTCATGTTTTTACTCATTTTGCACCCTTCTAAATCTATTAAAATTAGAATAATTAAAAGTGAACTTTTGCTATCTACTTTATATAGTGTTACATATCATATTACTAATGTGCGTTCATTTATACAAAAGTCCTCAAAGCTACAGTGGGGGAAATAAGTATTTGATCCCTTGCTGATTTTATAAGTTTGCCCACTGACAAAGACATGAACTGTTTATAATTTTAAGGGTAAGTTAATTTTAACATTGAGAGATATCAAAAATAAAACCTAGAATATCAAAAATAAAATCCAGAAAATCACATTGCATAAATTATATAATTTATACAATGTGATTTTCTATCTCTCAATGTTAAAATTAACCTACCCTTAAAATTATAGATTATTCATGTCTTTGTCATTGGGCAAACTTACAAAATCAGCAAGGGATCAAATACTTATTTCCCCCACTGTATACAGTCACATAAATTCTGCATGCTCATGATGTAAAGGTACAATACAGCACACTCAGCAAAGCACAGCATTGGAAAGTGTTGTAGAAATGCTAATCAAGTCTTATCTTTATTTTTCTTTATTCCAGTGAGTTTAAACCATGCATACCCCAAACTAGCGCCATACAGACCTCCAGCCCAGCTGATGTCTCCCCCTCTCTTGTTATCAGTTGTGTTGCATGTACTTTTTACGATAGCAATACAAGTCTATGGGTTCATTGTTGTCCAGCAGCAACCTTGGTACACTGCAAACCCTGACACGTAAGTATCTATATGTTTTATACAGTAGAACTCAAAATCATAGTACCATACTTGATAATTACATGTTATGATATTAACTTGTAATATAAATAATTAAAATACTTAATTTACTGAATAAAAAAGAAAGAAAATCCCTTTGCGATAAATAGTATAATGGTTTTCCCTGATTAGGTCAGAAGTATCAGATCAGTAGGGATCTGAAATACGGCATCTGATTCTTTACCTATAAGTTTATTTTAGCTCTGGGGCCGCTGTATCTAAACAATGCACAGAGTTGGCCAGCACAGCTCCATTATTTGTGCGGTGGCTGCCACAAGTGCTAAAAACAGCAGATTGATAGGGAAACCAGATGTCAGGCCTCCACCAATCTAGTATTGACACTATTTTAAAGGGAACCTGTCAGGCCATTAATGCTGTCCAAACCACTGGCAGCATGAATGGCAGCTATGCTTCACAATTGCTACCAGGTGTATTATTCTAGGAAATCCTCCAGTGTTTCTGAAGAATATACTTTAAAGGTTTGGCTGGACTATTCTTGCATTCAGCCATAATCCCTGGCTGGATCCTAAAGTATATTTTCTTTAAAATGCTGGAGCGTTACAGAGAAAGATATACCTGGCTGTTCATAGTCTGGGCAGCACTCACCCTTTGTCATATTTGAAAATAGCTAGGAGACTACAAAGAGAAGGAACCTATACAATGGGATGACTTCATCTGCAAGAACTGAAGGACCTGATTCATCAGTTGTGCTCCAAATTCTTCAAAATGGTGCAACTGATTCATGAATTTAATACAATATCAAAGTTTTTGAGACTTAGCACAAAAAGTCGCACATTTCACAACATGGCGCAAAACTTTTGCCAAAATACTGGCATACTCATAAATAGAGCAGGGGGGTACTGGAGTTGAGTTATATCAAGCTCTGCAACTTTTAGAAAGTCACATTTGATGAATCAGGCTAAAACATTTGGAATCACTTAACTCTTCCCTCAAAGTGGAAAATCAATGAAGAACAGGCGATCACATGCAAAACATGTTAAAAAGGTACAAGTTTGGGTGCAAACAAGGTAAAAACACAAAACTAGACTAAACAAAGGCACACGGTCAATGATGTATTGAGGATAAATGTCTTGATCTTGAAAAAAAAAACTGGAAGAATCGAGAACATCTTCATGAATAAATTATGCAGATGAATTTTCAAAAAAAATGAAAAAGAATTTGGATTTTATCTTGGAAAATGTAGAATATGATGTGTAGAGAGATGTAAAATGATTATCTAATATTATTCAAATCTAAACCAGAGAGCCATACTACTACAATATGGAAGAATAATTTTATATTTATACTATATATTTTCAGCTCTTGTGCCTATGGGAACATAAGCCAGAAGAATATCAGTGCTCTGAGCCATAACACTACTGCAAATATACAATCAAGTTCTCAGCTGAATATGAGCCATAAAAGCTTTGAGACAACAACCCTGTGGACTCTGACTACTCTTCATTGCATAATTGTGGCTTTTGTATTCTCCAAAGGCAAGCCTTTCCGTCAGCCGATATATACCAACTGTAAGTAACATTCTCCTTGTTTGTTAGGTTTATACAATTGAATAAAAATTTAATAAAATACAATATTGTTCCAACCCCAAATCCTATTTTTTTAGATGCATTTTCTGCAGTGCTATTGATCCAAGTAGGAATCTGCATTTTCCTGTTATTTGCTGACATTCAGAGCATATATAATGTGTTGGAGGTAAGTGATTTCAGCAATCATCTACATACTTAAAATGGTTAATAGCTAGAAAATATTATGACAGTTAAATGTTATGGACGCTAAGCATTTTAATCCAATAATAACATGGTGTACTTGATTTATAATTATTCTTCAGAATCATTCACTTATTACAAGCAAATATCCCATGCAATTACATTATGCAACTTTCTGATTACTTGTGAGGATTAGCCAATATAAATTACTTGTTTCATAAAGTCAGGGAAAAAGCATCATAATTAGAGATAAGCGGATCAGGCAAAATTGAAATTCGCCTGTTCACACGCTTTTTCACGAAATATGATTTGAGGAGAAAATTTTCTCTGCAAAAAATTCACATCTCTTATTATACTCTGGTGCTTCTCCAAACCATAGATGATAATAAATGTAAAAAAAAGAAAATCCTTGAACCCTACCTATCACTTACGGTGCCTTTCTGGTCCCTATGCATTTTCTTATCACCGCCGCTCGCTCTCGAAATATGATGCACATTATATATATTCTATGTGTTGACACACTGCAAATATTGAATATGTCACCGGAAATTAAAAAGCCATCCAGCTATGACAAAGTATACCTCAACTCAATACTTTCAGTATGCATGGCCATGGTATCTTTTAAGGGTTTCACAATTGTATACTTAATTAGTACAATTTTCACAACAGTATAATCTTCATATCTGCCCCAGATTAAAAGCATTCTCAGAAAATAGGATTGTCATAAAACAATATGCATAAAATTTAGAACTGGCTTAGGCAGCATGTGATCATGAATTAAAGGGTGTGTACAAGATGAACAATTCAAGAGAGACAAATTCCTCTAGTTGATGCTGACATTTTCACAATTAGGGCTCATGCTGACATTTTCACAATTAGGGCTCATGCAGACCACCATATTTGCGGTCCGAGTGCAAGCTGACTAAAAAATGGATCGCACTTGGGCCAATGCTATTCTACAGGGCCATGCACATGTCCAAATTTTTCCTTTGACAGAGACTGTGCGGTCCGATTTCCATGGACTGACAGAATGGAGAAGATGGAGAAATTCTTTTCTCTATCTTTTCCTCTACCGATAAAATCGGATCACTCTGTGCTCACTCACTGATCAAACTGAATGATTTCATAATCTGTTCAATTCTCTGTCATAAGCCATCCATTCATGAAATTTGTCAGTTTCTTTATCTGTTGACAATCAACTTATTGGGCAGCACCAACAGCCTCCCAGACACTGTTCAGACAGGTGTACTGCTTTCCTTCACTGTATATTTGTTTAAGAAGATCCCACAAGTTCTCAATAGGGATTAGGTCAGATGAGGAAGGGGCCATGTCATTATTATTTCATCTTTAAGGCCTTTGCTAGAAGCCGAGAAGTGGAGCCCATCTTCAACCCTAAAAGGTCCTATTAGCTCATCTATAATAATACCAGCACATAGCAGTACCCCACGTCCACCTTGCTGGTATCTGAGTTGATGTGGAGGTCTGTGCCCATTTCCATTCTAGACATGGGGCCATCCATCTGGTCTATCAAGAGTCACTCTCATCTCATCAGTCCATAAAACCACTGAAAAATCCATCTTTAGATATTTGTTGGATCAACATTAATGGAAAATGTATCATTTGGAATTGATGCCCTGAAATTTGGTGACATAATAAAATATGTAGCCCAATCAAATCTCTAATATATGCTTATTTCTTTGTTTTCAAACTTAGATTGTATGCACACCAACATCTTGGAGAGTTGCCATTTTTATCACCCTGGTTATCACAGTTGTTATCTCACTCTTAGCTGAAGTAAGTTCTTATTTAATGATATCCATTGAGTAAATACTAGGAAAAAATGGAAAAGTATGTAACTTTATTTTTCAAAACCAGAATATCCCTTTAAAGGGAATCTGTCACCTGGTTTTGGCAGGCGATGAAAATGAGGTCGGTCCGGTCCGATGGGCGGTGTTCCCGATGTGTGCCGCCTCCCCATCCTTGGCTGCCGTCCGCAGTTTTTTGAGGAATAGGAGTAGGTGTCCGCCATTTGTTGCACGTGCGCTAAGCATTCTTGGCTAGCGCACGCGCAGTATGCTTTGCCCAACTGCGGGCAAAGCCGAAAAGCCTGACTGCGCATGCGCCGGTTAACTAAGCGCCGGAAGTATTTTGCTGTGTTCCGGAGCTTACTTAACCGGCGCATGCGCAGTCATGCTTTTTGGCTTTGCCCGCAGTTGGGCAAAGCATACTGGGCGTGCGCTAGCCAAGAATGCTTAGCGCACGGGCAACAAATGGTGGACACCTACTCCTTTTCCTCAAAAAACTGCGGATGGCGGCCAAGGATGGGGAGGTGGCACACATCGGGAACACCGCCCATCGGACCGGACTGACCTCATTTTCATCGCCCGCCAAAACCAGGTGACAGATTCCCTTTAAGCGGAGTCTGTCAGAATAAAATGAGTGTACAGATGAGTTCAATGCACCTTCCCACCTACTAGTTTTCCAGTTACCTCCGTCCTCCACTGGTTCCAGTAAAGCCAGAGATGTCAATCGAGAAAGAATGTGCGGAGATAGATGTAAAACAAGTTTGTGGGAATCAGCACTGAACTGATTTGCCACACCAAGGGTGCACCAAACTCCAATGCTTGAATTGAACACTCTTTTAGTGCTGACAAACTCCCTTTAAAGGATTGTTATACTTAAAGTTCCTTCAAAGAATAAAAAAGATCTGTTGGCCAAAACTTTACCTTTGTACAAGGAAAGATATTAATATTTTTCAATATATTCTTAATAAAAAACTTGCATTTGTGCTTATTCTAGTTTATCATGTATAATCAGGAAATCATGGTCATGTGATGAGTTATAAAACAGAGATCAAATAAAATTGTAAAAAATAAGGAAGAAAGAAAAATCATAACTCTTCATAAATGCATGTATCTTTATTTAGTATAAAAAATGTGGCAGCTAGGATACAGCCAGAGAACTTGGTGCATTTAGGTCACCCTCTACCAGCCCAAATTTATGTATCAAAATGACGACCAGCTGATTGTGGAGGGTGCAAACCTCTGGATGTTCGGGTCTGACTGGATCAACTAAACAGTTAAAAAAAAAAGTTCGGTTCAGTACAGTCCAGAACAGTACCTGAACCCATTCACATGAATGGGGGACCTGAACATCCAATGTTTGCCATGCTGTCATTTGCATGACAGCACAGCAAACACTGCCTCTGATCAGTGCTAAGATCATTATGCCCAATACAGAGAGCTGCGGCTTTGTCAGCTGATAGCATGAGCCTGCAGCTGTGATCAGAAGTAAAATGTTTGCCTAATAACTAATAACAGCAATAGCAGGCGGCGGCTGATGGGAGTATTCATCAGTCGACTACTGCACTATAAATAAATTAAAAAACGGTGTGGGTTCACCTGTATTTTTGTCTGCTTTAGCAAAGCTGGTTATCAAGAATAGAGGGGTCCCCATGCCATTTTTTTAATTATTTAATTTTTTTTACCACCGGCCATGCTAAAGCAGACAGCTGGAGGCTGGTATTCTTAGGCTGGCAAGGGGCCATGGATATTGTCCCACCCAGCCTAAAAATATGAGAGAACCCACTCCATTTTGTCTTGTTAAATTTATAGTGCAGGCACCACTTCCATCATCCGCGGCCTGCTGTCCCTGTTATTAGAGGCAGCAGTGATAGGAGGCTGATGGGAATAGTAGTCCCATCATCAGCCAACGTGGTAAACTTTTTTTACCTTCGGTCACAGCTGCTTGATGACGCTGTCAATTGACAGTGTGAATTATTAAAGAAGGTATAACCAGTAAGGTCAAAAAACATCAATTATAATATCAGGGAGCCTTACATAAATTAGATATAAGATATAAAATAGAAGATATAAAAATCTAACCTTTATTATAGTCTTAATAAAAGACACCACAACCACACAATTAAACAAATAACCGTGTCACCTACTGGACCCTACATAGGGGGGTCCTGATAACAAACCTGCCTAACAGCGGAGGTTGGCACCATAAACAATGACGAAATTGGCGTCCCCGCTCCACGATGGCTGTACCCTAAATCTCTTAGATAACCCTGGATAAGTGCAACAAGCAATCCTTCATTTGGCCAGGAAATGAAGAGTATAGGGGTTGCCACAATGATATAATTGATGAGTAGGCAACAATAGAAAAAAGTGCAAAAAACAGTGCAATTGACAAGACAAAAAAGTGACATGTGCAGAACAAATGAGTACCTAACTAACTGTTCCCTGTACCTGTAAACTTTCCTAACAGCGGAGGTTGGCACCCTACTGGTCAGCGGAATGGCGCTCCTGCTCCACGACAGCTCACCCTGAATAAGCCCTGGTATGGCTGATAATTTCACATTGGGGTGAAACAACATCAATTCTGGAAGGTATTATAACATAGTGGAATGAATGGCAAATTAAATAGATACTCAAACATGTTGATAACAGTAGAAAAAGGTACTCAAGTTTTGATGCTGGATAGGAAAACCTCAACGCGTTTCTCCTAACAGGACCATCAGGAGGTAGATAGTTAGATGCTGTGTGGGAGATGACCAAAAACCCCTTCTATATATAGATGTAGCTGCTGATTAGTAGCAATCACTTCCTGTGTGTCATAGAGGTCCCTGTGTAGTGGTCTCACAGTGGGGCCAGCCATAGATCCAATGTTAAAAATACAAGCAGGTTTGTGCTTTATCAACCAAATTCAATTGCAAGGTCAGGGTCGGACATTAAGATGTCCCAATGCTTATTGAGAATACCCCTCACTTTTGTTCTGACAGTCAAAGGTTCCAATGATCCTGGTCACATCAGAAACACCAGTAGAATTGGTTACTCGAGTTTGCAAGAGAGAGTTTCTATCCTGGGATGAGGCATGCTGATAAGATTTTTCAACCACAGCCCTAGGATATCCCTTATCCAAAATTCTCCTTTTCATATCCATAGACTGAAGTCTAAAGGAATCCATGTCTGTACAATTTCTCCTTACTGGCCTTTGGGAATACCACGTTTTAAAGCTTAAGGGTGATGACTATCCCACCGAAGCAGATTATTTGTGCTGGTTGGTTTGCGATAGATTTGAGATTTTAGAGAGCCATCCTCTTCTTTCTTTACTAGAACATCCAAGAATGGTAAAGTAGTCCTGTTCACTTCATGCGTGAACCTCATGCCAATGTTGTTATTTAACTCATTGACAAACTGTAGAAATTGGCTCTCTGTCCCCTGCCAAATAACAAACACATCATCAATAAATCTATACCAAGTCCCAATGTGTTCCTGTCACCACTGTGGTTCATCTGAAAAGACTGAGGTTTCCTCCCACCAGCCCAGGAACAGGCCAGCATATGATGGGGCACAGGAACTGCCCATGGCAGTGCCCCTGAGCTGGTGGAAGTACTTCCTGTCAAAAAGACGTCTGACGTCAGCTGAGAGGTGAGTGCGTTCCAGATGGAGCGCACGCCCGATATTATAGCCGGGATGGCGGATTTCTTTTCATCAGTTTGGTTGACAGATATAACGGCCAATGAAATGCGATTGATTTTGGTTGATAGAGCACAAACCTGCTTGTATTTTTAACATTGGATCTATGGCTGGCCCCACTGTGAGACCACTACACAGGGACCTCTATGACACACAGGAAGTGATTGCTACTAATCAACAGCTACATCTATATATAGGAGGGGTTTTTGGTCATCTCCCACAGAGCATCTGTCATGGTCACGAGTGTCTGGACGCAGATGTTTCCGCAAGGCGAACCCATAACACACGTGACCCTGGATACAGCGCCTCCAGTGGGGCGAATTTAAATAATAAAACGTGCAGATGGATACACCGCCTCCACCTGGCGAATTTAGGTATTACACGTTAATATAAATTCTGGAAACCCCGCCTCCAGCACGGCGAATTTAAATAATAAGGGGGACCTGAGAAACATTAACAATGGTGGGCCCTGCGATAGGGAATAGAGACATGGAGACCTCCTGCACTCCCCTGAGCCAGTGTCCCTACACTCCTCACATTCCCTATACAGGCTCCGCACCTGTCGCCGCACGCGAACCTTAAACCCTTGCTCGCCCTAAACCCTCACTAGGGAATTGGGTGGTGCGGAGACTAATCCCACCACTGCACTAATAACACACATGAGGGAAAGAGACAACACAGGGGAAACACCACTTAGCTTTATGCTCTGTGCTTATGCTCCTGCAACAGAGCCCTCCACTTGCGTGCGTCTACTCCTCCACCCGGATCCATCACCATAACAGGATCCTTCACCAGAGTGCAGCCTTGGAGCAGAGTCCACCACCAGTTGCTGCTGCTTAGTAACAGAGTCCCAAAGATGAGTTCAGCTTCTGCCACGAAGGCAAGCATGCTTGAGTCCAGCTCAGCAGCCAAGTCCCACATGGTGAGTGCCACTCTCCATAGTCGCCACTCCACCAGTCCATGCAGACACTTCCTGCCGACACCATCACTGCGACCCCACCACGCCATGCCAGCCCTTCGTCCAGACTCCATAGCTGACACACGTCCCCCCTGGCTAAGCTGCGCAGGACTCCTCCTCAGCTCCATCCTTCCACCAGGCTCTCACCAACTCAGAATGAATGAATGAATGAATATCACCAGCCGTGATTGCACACCCTGAGACTCATTTATAGAGCCCCACACCTGAATCATAATTACAGAGAACTTTAAACTGAAAACCTAAGGTGCGTTACCACTAACCACCACCGGGGACAGTCAAGTCACCTTGGCAACTTGCCAAAAGGAAAAAAAGTTCACTCTGTGCTTTTAAAACTGTCAGATCACTTCAGATCATGACAGCATCTAACTATCTACCTCCTGATGATCCTGTTAGGAGAAACGCGTTGAGGTTTTCCTATCCAGCATCAAAACTTGAGTACCTTTTTGTACTGTTATCAACATGTTTGAGTACCTATTTAATTTGCCATTCATTCCACTATGTCATAATAACTTCCAGAATTGATATTGTTTCACCCCAATGTGAAATTATCAGTCATACCAGGGCTTATTCAGGGTGAGCAGTCGTGGAGCGGGAGCGCCATTCCGCTGACCAGTAGGGTGCCAACCTCCGCTGATAGGAAGGTTTACAGGTACAGGAAACAGTTAGTTAGGTACTCATTTGTTCTGCACATGTCACTTTTTTGTCTTGTCAATTGCGCTGTTTTTTATCAGGACTCCCCCTATGTAGGGTCCAGTAGGTGACATGGTTATTTGTTTAATTGTGTGGTTGTGGTGTCTTTTATTAAGACTATAATAAAGTTTAGATTTTATATCTTCTATTTTATATCTTATATCTAATTTATGATATCTAATTTATGTAAGGCTCCTTGATATTACAATTGACAGTGTGGGAGCTGCAGCACTCTGACCAGTGGTATTAATCTTACCGCCGATCAGAACCACCGGTATTTCTCATGCTGTCATGCAGATGACAGAGGGAGAAACACCCAATGTTCAGGGGGCTGAACCCAAACAGTAACACAGACTTCCTGGTGAAGTCTGAGTTTGAGGTCCGTGCCCGAACAGTAGGTGCTCGATATGGACTCCAAACTTTACTTTTCGGGTGTGCCCATTACTGATCGGGTTCGCCCATCACTATCGACTGACCATCATTTGAAACATTTGGGCAAATCTAATTCTCCAAAAATTGTAATTGAAAGATTTTGGTCTATCTTTAACAAATAATAATTGTTTAGAATCGATCACCTCATCCATAGCCACAATGTCATGGCAATCCAGGTCTTACTAATCAAAATAGTCGCTCAATATGCTGGCAGGTAGTAAGAAGTGTGTGGCAGCCAGACTAGATCACTGCAGAGTATTGTTATGTCATTCGACAAGGTTCAGTGAATAGATTTGCTCAACTCTGGTAATCTTGTTTAATTCATTTTCTTTAAAACTAGAAAATTATTGGATTTGCAAGTATTTTAGCCTGTGATCACGCTTTACTGAAACATGGTATATTAGAATATACAAAAATGAAAATGTATATTAAGATTATTTTTGGCAATGAATTAAAAAATAGTGTGTTTAGACTTTTGCATTTAGGTAAACTAGAGAAAATGGTCATATAAAAATGACTGTATAGATTAACTGTATAAATATTGCAAAGTTCAATTTTATTATACAGTTGTTTAATATTTCTGTTTTGTATTAGGAGCTGATCATAGAGAACAGAAAGCTTTGGCTTCTCATGAAAAAAGCTTTAAACTATAAATCAAGGAGCAAATACCGAAAAATTATAAGAGCCATTGAGATGGATCAAAGCTGGCCACCTATAAACAGAACATATTGTACAAAACCTGTCATCAGACATACGAATCAAAAAAGTGAAGTCTACAGCAATTCAGCCTATGAACACAATGAAATGCTTAAGTAACTACATGAGACCTATGTGATGCGTCATCAACTTACAAACAAATATCTCACCTGTCTTGCCCTACCTTTTGTCCATTGTCCTGAGGGCTTTGATACTGAACTCATGTCTGAATGTATATGAAGAATGTATAACTTAGAGATATCTACCTTAGGTTATTGTAAAGGTGTTACAAATATTGTGAAATAGGAAAAACAGATTATATTATCTATTATTTTCAACATTCCCCTCTAGAAAACTCTTGTAAATATACTTTTTATTCAATGTTGTAAATGGGAACTTTTTTTGTACTTGTATATTTTCTTTAACCAAAATTGAAAATTTAGAATATAGAGTTGGCAGAAGTGAATGTGATAAGTATGTATCGATATGGATTGCAATAAATCAAGACTTTTTACAACCACTGAATCCTTTCTTTGTTTTTCTTGAGCCTGTTGTGCTCAGTCATTAACCCATTTGCCACCTTAGATGTATAGTTACGTCTTAAGTGGGCTCACAATCTTCGCTGCTGGCTCTGGAGATGAGCCGCAACTTGTCAGCTGATTTGACCAGCAGACCCCTGTGGTTTGCAGCAGACCCCTGTGGTTGTCATTGCTGGATAGCTATGAGTGCTACTCAGCTGTTGGCGCTCAAAGTAAGTGAGGATTTTAGCTACATAGTGGAAGGCTGAACCCTGCTCTGTGTAGCACAAGCAATCGTAAGATCACAGGTTCTATTCTCCCATAGAGACTATTGAAGCAAGTAAAAAGTAAAAAAAAGTTTAAAAATATTTAAAAAATAAAAGTTGAAATCACCCCCCCATTGGCCCCGTTGAAAATAAATTAATAAAGAAAAAAAAACTTCACATTTAGTATCGCCGCTTTCAGAATCACCTGATCTATCAATATATGGACATAATTAATCCTATCGATAAGCAGCGTAACAAGAAAAAAAGTCAAAATGCCAGAACTGTTATTTTGGTCACTGCAACATTGCATTAAAATGCAATAACAGGAGATCAAAAGATTGTATCTACACCAAAATGATACCAATAAAAACGTCAGCTTGGCGCACAAAAAATAAGCCCTCGCCCAGCCCCAGATCACGAAAAATGGAGATGCTATGGGTCTCAGAAAATGACAACTTATTTTTTTTAAGAAAATTTGAATTTTTTTTACCACTTAAATAAAAGAGAACCTATGATTGGTGCCTACAAACTTGGAATGACCTTGACAATCATAATGGAAGGTCAAATTTAGTGAACATGGTAAAACAGCAAAACAAAAAACAATTGTGGAAATGCACTTTTTTTCAATTTCATCGCACTTTGAATTTGTTTTCCATTTTCCAGCACCCTATATGATAAAACCAATGGCGGCCTTCAAAAGTACAACTCGTCCCGCAAAAAAACAATCCTTCGCATTGCCATATTGACAGAAAAATAAAAAAGTTATGGCTCTGAGAAGAAGGGGAACCAAAAACAGAGACTCAAAGATGGAAAAACCCAAGGTGGTGAAGGGGTTAAAACTGTAGCATGACAAATGCTAATAGTACCAGTCACCTATTGCTACAATTCTTCACTGGGTTTATGTGTGGCCCTTGTATCACTATAGGTGTGCCACTGGCCGAGCTCAAATTTCCTGGTTGCCGCCCATTTATTGCTGATCTTTAGTTCCTGGTATTCTGATGCCACTCTCTGCTGCCCGCTGCTGTCTGACCCCATCATTACTCATGTGTTTACCAACATACTATCCTTGCTGGTCCTGGTTCTTTTGTTTCTGTGTGCTACATTCCTGCACAATGTGTATGGTGAAGTCTCCAAAGTTAAAGTGTTTTGAGTTGAAATGCAATTGATGTCAACTGGAAGCTGCTGAGCTTCTGGTAACTGCTACTGGACTACTAGAAGATACAGGGTACTCTTCTGGAGGGAAGAGAAGTTGCTGTCATGACTGCTGACCATTAAAACACCATACCACTCCAGCATTTTTTTAGGTTTTTTTTTTCATTTATGGACTGGTGCTTTTAACCTAATTTTATACTCATCCTTCACTGTCTTCAGCTCTTTGCGACGCTGGTCTGGTTGGGTCACTTTGTGATCACAATTTCTGACTGGCAGGAATTCAGAAGTCACTTCACGAGCTCTAAATGTAAGTCCATGAGAGCCAGATTGAGTCTCTCATAGACTTCCATAAAACAGATCTCCGTTCTCTCAGCAAACACTGGAGTGAGATGACAGGGCACAAGCTGTCTGAGACGGATGGAAATGGTGGTCATTGAATGGGAAGACAGTGGCAGCTCTGTATAAGACTATGTCCAGAGACCTTAGATTCAAAGCACCACTCCCATGGTAAAATTAAAAGAAAAAAACACTGGAGTAGTGCTTTAATAATTTTCTCCTTTACTTAATTTCGTATGAAAACCAGGACCACCCAGCAGACAAAATAATCCTATCTCCTCCCTTTATGGAAATAACCACAGTCACGATTCTATTTTGTTGCATGAGTATCATTCACAGCTTTATTGTTAACCAACATATAAAGCACTTACAAAGTAGCAGTGAATCAACAGGAGGCCCAAGCAATATGCCATCAATAACTAACCACTCTCCATTATTTACTGCTGAAGTGATTTGAAAGACTGAAATCCATTGTCCTAACAAAAACAAAGTGGTATCACCGGGAATACAGGATCCATAAGAAAATATAACCTACTAATTCAGTAAGTTTCAAGGTTAAACAGCTTAGGAAGGGCAGGGAATTCCGCTACATAAATACATATTGCTGAGGGAAGAGGTTGGATTCACCAAGGTGGAGCTTTATAAAATATCTGTAATTGGAAAGTGTTGGGGCGACATCACACTATTTGTTAAGATTCAAACCTAGCAGCTCCTGTGCATCAGTCGGCAGCTCTTCCTTCTGAGCTCTTCAGTTTGCTGGACAGTCCTGTGCTTATCCAAATACTTGAACCTATGTTGTTGCTGATGTCTCCTCCCTGAATTTCTGGTTGGTTACTACCCTGAGTTCCTGATTGGTTCATTCTGATTGCACACCCTATTTAAACCTGGCATTGCTTTCAGTTCCTTCAAATGGCACTGCTGCTCCTGGTGAACAACCTCTGGCTTCCTTGATTACAATTCCTGCTTAATCCTTCAAACTACATTGCTGTTCCTGTGTACTGACTCCTTGGCTATTCCAGATTATGCTACCTGCCCGGTGCTGCCCCTAGTGGTTGCAATATCACTATTCCAACCAGGTCAGTCTGTAACACGATTAGTCCAAAAAAAACCTAAGGAAGCTAGTTTTGGAACAAGATTTATGGAGGAGATGGAAATTCCATTCTCCAGCAGGACTCCAAATGTTATGTAAAACATTCCCCTTAAAAGCTTCAACTTAATCCACAAAAATAGCAAGCCCCCACTCAGGTCTGTCATCTGATAATGGATATATAGGGGGCTTCTATGTTACTTGTAGCACAAAGGCTCTGGAAAAGTGCTACAGCTCCTCGCTCCACAAATGAAATCCAGAGAATCCTGCACTCCCAAATTCAAATGCACCCCAGCTTTCTGAGCCCCACAGTGTGCCTGTTAGGTTTGGTAGATCGCACTAAATAAAATAAGCAAAGTGCGATCGCAACTCGGGGTCCACTGTGCAGAGATGTAAAACTGCTGCTAATGTGAATAATGACAAACTAAAGACAGTGAGCGAATTCGTTATGAGGGCTGTGTTAACTCCACGCAGTATGAACAGAACGCACAAAAATCAGCTCTGTTAGCTTCACAGAGAGGTAGAACTAAAGGGTTGCGCTCGCTCTGTAACTGACCCATGCCAATCGCACACGAGGCTGAAACAGATGCTGAGTCACAAGAAAAATATAAAAACTGACGCTAACTACAAACCCTGCAGACTTCACAAGGGAACACAGTTCTTTCGCTGGATCTCGCCCTGTTTGGCTCATGTACAGATGGACAGGACCTTGCCCGTGGACCAATCCGGAGCAGTCATATCACCAGAGCAGCTGACGTCCGACCTCCAATAGGAAGATGCCCCATCATGGACATGCTCAGTAAGGTGATCTCTGAACTTAGCCTCCAGAGCACAAGGCTGCACCTGTATGTCACTGGTTACTAAAGGCTTAGCTGGAGAGTCAGCAGTAACCAAACGCATGGCATGAACCTGAACAAGACTCCGGGACCGACACCTGCTTTGAGCAGCAGTCTCAGCGGCCGGACCCGAATGGGAGACTGAAGGTTTGGGATCCATCCCGTGCAGTGGGAAAATCTCAGCACCTAACAGTGCCTAAACCACGTTTAGCATCCACATGTTTGGCATTTCTGAAGCAATGAGAGCCCGCCTAATTTATGGGTGTCTCCGGAAACATGAGCTTGGCACTACAATGTACTGGTCACTACAAATGCAGTTTGCAATCTACTCAGTAACATCCACTGCTTCTTGCTTCTGGAACACACCAATAGAGTCAAAATTGTCACTAAACCCATAGATAAATTCCCAAAGAGGTATATTTTCCAAAATGAGATAATTTGAGGGGGAATTCTGCTCTTCTAGCAATTAGGGGCTCTGTATATGGAGTCTGCAAGCTATTCTAGGAAAATCTGTGCTCCAGGAGGCAAATAGCGCTCCGTCCCTCCCGAGTCTCTTTATATGGATAACCAGTACTGCACAGTCACATATGTGGTATTTCTACATTCAGCTGAAATTGTGGGACATATTTGTGCACCATTTTTACCCATTTATCCTTATGAAAATGTAAAATCTTGGGCTAAAACATTTTTTTGTGGTAAAAATGTATTTTTTTTCTTCACAGCTCAATGATATAAAATTTTAACTCACCTGTAGTGTCAATATGATCTCTGCACCCCTAGATTAATTCATCATGAGGGATATTTTGTAAAATGAGTCACTTATGAGGAGTTCTGCTGTTCTGACACCTCAGGGGTTCTCCCAGCAGGTCATGACATCCACAAACCATAATAGTAAAATCTGCACTGTAATATTGCACTCCTTCCCTTGTGAGCTTTGTACTGTGCCTGAAAAGTGTTTCTTGTTTACATGTAGGGTATTTGCGCACTCAGGTGAAATTTTTAAAACAAACTAAGGCTACTTTCACACTTGCTTTTTTTTGCAGCGCGTTTTTCCCGCAAAAAAACGCATGGAAAAAACGCATACAAACGCATACAAATGCTGCGTTTTTTTCAAGCATTTTTATGAGCATGCATGAAAAAAACGCGGCGTTTTATGCGTTTGTATGCATTTTTACCGCGTTTGCGTTTTTTCCAACATTAGTTGGCCCCTCACACTAACCCAAACCATGACTTTACTAACCCTAACCCTGACCCTAACCCTGACCCTAACCCTTAACCAAACCATACCCTAACCCTAACCCTGACCCTAACCCTAAACCAAACCATACTAACCCTAACCTTAAGCCTAACCCTTAACAAAACCCTACCCAAACCCTAACCCTAACTAACCCTAAACCCTAACCCTTAACCAAACCATACTAACCCTAACCCAAACCCTAACCCTAACCCTAAACCCCCTTAACTAACCCTAACTATAACCCAAACCCCTAAACTCCATTGTCTAACTAATGGTCAACAAAAAACGCATGCACAAAAAAACGCATACATGAGCATGGCAATGCGCACCCATAGACTTATAATGGGTGTCTTGCTGTAAAAAAACGCATTGTGCGTGCATGCGTTTTTTTGAGGCAAGTCGGACGCCCAAAAAATGCAACAGGATGCATTTTGTGCGTCCGAGCGCACACCACAAAAAAACGCATGCGCGGAAAAACGCATACAAACGCATGTGTATGCGCACATAAGCGCATCCCATGCAAAATATAGGAAAAAAAAAACGCATGCGTCTTTTAGCGCTAAAATCCAGCGCAAAAAAAGCAAGTGTGAAACCAGCCTGACATCCATTTTTTCCTGTTAGCCTTTGGAAAAATTTAAACTTGGGACTAAAACCACATGTTACTGGTAAAAATGCAATTATTCTTTCTTCACTGCCCAATAGTATAAAAATCTCAGGTACTGGTGGTGTCAATATGATCACCAGGGGCGGACACATACTGCAGAGGGCCCCTGTGCAAGAAATCATGAAGGGGGGCTTCATACTGCAACAAAGTTATGGAAACATATAGATTGTACTATTTATTACCAGTTTAGAACACCCTTATCAAATCTAAACAATAAATATAAGTTCCATACTTAACAACTGAATATAACACATAGCAGTCATGCCATCGATACAACTTATTTAGATGTGCTCATAGTGGCCTATCACTTATCAAATAGTGACTTTCATTGCTTTACATATTGGAGGAAATAGTACTATAGTTAGGAGAGCGTGACTCTTTCAAAACTCGATTATCCTAGACTGTTTTTTTTTTTTTTATGTGCCTAGGAACTAACAGGCTAGTTGTTGCTAACTTCATGCCCATTCTGCCCAGTGCTGGCGTAAAGGGTCACAGACTGCTTCTGCTTGTGGTTCTGCCACTTCACATCAATAGAGGAACTCTTTTTTTTCCTGTGGGATGCTCTATTGATGGGGGATTACTGCCAATGTCATGATTGACAGGGGTCTTGTCCTTGCAGAAGCTGCTGAATTGCCGTCAGGAGCGGTCTGTGACCACTGTCTGGAATCAGAGATCGGCGGTGGGAAGGACAAGCAGGTAGTCAGCAATTACCTGCCTGTTTGTTCTTAGGCCCACAGTAATAATTATAGTTCTTTAAATTGTACCTGGCATTGTATTTAGTATTATAACAATTATATAATAATTTTTTGTTAAATATACAATAGGCACTGCAAACAGCTTGTGATCGGTGGGGGTCTGAGACTTCCACCAATTGTTCTAAACACCGCTCTGAGCTCAAAACCTAGACCCTCACTGATCACAAGATATTTGCAACAGGGGCAGACATACCACCCGTGCAGCCCTTTTTTTTTGCACGGGGCCCCAAGGGGAGAGGGGGCCCCTCAAGCCTCTAGCACCGCATGGCTAATTATTCAATGCAAATTAGCCATGTGGAGCGAGCACAGCAGAGCCGGCAAGGAGGAGAGCAGCCCTGAGGACTAAGGTGAGATCATCAGCCAGCAGCATCAGTGCTGAGCTGCCGTGTGGGGGAGGAGAGGAGGAGGAGACAGACTGTCACTCACACTGCCTGCCGTGTGGGGGAGGAGAGGAGGAGGAGACAGACTGTCACTCACACTGCCTGCCGTGTGGCGCTGGCCAGAGGATGGCTGCAGTTCAGCCGCAGGTCAGTGTGTGACGTCACGTGTCTGTCTGAGTCACTACTGTGTGCCGTGCCCCTTCCCATAGCTGCAGCTCTGGAGGAATGCGTGGAGTGCAGACACTGTGACTGGAGAGTGGAGTGGACAGTGTGGATTCTCTTGGTCTGGGACTCTGGCCTGCCCTGCCTGCTCCAGGTAACAGTACCAGAGCTGAACAGGACTGTGGGACTGGGACAGAGGAGGCAGGCATGAATTTGGGGGGCTCCTGGGGTGGGGGAGAACTGAAGCATGGCAGGCATGATTTTGAGGGGCTCCGTCCTGAAGGAGAACTGAAGCATGATGGCCTGGCTGCTCATGAATGGGGGGCCCCTGGCCTGAGGAGAAGCATGGCCTTGACTGCTCATGATTGGCAGGGCCCCTGGGGAGAAGCATGGCTGCTCATGAATAGGGGGCCCCTGGGGGAGATGCTTGGCTGCTCATGAATGGGGGGGCCCAATAGTGCGGTATAATCATCACACCCATAATTGCTGCTTTGCACAATAGTGCGGTATAATCATCACCCCCATCATTGCTGGTTTGCACAATAGTGCGGTATAATCATCACCCCCTTCATTGCTGCATGGCACAATAGTGCGGTATTATCATTACCCCCAGCATTGCCGCCTGGCACTATAGTGCCGTATTATCACCCCCATCACTGCCACATGGCACTATAGTGCGGTATTATCACCCCCAACATTGCTGCCTGGCACTATAGTGCCGTATAATCATCACCCCCAGCATTGCCGCCTGGCCACATATCCAAGCCCTTTCCGCTTCCTGTCGACTTCAACTCAAAAATATTTCACGGATCTGTACATTCCTCAACCAAGAATCTCCAAAAACCCTAGCACATGCCCTCATCATCTCCCGCCTTGACTACTGCAACCTCCTGCTCTGTGGCCTCCCCTCTAACACTCTTGCACCCCTTCAATCTATTCTTAACTCTGCTGCCCGACTAATCCACCTGTCCCCCCTGCTATTCCCCGGCCTCCCTCTGTCAATCCCTGCACTGGCTCCCCATTACCAAAAGACTCCAGTTCAAAACCCTAACCATGACATACAAAGCCATCCACAACCGGAGTCCTCCGTACATCTGTGACCTAGTCTCCCGGTAGTTACCTGCATGAAACCTCCGATCCTCACAAGATCTCCTTCTGTACTCTCCTCATCTCCTCTTCCCACGATCGCATACAAGATTTCTCCCGCGCATCCCCTCTACTCTGGAACTCTCTACCACATCATATCAGACTCTCGCCTACCATGGAAACCTTTAAAAAGAACTTGAAGACCTACCTCTTCCGACAAGCCTACAACTTGCAGTAACCACCGATCCACCAAACCGCTGCATGATCAGCTCTACCCTCGCCTACTGTATCCTCACCCATCCCATTGCAGATTGTGAGCCCTCGCGGGCAGGGTCCTCTCTCATCCTGTACCAGTTGTGACATGTATTGTTTAAGATTACTGTACTTGTATGTATTATATATACCCCTCCTCACATGTAAAGCGCCATGGAATAAATGGCGCTATATTATTAATAATAATAATAATAACAATAGTATAATCATCACCCCCAGCATTGCCGTCTGGCACTATAGTGCCGTATAATCATCACCCCCCAGCATTGCCACCTGGCACTACAGTGCCATGCAATCATCACTCCCAGCATTGCCATAGCCACAAAGAACCAACACAGGCAGACCCACACACCAACGTTCAGCTTTAGGAGCTTTCAGAGGGGAGGATGCGATGCCCAATAATGGAGGAGCTGACGATTCCAGCGCTGACGATGCAATGTAGGAATGAGGCGGAGGGATTTCCGGGAGGCGGAGAGCCGCAGATAACCAGTGCGCATGCCCGAGATTCCCAGCCCCGCAGTGTGAATAAATCATAAACGACTGCGGGGCGGGATCTCAGCCCAGTGCGATATGAAGGCCGAGATGTTATCTGACAGCACGGGCACGTCGGGCAGAGCTAACTGCACATGCCCACTAAACTACAGTAAGCGCAGGCGCCAGCATTTAAAAAAAAAACTGAGGAGGTGGCGCCAAATACGAAATGGCTGATGGATGCGAGGCGTCTGTCAGAGGGGGAAACACCTGCCCCCCTGTCAAATTTCAGGTATTTTTGAACAATTATATAAACTATTATTTCAGCGGTGGAACGGAAGCTAAGTAACAGAGACACCTTGACAGAATGCAGCATTAGTGCTGCACAACGTGGCTCTTTTACTTAAAATCGCCTGCGGGGGGTGACAGGTTCCCTTTAAACCTATGCTGAACTGTATATATTAACTGGAGGCTGTGCTGTATATATTAACTGGAGGCTGTGCTGGGCTGTATATATTAACAGAAGCAATGCTGGGCTAGTGGGCTATACATGTTATTTGGAGACTGTGCTGGCCTGTATATATAATTTGGAGGCTGCAACTGGCAAATAATAAATACAGCCCAGCAGCACCCTACAGATATCCAGCCCTGCATATGGGTCGCCCGCCAGGGCAGTGGGGTACTCGGTACCAGGCCGGTATCTCAGAGGGAAGTGTCACAGTAGCGGTGACCCGGTCCGTGGCCCTAGGCGCCCATGTAAAAGGGATGAAGTGATGGAATAAAGTTTATTAGTGAATGATTCGTGACGCCACCTGTGGTGTTCGGCAATGAAGGTGTTAAGCCAACGCTGCTGACAGATCCTCTGGGACAAATGGTGTGGTGCAGCAATGATGTTGTAGCCCTCCACAGGCAGGGCTGTAGTCCCAGGGCAGAGTAGATGAAGAGGGTAGTTGTTGAGGAAGAGGGTGTAGTGTTTGACACAGAGATGTAGCAGTGCTGGAGAGTTTGCAGGAAGAAGGCAAGGACACAACAGAGTGCAGTTTTTTTACCTTTACTTTGCTTGGAAAATGCAGTCCAGGGTCCAGATTACAGATGGCACAGGAGCTGGTTAGCCTGGAAGCACCTTAGGAATCTCTCTAGGCAGATGGGTTTTGTAGTCTCCTTCCTAGCGCTTAGTTTTGGGTATTTGCAGTACAGTGTTACACTGAAGTTCCACTTGCTTATTCTCTTTAGAACTCCCTCGTATGGCAGACAGCTGTAGCCTCTCTCTTCTGGCTCACACGTCGCTGTTGTGCCTCCGAGTCTTATGTGGGAATAGAGCATTTACAGCTTCCTATTACTCCAATTTCTGTTGCAGGAACATCAGTATCCATACGACCTTTGAGACCGGGCTCCAGATCATGCGCTATAGCTAGAAGTAAGCTCTGAACTCTCTTCTCAATCTCCCAGCTCCTATCCTCACGTCCACACACGTTGCCCTCCTCACATGAACTCCTAATTTTCCCTTCCTGGCCCCCAGAGAGCAGCTCTTCCCCCCAGTTTTTGGTTCAGAGCTCCCTCTGCTGGCCTGGAGTGGGAGCTGTGTTGTGTGTTGTGATTAACTGACAGAGACCCTTCATTGCTTCCAAGTATGACATCACACTCCCTAGGAGGAAGGTAATGCCATTGTGGCGACCATACTCCTGGGGGCGCCAAACATTGTCTAATATTGAGGCTTACAGTACATTTACGGTGGGAAAATCCACAGCAAAAATTGACATGGTGTAGATTTTCCTGCTCTAAAAAACGCAGCATATTCGCTGTATATTTTAGTGGCACCATGTAAAGCGGATCTAGCACAACTGCACTTGCCGCGGCCGGCCGCAAGCCCGATAGAGAATGAATATGGCTTGCCGGATAGGTGACACAAGTCGCCCGTTAGGCGGCAGAGGTGCAGAAGTCTGCCGGATCTGCTGCTAGTGTCGAAAAACACCAGTGTAAAAGCATCCTTAAGGGCAAAAAAAAAAACCATATCAAGTCAGATGCAGTTTTCGCCTGATCTCATCAGATACAAAAAACTCGCCTATGTGAAGGCACCCTAACTTACATGTTGCATATTTAATAAAAAATTAAACAACTTTACTATTTAGATTTGATAGTTGCATTCTAAATAAATATTACAATGTATATCTTTACATAAATTTGTTGCCCTATGAAGGGCGGGGGGGGGGGGGCCCGAAAAATTTCTTGCACAGGGGCCCACTACAGTCTGTGTCTGCCCCTGATTTGCAATGCACTTTAAGTTGTGAAAAAATAAAAGTTCAGGTCTGGAAGAAATTATTGGCTTAATGTACCAGTGTTGAGCACGGGCATCTGTAGACTGCTAAATTGTGACAATGTGCAATGCACATGCTGTCACAATTCTCATTCTTGTGCGCATGTATGTAATTTGCATAATTATGGTCACGTGCTGAGTATATGGCTTCGGTTTCTGTCACGTGCTGAGTAGATGCCATCGGCTTCTCTCAATAGGAGAGAACTGTGAGAAGCAGGATTAAAGTAGTCTGCATGTGACCATAAGCATGCAAATATCACACAAGCGATAATGCGGCCGCCCACTTGCACCGAGAATCATGACTCGTAAGAGTCTCATTTAAACAATTGTATAATGGGTGAGTATGAGGCCCATGTGTAACGGACAGCAAACTGCACCAGTAATAACCAGTGTACCAGGGGACATGAGCGATTCTTCATACGAACTTATAGTCTATGTGGGATTGCAGCTCGCCCCTTCCATGTACAGGCCGCACTAGTGCATGTCACTGGCAGGCCGCCGTGCACATGGTAGATATGACAGACACTTTATTCCAGTCACCACTACTGCCAACATGTTCATATAGAAAGTAATTTTTGATTTTTTAAAACAATACACTTACATAGCTTCTACAGGAGATGCTTCACTGCTCCCCATCCTGACAGTCTGCTCCACTGTCATCTTCTGCTTCCAAGCCTTGACTTCAGGGCACAGGAGACAGACACTTGAATATCATCCCCTGTCGGCCAATCACATGTGCTTATAAAGCAAAGTCTGTGATTGGTTAACAGGGAATGAGGCATAAATGTGTCTGTATGCAGTGCCTATAACCTAATAAAGCTTTATGAGGGCGCACTCATCCTTATAGTGATCAGGACATGGATCAGCAGCATCAACTCTAACAGGTGAGGACAAGGACCATCTCAACATAATCTTGTGTAGTCTGCAGCAGAGTGGGCCCTGCCTCTCCTGCTAGCGCTGAAGCTGCTGCCAGCTCTGTGATCAACTATGCATCACCATTACTTCTTCCGGGGCCCCTTCCTGCTCAGGGTCCTGGTGCTGCTGCACAGGCTGCACCGGCGATATGTCCACCTCTGGTTCACTGCACTCCTAGATGAATTCATTGGGAGTGTAGTTTGTAAAAAGTGGTCATGTATTGTGAGTTTCTTCTGTTCTGGCACCTCAGGGGCTCTGCCAATGTGACATGGCACGCTCAAACCATTGCAGCAAAATCTGAACTTCAATATGGCGCTTCTTCCCTTCTGAAATTTGCACTGTGCCTCCAAAGTAGTTTTAAACCACATATGGGATATCGTTATACTCAGGGGATATTGCACAAACAATTTTGGGGTCCATTTTCTCCTGCTATCCTTGTGAAAATGAAAACATTTGGAGCTAAAGCAACAGTTTTGTTGGAAAACTATTTTTTGTTGCATTTTCACAGAGCCACATTGTAAAATTCTGTGAAGCATCTGGGGTTTCCAGTTGCTCACCACAAGTCTAGATAAATTCCTTGAGGTGCCTAGTTTCAAAAATGGGGTCACTTGTGTTTTTTTCACTATTTAAGCACATCAGGGGCTTTCCAAACACGACATGACACCTGCACACAATTCCATCAAAGTTTGCTCTCCTTTCTTTCTGAGCTGTACTCTGCGCCCAAACAGTAGTTATCTCTCCAAATGGTACATGATGTACGCTAATGATTCCAGGCAATTTTAAATTCAAAAAGTCAAATGACACTCCTTCCCTACCGAGCCCTGCTGTGTACCCAAACAGTAGTTTTTTCCCTCATATAGGGTATTGAGGTACTCATGAGAAATTGTACAACGTTTCCTGTTACCCCCTATGAAATTTTTCCAGTAAATTTTGCATTCAAAAAGTCAAATGGAGCTCCTTCCTTTCTGAGCTGTACCATGCACCCAAACAGTAGTTTTCCTCCACATATTGGGAAGCAGCGTGCTTAGAAGAAATTGCACAATAAATTGTACGGTGCCATTTCTCCTGTTATCCTTATGAAAATGCAGAATTTGGGGCTAAAAAACATTTTTCTGGGAAAAATGTTTTTTTTTTTTCTTATTTTCACGACTTAATGCTATATACTTCTGAGAAGCACCTGGGTGTCAGTCAAAAAATCAAATGGCTCTTTTTGCCTTCTGAACCCTGCCATGCACTCAAACAGTGTTTTCCCTCCATATATGGAGTAATGGCATGCACATGAGAAATTGTACAACAAATTTTTGGGTCCATTTTTTCCCATTATCGTTGTTAAAATAAAAAAATTGTGCAAAATAAAATTTTTATGAAAAAAGTTAAATGTTCATTTTTTCCTTCCACATTTTAAAAATTCCTGTGAAGCACTAGAAGGGTAATGAACTTCTGAAGGTGGCTTTGAACACCTTGAGGGGTGGAATTTTTGGAATGGTGTCACTTCTTGGTATTTTCTGTCATATAGACCACTCAAAATTACTTCAAACGGAAAAAAAACTGCTTTGTACATTTTGTTGAAAAAATGAGAAATCGATGGTCAACTTTTAACCCTTATAACTTCCTAACAAGATAGAATAAAAGATAATATCATCTGATAAGATTCATCTCACATCAGGTTCCTCTAATAATAATGAAATTATCTGAAGCTAAACTTAACATGCAAAAGAATTTGAGCCAGTAAGGTATGCAACAGAAAAACCTACAAAGAATAGTGCAGTCAAAACAAATACCATATTTTGCGTATTATAAGACGCACCGGACTATAAGACGCACCCCAAATTTTGAGGTGAAAAATAGGAAAAAAAGACAGCCTTTTTTTAATAAAATCATGGTGCCTCTTAAAATCCATGCATGTTATTGCATTCTGGGATGGTGGCTGTGGTGAAGCAGGTTCCCAGGGTCGCTGCTGGAGCAGGCAAGAGTGGTGCATTGCTGCAGGCCAGGATGAGGGGGGTGTTCCGCTGTGGGTGAAAATGACTGCAGTGTTCTGTGGTGCGGGGGGCTCCGCTGACATTTTGTGAAAGCCCGAAGTCCTCCCGCACATCCATTATTGCGATGTAGTGGCCTCTGGGAAAATGGCCGCCAGGGGCGTCGCATGCCCAGATTGAGATCTCGGCAATTAGATCTCGTGTGCTGAGATCTCGTCTCCCGAGATCACAGAACGAGATCTCATTGCCGAGATCTCAATCTGAGCATGCACCCCCTCCGGCGGGCATTTTCCCGGAGGCCTCCACATCACAGTAATGGATATGTGGGGGGCTCCGGGCTTTAAAAAAAATGTATGCGGAGCCCACCTGCACCACAGAGCACCACAGCCATTTTCACCCACAGCGGCACACATCAGAACACACCCTCATCGCAGCCTGCAGCAATGCGCCACTCTTGCCTCTTCCAGCAGCGACCCTGGGACCCTGCTCCCCAAATTTTTTGGGGAAAAAAGTGCATCTTCTAATCTTAAAAGTACAGTACATAAAAGTATAAAGTTTGCTGAAATAATTGCATGCAACTGAAAAGGCAAGTGTATTAAAATAGGGAGAACACAAGAGGGCGATAAAACACAGCAGGAGGATGATGATGAAGGATAATAGATACATGTACTTCTCACAAAATTAGAATATGATCAAAAAAAGTTAATTATTTCAGTTCTTCAATACAAAAAGTGAAACTCATTATACAGAGCCACTACAAACAGAGTGATCTATTTCAAGTGTTTATTTCTGTTAATGTTGATGATTTTGGCTTACAGCAAATGAAAACCCAAAATCATTATATCAGTAAATTAGAATACTTTATAACACCAGCTATTGTCAGGAGGAAGATGAGAGATACCAGACCCAACAATGCAGACAAGCTGAGCCAGGGGCGTACCTAGAAATCATGGGGCCCCATAGCAAAAGTCTTAACTGCCCCCCCCCAAAAAAAAAAAAAAAAAAAAAAAAAATCGACAGGTGCTCTTAACTCCAGGTATGCATGTTATAGGTCAAACAATTGATTTTATAGCTAGTCTTTGATTTTTTTCTCATTTGAGTAAAAGAAAGAGTAAGACACTTACATCCAATTTGATATATTCCTTGAAAATATATATATATATATATATACATACATACATACATACATACATACATACATACACACACACACACACACACACACACACACACACCTTTCCTGTGCCATTACATCACTCACCCCCCACCAACCAGGACATGACAAGTGACATCAGCGAACCCTCCCAAAATCACTGGGGCAGACACTGGGGTATATACATCACTGAGGCAGACACCAGGGTATATACACATCACTGGGGCAGACACTGGAGTATATACACATCATTGAGGCAGACACCGGGGTATATACACATCACTGGGGCAGACACTGGGGTACATGCATCACTGAGCCAGACACTGGAGTATATACACATCACTGAGGCAGACACCAGGGTATATACACATCACTGGGGCAAACACCGGAGTATATACACATCACTGAGGCAGACACCAGGGTATATACACATCACTGGGGCAAACACCGGAGTATATACACATCACTGAGGCAGACACCAGGGTATATACACATCACTGGGGCAGACACAGGTGTATATACACATCACTGGAGTATATACACATCACTGGGGCAGACACCTGGGTATATACACATCACTGGGGCAGACACTGGGGTACATGCATCACTAAGGCAGACACTGGAGTATATACATCACTGGGGCAGACACTGGGGTATATACACATCACTGAGGCAGACACCGGGGTATATACACATCACTGAGGCAGACACCAGGGTATATACACATCACTGGGGCAGACATTGGAGTATATTCACATCATTGGGGCAGAAACCAGGGTATATACACATCACTGGGGCAGACACTGGGGTATATACACAGCACTGGGGCAGACACTGGAGTATATACACATCATTTGGGCAGACACCAGTGTATATACACATCACTGAGGCAGACACCAGTGTATATACACATCACTGAGGCAGACACCAGGGTATATACACATCACTGGGGAAGACACTGGAATATATACACATCACTGAGGCAGACACCAGGATATATACACATCACTGGGGCAGACACTGGGGTATATACACATCACTGGGGTATATACACATCACTGGGGCAGACACTGGGGTATATACACATCACTGGGGCAGACACTGGGGTATATACACATCACAGGGCAGACACTGTGGTATATATATGTGGCACCCATGAGGCTTTAGTCGCCACAGAGATACTGCACCTTCTCCTAAGGTGTAGTGCCCCACTATCCAGGTAGGCTGGGAACTCCTTTCCGCATTCCAACACCTGCACCCCACACACAGGATAGTTCAGCAGGGACCCATCCATGCATTATGCTGGAAAGGTCATAGGGTGCCTTTTGTGGTCCCTGGCTTCGTAACACGAGAGGTGCTGGGGAGGCGGGTGGAGTTAGATATAAAAGAGTGGGAAGAGTGAGAGTTAGTGGTTAGTTGGTTAGAGAAGAGAGAAGATGGGTGTCTGAGGTTCCAGTGATCTGGGCTGCTGGCACGAGAAAGACCAGAGAAAGAGACTGATAAGATTGATAACCAAACCTTCCACAAGAGAGAGAGAACAGATCGGAACGAAGGAGAATAGAAGGATGGTGGGAAGCTGGTTGAAGAAAGATAGAGAACCCTTCCAGTCCAGAGAGCGCAAAGGCCGGGGCCCGGTCCCCGAGGTTGATTGGATCTTTATGTCCGGCAACAGACACCGGAGGAGTAGTGAGCCGCTAACGCCTTGCTCCCATCATAGACTTGGGACACAACAGCAACTGAATAGAGAGCCAGGACGCAGTGAGGAGTCCCCGAAGCAGGCTATAGCTGGCTGTCATACAAGTAAAGACTAGGAACACCTAGAGAGAGGCATTCCAGGGTAACTAAGTACTGGAGTGCTTCGCACCTAAAGGCGCATTGGAGGAGTCGTTCAGTAAGGTACATATTGGCAGAGTGTGGAAAGGAGAATCCTATCCTGCCTGGAGGTTGGCTGGAGCCCTGACCTGGAGAACACAGTACGGAGGCAGGCAGTTGTGTGAACTGCAAACAGTGAGTAAAGCTTTGGAACCGCATACTCTGGTGTCCTCCAGTTATTCCCGCACCACTACACCTGGGTACCAGCCTCCATACCATTCTGCGCCTCTCCTCATCCATTGCACCTACACTGCCCTGGGACTACAGCTCCACCTGTGGGGAGCTACACCATCTCTTCTGCACCACACCATCAGTCCCAGCGGATCTGTATGCAGCGTTAGCTTACCATCTTACTTGCCAAACACCACGGGTGGCGTCACGAACTATTCTAATAAACTTTAACACCATTAACATCACCGCCATTGATATTGGGCTCCCAGGGCCACGGACCGGGTCACCGCTGCTGTGACACATTCCCGCCTTGACACTGACCCGGTACCGAGTACCCCGCTGCACTGGGTGTGTGAGGGCGACCCATATACACATCACGGGCAGACACTGGGGTATATATACGCATCACGGGCAGACACTGGGGTATATATACACATCACGGGCAGACACTGGGGTACATCACTGGGACCGGGACTGCCCTATACAGTTACAGATGCTCCATGTCTGGATTCACTCAGATCCTGATGAGGGGTAAGATGAAAGGCAGGAACTCAGAGCAGATTCCATAGAGATTAATACAGGCACAGGGCAGCTGCTTTCCAGCCTCCACCGTCATCCCTGCATCCCACGTGCACACCTCTCTGCTCAGGAACCAGGAAGTGGAGCAGAACAGCATATGAGATCACATCAGGGGGCGGCGCTGGACCATGGTGCACGGGGGGGGGAACGGAGGGGGGCCTCGGCAGGCAGGCAGGTTGGGTGGATAATGATGAAGCAGAGGTACTACTGTGTCAGCACAGCACAGCTGCAACACCACAGCGGCTGTCGCGGGCCCCCAATTGCACTACCGGGTAGCGCCGATTGGAGCCGGTGACCCGGGCCCCTATATGGGCCGGGCCCCAAAGCAAGCGCTTCGGCTGCTACCCCGGTAGTTGCGCCAGTGAGCAGAGCTTCCATAACACCTCGGCAGTGCCACAGGCTGATCACCTCCATGCCACACCACATTGATGCAGTAATTGATGCAAAAGGAGCCTTGACCAAGTATTGAGTGCATTTACTGAACATACATTTCAGTAGGCCAACATTTCAGTAGGCCAACATTTCAGATTTGAAATGCACCTGTATATAATAAATATATAAGAATTTACATGACTCGATAATATATGAGTAAGGAAGTGATTGGGTGGCCAGTCAATAAATGCAAGAAGATGAAAAGTCACACATACTGTAGATATCAAGTGAATCACATGCGGAAAATAAATAAATAAATTGAACAAGCGTTTAACAGGGGAAACTGCATTGGTGGATCAGTAAAACCAAGTATAAAACCCTGCGGTTTATCTGCGGATTTTCCCCTGCTGTTTGACACAGTCATGGAGCAGGTGCCAAACCGCTGCGGAATCCGCACAAAGAAATGACATGCTGCGGATTTAAAACCGCAGCAAATCCGTGTGGAAAATTCCACACCATGGGCACGGCGTTTTCCATTTTGCATTGCTTTAAATGGTACTGTACACTGCAGCAGAAACTGCTGTGGATCCGCAGGGCCAAATCCGCTGCAAATCCGCAGCAGAATCCTCAACGTGTGCACACACCCTTAGGCCAGTTTCACACGTCAGTGGCTCTGGTACTTGTAGTGACAGTTTTCTCACGTACCGGAGACACTGACACACGTACACACATTCTAATGAATGTGTCTATGCAGATGTCAGCGTGTTTTCACGGACCGTGTGTCCGTGTGCAAAATATGATGACATGTCCGTTTTTGTGCAACAGCACGGATCACACGGACCCATACAAGTCAATGGGTCCGTGTAAACACGTACTGCACACGGACGGCGTCCGTGTGCCGTCCGTGTGTTTTCCAAAATATAGGGTTAACTTTGAAACCAATTGTATCAATACCAGCCAGGTGTCTAGACATTGCCTGCAAAAAGGTTGGCTCACAGTCTGGACAGTTTTTGGAGTGAGGTGAAGTTGGACTCTTCTCACAGTGGTTGCAAGTTTGTGGTTTGGTCATTTTCACAAAATTATGGCCCCACGTGTGGACACAGAACAGCTTAGGCTGGTTTCACATTAGCGCTTTTTAAGCGCACGCACGGCCGGGGGTAGCTCCGCCCCCGAGCCGGCTCTCTGCCCGGCGTGCCCGCCCCTTGCTTGTAGCGCCTCCTCCTAGCGCACAGCGGCGCCTGCGATCGGCGCACCCTATCTTTAGCATAGGGTGCGCAGGCCGTGCGCTAGTTACGCTTTGACCTGCGCTGCGCACTTTTGACGGTGCGCCGTGCGCGCCAAAATCAAACTTTTCGGATTTTGGCGCGCACGGCGCACCGTCAAAAGTGCGCAGCGCAGGTCAAAGCGCAACTAGCGCACGGCCTGCGCACGATCTGCGCACCCTATGCTAAAGATAGGGTGCGCCGATCGCAGGCGCCGCTGTGCGCTAGGTGGCGGCGCTACAAGCAAGGGGCGGGCACGCCGGGCAGAGAGCCGGCTCGGGGGCGGAGCTACCCCCGGCCGTGCGTGCGCTTAAAAAGCGCTAATGTGAAACCAGCCTTATACGTCTGGTGGAACAACATCCCGAACTTTGGGACACTTGATCTGACGGATACCATGACAGGCTGGCCATAGAACGTGCTTGGTTTGCTGTAGCTGAACAGCTCTACCCCAGACCTGGTTGGGCCACATATTCACCAGCCAAGCAGGCAAAGTTTGGTAAGTTACCCCATAGATGTTCCTTTTTATCAATCAAATTCAAAAATGTTTTCATATCACCAGATTTTACATGGTTAGATTTGCAAGGTGACATGTGTAGCTAAAACACACATTAGCTTAATATTTTTTGCATTTGTCTCTTGAATCACATCATATATATTACATTTAGTCCTAGGTTTATAGTCTGATCCCTCTATTAACTACACAAATTTATCATTAACCATGCTTGTTGAAAACTTTAAAAACATGCAGTGTGTGTCTGTGGCAGTATTTTTGTGTTGCTCACTAGCTTCATGTCTGTCACACTTTTGTTGTAGGGATACTACAGAAAAACATTTACCTTGCTAAATCAATGGCTACTTGTCAGACGTGTTAACAATGTGAACTTTTGCACTGTTCCATGGGCTAACAATTGTGTTATATCATATTTAACAGTCGGTACTGTATAAAACCATATCTGTACAGATGTCTCACATTTTTGGGGCTTTGCCATATTTAGCCATGTGTGAATTTCCGGAGCAAATTGAAAAAAAAAATTAGCCTTGCAAGTGTAAATTATGTTGTTTAAATGAGAAGGTGATCGCCTATGACGTAGTTTACATGTAAGGATCATCATGTGCTTCATACTACTATTAAGCGCCCATACACAACATATTGCCAAAAAAACACACTTGGACTGTTTGTATGTCACGTTTGTTGGTTGACCCACCACTGAATCTGTCTGAGTGTGCTAAATTGAAGATTTAGACTTAATTCTGGACACCACACAAAATATTTTACACACTGCAAGCCCTTACATATGTCTGCTGGTAATTTTTACTTGTGTGAAGGTTTGTGTTGTTCTACACACAAGTCTGGCAGGCTATGTTGTTTCTAAGCGGATTTTATACATGGGCATGGTGAACAAACATCACATTTTGGGTCACAGTATCAATGAAAATGGTCACACACTTCTTAGTCTTAGTGTCCTGGCCAAAAGTGTTTGGACATTTTTGTGAAAATAATGTACCACGCTCCCCAACTGCATGCAAATTGGGCTCCAAAGGCACAATGTGTTTAGAAGTGAAACAGAAAGTAAATTCACTTCAAATGTCTCACAAAAAGTCTACACTTCTCTTCATCCCAGCCTGCTCTGCACCCATTGGTCCCCATTGTGGCCTACTTACTGCGATCAGGACAGCACCTGCTCTTCAGCCAGAGTCAGGGTAAGCCTCTATGTGTTGCAGCAGTAGCCTGTTACAGTGTACCAGTATTATTGCAGGCGTGTTTGATTCTCATCTTCTTCACTCTCCTGAGAAGTGTAGGCTTTTTGTGAGGCATTTGAATTGAATTTACTTTCAGATTCACTTCTAAACACATTTTGCCTTTGGAGCCCAATTTGTATGCAGTTTGGGAGTGCGGTACATTATTTTCTAATTTATCTATGTTTTATTTTGACAGTTTGAGCACATATTATGTCTAGGTACCACAAAGCCGTCTCTTGTAGTGGTCAGCGCCAGTGGATTTTTAATTGTTTTGATATTTTTGTTAAGCCATCATGATCCAGAAACCAAACATTACGAAATACAACATAGCTGAAAATCTTATGTTGGTATTGAATTAATATTTTAATGTTGTGCATTCTGTAATTTTTGCATTTTTAACACTTTACCAACAGTTGATTTGGTCAAACGGCGTTGGCGCTAATCGAGGGACCAGTTCAGGCGGGAATTTAATCCCCTCCCCTCCACTATCGGTGCTTCCAAGAGGAGGCAATATGTGTACTACCGCAATTTAGCATTCCTAAGGCCAATCTTGGAGCTAAATCTGTAAGTGACTGTGTGTTTGCCAAAACATAATAACCTTACAACAACACTGTTTTTAGTACAAACATTTCTTTACAGAAATGTTTTAAACGACCCCCCAAAATTGTGGACCCATAGTTCCATAATATTAAGAATGTTCAAATTTTACACATACACAAGTGGATACTGTATGTGAAAATTTGAAGAGTTTCCATAGAAAACCTTCATGTTTCCAAAATTACCACAATGTAACTAGTTAGTTGATTTAGTGTTTGGTGTCAATTATTTATATTTATGGCACAATGTCTTTTCTCCTAGGACGTATGACAACATAGATGACTCAGATGATTCGCCCACCCGAGACAGATCATTGGCATATACCTCAGCCTCGGAGACCGAACCCCCAGCGGACCCCACTCCACCAACACAGCTTGAACAGGTGTCTGATGCCGGTGAAGCCTCCACTGATGCTGCTCAGGGAAGCACACAACAATCTGGTGAAGTAACACCACAAGCAGCAGCCCCAGCGCCACATGCAGGATCAACAGCCAATGTCCCTCGCTATCTTGCCCACACTCTCAGAGATCGACGAAACAGGCGACATGAAGACACACGAATGTTGCCTGAGCTGATTAATGCCGGAGTTTTAAGCATCCTGAATTCCCTGACACCCGAAAATTCAGTAGAGCGGTTTTGTAGGTCCCTCTCCCACTGCCTAGCAAAAGTTCCTGAAGAATGGCAGGAACGTGTATGGGCTGCTATATTGACACTCATTGCTGCATGTCAGGGAGAGCAGGAACTCAACCATGTTCTAGGGCCCATAGAACAATGGCGAGCTGGCCAGCTTCCCATACAAATGGCATCTGATACCAGCATCAGAGATGTGCCAAATGTTGGAACACTATCCTCACGGGCCGAACCTATCACAGCAACACAACAAGCTGAGAGCATGGCTGCATCCATTCCTTTGCCTGCAGCTCCTTCCTCTAGACAACATTATGGCCCAATGTCCAGCCCTTATTCTGGCCCTCCTGCTCCTTCCTCGAGCCTACATTATGGCCAAATGTCTGGCCCTTATTCTGGCCCTCCTGCTCCTTCCTCAAGTCAACATTATGGCCAAATGTCCGGCCCTTATTCTGGCCCTCCTGCTCCTTCCTCAAGCCAATATTATGGCCAAATGTCCGACCCTTATTCTGGCCCTCCTGCTTCAAGCCAACATTATGGCCAAATGTCCGGCCCTTATTCTGGCCCCCCTGCTCCCACCTCTAGCCAATGTTATGGCCAAATGGCCGGCCATGCTTCTGGGTCTTTAGTTCCTGCCTCAAGACATTCTTCACAAAAAAAGTCTCGCAGTTTTTTGGTTCCTCCTTCCCATGCCTCCAGACATCATTATGTCCAAGGGTCTGCCCCCACCAGCACCTACAGCCAACAATCTCAAAATGTGCCTTCCATCATCTCTGTGGGTGATGATTTTGCCCATCCACAGCCCTATACTCTACCAGCAAGGCAGCAGACACCTGTGTTTGAGCATTTTGTTACACACAGCCATTTGACAAGAGGTGAGAATACTACATCACAATCCTATCCAAGCCAGATATCTGAGTCAGAAAGTACTTCAGCTCACCCACAACATGTCCAGTCATCCTTTTTGGGAGTGTCTTTGGAACCACAACCTTATCCACCACCTCCATCTGTTTCCTCTACAATGTTCACATCCACACCTCATCAAACACCAACACTCCAGGGCCAATTGTCTCAAGGTCAAATGGGCACACACTCTGCCAGCCCAGAACATGAAAGCACACTCAATCCCAGTGACGAGTCTTTCTCTAGTCAGAGTGATTTAGTTGATTTGTAACTAATCTTGCTAAATATGTTGCGGACCCCTAAAATGCAGCCATAACAACACTGCCAAAAATTATAAAGGTGCTTTGTTTTAATAGGCCATAACATTAAGTGTTTGACTCCTGTTTAGGCTTTCATTATCTGGAATAGTTTTGATATCGGCCTAAATGTTTGGTATATGTCTGGGCTTGCACCTTTTTTTTTTGGGGGGGGGGGGGTTGGAGGTGAGACTCTTGTTGTATTGTAAGCTAAATACATAGCTTTCTATTTTTTCAGTTTGGACTGGAAAATACATTTTGAAGCCATATGGTGGAACCAAAAATAAACAATTTGTTTAATTGTTCCTATGTGTTTTGCTTTATTTTTACAAATGAATCTGTTACATCAAACAGGCATGAAAACATTCACATTTAGTACATAGTTTATTGTGTCAAAACTAAAATGTAATGGCACACAGCAATTGCTAACAATGTAGATATAGCCGATCATCTTTATTAAATGTGTGTACGTTTTGTTCACATGGCCAACAATATACATTACTGGAAATATACTATAATTAAAGTAGGTACAATCATGGGCACACAGTTTGTTCACACTTTGTCAGACTGTTACAGCTCATTCACACTTTGTCAGACTGTTACAGCTCATTCACACTAGTGTCAACTTGTGAAATGCTACACAAATCCTAATGTATTGGCATTTACACCTATATTGAGCAATGATAGTGTGTCAATTTATTATTTAGCTAGCTCGCATTGGCTTAGGATACTAATGAAAACAAGTTTCAGCATGCTGCTAGAGAAATTTTTACGAAGATGACAAGACACAATAGAAGTCCCTGGCTTAAACAAGTTCAGCAATCCAACACTTACATTACGTGCGTGCTGTTGGTATTGGACACACCAATTGAATTGTCAAAGATGGCAAATCAAGTGGTGCAGATAGTAAGCACAATGACAGCTTGCAATATCAATGAGATGTATGTATTGTATATATACATATATTTCTGATATAAAAAGATATGTTGACACTATACATACATAGATGTATATATTTTCTACACTCACAAGGCAACCATTACTCTGGCGGGTTGGGTGCTAGAACATCAGGAGATGACAGGATAGAAGACATGCTTTGCACACAGTTCAAATATCTTTAATGTGCAGATATTTATATATATATATATATATATATATATATATATATATATAATGTCACAGACTCAAGTGTGCAAAACTATTGAGCTTGGGAAAAGGCAAATTAGCAATGTCAGTATGTATGTTCAAGCTAATCGTCATGTGTCACAATAACATTCCAAACCACACGCAATGTTTCAGGGTGGTCTTTATTTTTGCAGACACATTCTTTCTTGCTGGCAAAACATACTTTCCTACAAGTAAGCATTAGCCTAACCCAAGACATAAATTAACCAAAATGATGTATTAGTTATTTGGTATAGTTAACCATAAGACTTCGAGAAGGCCAGGTATCTGTTACTAACATAAAATTTAAGGCCGCAACCAACATCAAGGGTCCTCATTGTGTTGTGAGTCCATAACAAAATTATTAGCCAAATGGCACAAAAATTTCATAAAGACACTTTGAAAATTAAGACATATGTAAATCTAACATTAGTTGTTCATCTCAGTTTGCCATGGCACACTACCCTCTGGTGTTAAAAAATAATCAGCAAAAAGATTCCTGACTTGAAGGCCAGACTGAGCAACTTTGGTAGCACGCTGACCTTCCTCTGGTAATGTCACATTTACCACTCTCTCCTCATCCAGATCATCCAAGGATGGTTCATGTTTTCTTGAAAAATTATGCAAAATCACTGCTGCCTTTATGACTGGCTGGACATTGTCTGGATGCATCTGGATTTGTGTTTCAAAGATACGCCATTTACTAGTAAAGATCCCAAAAGCACACTCAACCAATCGATGTGCTCTCATGAGTCGCATGTTAAAAATGCGCCTACGGGTGTCCAAACGTCGATGTGGAAATGGGCGAAGAAGATGCCTGGACAGTGCAAAACCCTCATCAGCAACCATAATAAATGGTGCAGGTGGGGATGAGGCTCCAGGAAGCACACATGGTTGGGGGAATATTAAAATTTTGCTCAGCAAGTCGCCTAGCTAATCTGGAATATCGAAAGATGCGAGCATCAGAGGCGCTCCCATATGGCCCAATGTCAGCAATTACAAAGCAGTAGTTGTTGTCTGCTACTGCCAGCAGCACTACGGAAAAATATTTTTTATAATTAAAGTAACGAGACCCTGATTTTGGGGGCTTCTTCACACGAATGTGTTTACCATCAAGGGCACCTATGCAATTAGGGAACTCTGTGGCTTCCATGAACCCCTGGCCAATCCTCACCCAGTCTTGTGTGGTTGGTTGAGGCATGAATCGGCTCTTCAGCTTGTCCCATATGAGATCACAGGTTGAGCGCACAATCCCGGATATGGTTGATGTTCCATGGAGGAACTCAAAATGGAGGGAAGAAAATGAATTGTCAGTAGCCAGGAATCTGTTCACAAAACAATAGTTTAGGTGTCTAACAATACTAAAAAGGTACAGAATATGATGGAAAGGAAAATACTAACATAGTGAAGCTCAGACAGCACATATAATTATAACAGATATGCTGAATAAAATCTAAAGAACAACCATGAAGGAAGCACATAGGTGTAAGTTAGAATAGCCAGGTCTGAAATTTGGCATGATACTAGTTTGGTTGCGGGTAATAGGATTAGGTTAATTGTAATACGTCATAGACAAATTGTTCTTTGGCCTGTAATTGTAGGAGAATGTTAAGCAAGACATGTATGGCTGTTTAAATAATGTTTAGTGCGTAACCTAGGGAAATCAAACATTACACAATATAATGTGAAAGCTTGAGTCAAATGTGTGATTTACAAAAGTTACCTCAAGGTTACCAGCAAACGCTCCTCCGGAGAAATGCTTAGTCACATGCAGGTGTCTTGTCTGAGAAGGTAAGGACGCAAAAACTTCAGAATTGTGTCAAATCCAGAAATGGATAGGTGACAAAGCCACAAACTTCAATGGGTATTGGCGAAGTTCAAAATACAACTTGGTAAAATGACCATGTGCCCCACGGAGTAATAGTATAGGGTGAACCCATAGTCTTTTTTTTCCCCCGTGGTTCCTGACCAAGCATATGTTGGGGAACCCCAAAGCGACATGACACAAGCCATGCCAACCACAACAACACCTCATTTGAAATAGACATTTGTGAGGCCTAAGGAATAATAACACATAACCCTAAGCTAATGTCATTGTATTAACCCTTTTGCCAATTTTTGAAACACTCATCACTAATGGCTCACACCTTTCCCATTTTAAAGCATTAAATTGATGCTTTAACCCTTCATTTGGACATAGAAACCTTAGGTTTGGATACGTATTCACACAGACAGTACACGGATGGAAAACACGTACACACGGATCGCAAGCGGATGACACACGGATGGTATACGTGTCCACACAGACACGGATTGCTCCAGGACCGTGTTTACCGGTACCGGAAATATCTGGATTTGTGATACCGCCCTTACCCATAGCCTCCTCCTGCTGGAATGGTGCCAGCCCCAAGGCACATTTCAGAAAAACCTTCATCACCCCCTGATCATTAAGAAAATATTCATCAACCATTTTGCATTGTTTGCCTTCTACAGCCTCTGTGTTGCCCTATTTCTGGCTGCAGAATGAGTTAACTGAGACTCTGTCAATGAGCTTGTTCTGGCAGCTAGGAGGAATAGCTTGTAACTCTTTTCTGTTTTTCAGAATTCAGTTTGGCCTAATTCAATGTTTAGTGAAAAACTGAGAGAAGCAGGAAGAGAAGCTTGTTGTCACGTAACAGCATAAGCATGAAAATTGCATATGAGTGAAGAGGCCGTGTGATGAATCCTGACAGTGAGGATATTACACACTGTTATGATTGGCTGCGGGGTTTCATTTTTATAATGAATCGATGTGTCCAGGTTTGAGATGAAAATCTGAAGTCATTATAGGTGGCTACAGGCTTCTGAATTCTCACGGTGCATGCACTGCACACTTTTAGGATTCTCCCTTGCATAAGTATGTGATATGAATGAATTGAATACTTCTGGCCACATTCCAACTAGACTGCCCGGCCTTGCTCAATTCATTCTCATTGAGTGAGGCCACGCATGTCAAATCACTGGCACCAGAGAATCCTGACAGTGTGCAGTGTGCACTCTGAGAATTCAGAAGTCTGCATTCACATAGAATGACTGCAGATTCATCACAGACCTGGACAACCCCTTTAATCCTCCTAGCATAAATAGAAATACGAGAATTACCGTATTTTTCGGACTATAAGACACACCAGACCATAAGACGCACCCCAATTTTCAGAAGGAAAATAGGGAAAAAAAAATAATAATGTGTCAAATGGGGGTCCGTCTTACAGTCCGAATTCAGCTTACCTGGGAAGGGATCCGGCACAGGTGGAGGAGTAGTCACAGGGGGCATTCAGTGGTCCAGGCTCATGCGGTGGCTGCTCTGTGCTGGGGCAGGTGGGCTGTGCTGGGGCAGGTGTGCTGGGGCAGCTGTGCTGGATCTGGGGCAGCTGTGCGAGAATTGGAGGGATCCAATGGCTGGATATCCTTAAAGACAAAAATGTCCAGGAAGGATGGGAAATCTTGAAAAATGAAATTCTCAAAGCACAGTTGTTAACAATTCCGAAAAGAGGGAAGAATAGGAAGCATTTAAGGAAACCAGGATGGATGAACACAGAACTTAAGCACATGCTAAAAAGGAAGAAAAAAATGTTTATAAAATGGAAAGAGGGAGGCATATCTGAAGAAGAATATAATGCTGTCTGCAGAACCTGCAGGGCACAAATCAGAATAGCTAAAGCTGAAAATGAATTGAGGCTTGCAAGAGATGTCAAAAGCAATATTAAAGGATTTTGGGGATATGTCAAAAGTAAAAGAAAAGTCAAAGATGCTATAGGATTTTTACAGGATGAAAATGATGAAATGGTAAGACAGGATGTTGAGAAGGCTGAACTTTTAAATTCCTATTTTGCACCTGTTTTCTCTCAGAAAGGAAATGTAACATCAACGGGACGAGATCTGAACCCGTGCATGCGCCGTCCCTGGACCGGCGTCCATCTTTCCGGTGTCCGTGTTCCCAGAGGCTACCGCAACATGGCAGTGGCCAGCAAGGGATGTGTGGGGGCCTCCGGGCTGCAAGGAAATGCCGGTGGAGCTGCCGCCCCTGCTCCAAAGCACAGCCCGCCGCCACCCCTGCACCGCAGAGCCCCGCCCGCTGCCACCACCGCACTGCAGAGCCTAGCCCGCTGCCACCACCGCACCGCAGGTTAGTATATTGCGACCATAAGACTCACCCCCCACTTTCCCCCAAAATTTTTGGGGAAAAAAGTGCGTCGTATGGTCGGAAAATAGCATCACAAAATTTTTTAGACATCTAGGTACCTTATAGATGACGTTGTCTCTGGAGTCGCTCTTTCTTTTCTTCTTCATCTTGACCAGACTCCATAAGTTTTCTCATCCACAACCATCTTTGCAGACTTCCATCTTCTCTGGTCTTGTGCAGCACATCCCCAAAAGACGCCCTTAAAGATAGCAGTGTCATTATAATGCTCCCAAATAAAAATATCTGCCCTATGCTGAGCCCCTGAATAATTAATTGCCCCTCACTATTCCCTGCACAAAATATGACCTCACACTGTCCCTCTTATGGTACATGCTGTCCATACTGCTCCCTCCTTTCTATACTGGGTCCTCTCTTCACACTGTTTCTTCTCTAAACTGCATCCCCTCATCACCCCCCCTTGGTATACTGTCATCTTCTGGCTGTGCTCTTACACTGTCCCCTATGCTAACCCCCCACACTACTTAGTCTCTATTCTGTGCCCACTCACACCTTTTCCCCATACTGTCTCCTCACATGTTTTCCCCTCATTAATTTTTCCTCTCGCACAAACACAGTAAATACTCAAACACACAGTAAATGCCCCACATACACAGCAATTACCCTTCCACACACAAAGCACACCACCCCCTAGTAAATACCCCCCCACACTCTCTTTGGTGTCTTCAGCTCTACTAACGTGTAGCACTTACCACCGATCTGCACCTCTGTAGTGCCGGCGAGTGACTGCACCCCCTCCTGCCAGCTGCGCCCGGGGCACATGCCCTGGCTGCTCCCCCCTAAAATTGCCTCTGCAGACTACATCAAAGTTGAAAGTTCAGGGGCACCAAAGAGCTTGCAATAGCCAAACGGTGAAAATTGTTTAATGAGCCGCAATCGGAAATATAATTTTTTTTTTATACTCAGGTACATGCATTTAAGTTAAAAAACAAACATTGTCCCCAAAAGTGGGCAGCTTTTGAAGGGGAAATAATTTTAATTACATCTAATCACATCAGGTTCCGATCAACCCATAAATGTGGGCTTTACCAAGAGAGGTTATATTTGCCCATACATTCAGAGATTAGCCATAGGTAAGTGTTCACACTGGGCAGGGCAGTTAGGTCAGGGACCCATCCAATTCATGAGACTACCTTGACGATGGTGGATGGGCTAACATTATTTGGCCAAATTTTGTGCTAAGCATCTCATGTGTATTTTTCTTAAATTTCAAAAGCCATTTTGCTATTCACACTTCATGTATTTCACATTGACATGTTTTAACACAAGTGAGTGAAACCATTTTCGTATATTGATATGCAAGTTGTTTTTTAGTATGCACCTGTTCAGACTAGATCTCGTTGGTTGTTTCCGTCAGTTTTTCTGATAATTAAGGGGAAATAATGCAGCTTTTGCAATACAAATGTAATATACGATAATCCTTATTCAAATGAAGGTTATGCAAGTATGACTTTCAGAAACACCCGAGTATTCTGAATCATTCCTTGAAAAGGAGTGTGATCAGAACATCTCTGTGCCTGCACTCTGATCACTGTGCAGAGGACATTACACCTGCGGATCTGGTGAAACTTGTCCCAAGACCATGGGGCTATGCAGTCAGGAAGACTCCCGAGCACTGCTCAATAAAGGACAGGACAATGAGATGGTAATCCCTCTGCCAATACTTTCTTATGTGTTTGGTAGTTACTGTATTATTTAATGCATTCTTAGTTCTAGTTTGTAAACTTGCATTATGACATTATATTTTTATATATTCAGTTCTATGAAAGCTGCATTTAGAAAATATCTCTGGTGCATAGTGCAGGGGATGCATCATTGGCTTAAGATATTTAGCTTATTGATGGGGAAATGAATATTTTAATTGATGAAGTGACTAGCAGCTCATTCTATAGTTTAATGTCAGGGTTTTATAGACTTATGGGTCCCATTGAGGGCATTTGTAGTAGCTTTGTGCATGTTTTACAATGCTAGTAGCAGAAGTGACATCAAGTTATTTTTCTAAAGGTAAATCTATATATATATTTTCTGCCAAAAACTGGAACAAATCCCATTACATGACAATAGTCTGTCCTGATTAATTGGTGATGAATATACAATTTTAAGACTAATGATAAATTTATGAAATTGCCAGCAGTGTTCCTTTTGATAAATACAACAAAAAGTAAATTTAAATGTAATTATTAAAGGCAATCTGTCACCCCATTTTAGCCCTATGAGCTTCTGCCATCGCCATCAGGGGCTTATCTACAGCATTCTGTAATGCTGTAGATAAGCCCCCGATGAAACCTGAAAGATAAGAAAAACACTTTAGCTTATACTCACCGGGGGGGGGGGGGCGGAGTTGGGGGCGGTGGGTGTCGCAGTCCGGTTTGGCACCTCCAATCTTCATACGATGTCCTCCTCCTTGCTTCTCCCTTGGCTCGTGCACAGGCGTACTATATCTGCCCTGTTGAGGGCAGAGTAAAGTACTGCAGTACGCAGGCGCTGGGAGAGGTCAGAGGTTCAGTGCCTGCACACTGCAGTACTCTGCTCTGCCCTCAACAGGGCAGAGCAGTACGCCTGCACAGGAGCCGAGGGAGAAGTAAGGAGCAGGACATCATCATATGAAGATGGGAGGTGCCGGACAGGACGGCGACACCCATCGGACCGAACGCCGGGGTGAGTATAATCTAACTCTTTTTTCTTATCTTTCAGGTTACATCGGAGGCTTATCTACAGCATTACAGAATGCTGTATATAAGCCCCTGATGGTGGTGCCGGCAGCTCATAGGGCTAGAATGGAGTGACGTCTGTCCCTTTAAGCTACTAATTTTCTTTTCATACACTATACATACAGCAAAACATCATGCAGTAAATAATACTATTTATCTTTGCAGGTATGAGTGGTAAACAATGTGCTGTCCACTTAAAGGGGCTGTCTCAAGTTCGGAAGTGATAGCATAGGGGATTAGACTCCGATGGCTCGGAGTCTGACTGCTGGTAACCACTCCGATATCAAAAACCAGGGCACTGACGAGCCCCATATAAAAGTGATGGTTCTCTCCAGCAGTCCATTTTAGAATGAATAGAGTGGCAGTGTTCATTATTGACCACCACTTCATTCACAACAGGCACTTCAGAACCTGATTTCTACAGATTGGCGGAGGTACTAGTAGTCAGACTCCCAGGATTGGGATCCTACAGACAAGGAATAGCTTCCAAACTTGAGATAACCTCTTTATAGTTAAAAAGACTGTTTCCACTAAGACACAACTTTTCCTTAAAGCACTGCTCCAATGTTTTTTTTTTTTTTTATCTCAGAGCTGGAGTGGTGCTTATAATCTAAGCTCCCTGACCATAGTCTTATACTTACACGCTGCCGTTGTCACTTTTTTTGCCATCACTTGGGTCCTGCGGCACCATCTTATGCAACTACTGACTGAGCGGAAGTCAGAAGTAAACGTCACAAGAGCTCAATGTAAGGCTAGGAGGGCTAGAACAAGGCTCTCATAGACTTGCATTGAAAAGTAACCTCCTGCTCACTCCAACAAAACCTGGAGTGATCCGTCAAGTCACAAATTGCTGGAGACTGATGGGAGCAGCGGCGATAGAAGATGAAGATAGTGGTGGGTAAGTATAAGGCTAGGGGAAAGAAACTTTGACTAGAAGCACCACTCCAGAGTTAAAATAAAAAAAAAAAAATGCTGGAGTGGTGCATTAAGGAGACTGTCTACTGCATTATATTATCATTATCTATATATCAGTGTACATATTGCAATAGATTGTGAAGTTATTTAATGTGAAGGTCTTGTTATTATGGTACAGTGCGCAATCTTGCCAGCATCAGCAATGGCCCTTGAAGATCATTATCACTTCATGACCTTTGAAGTAAGTTTACATCAAGGTTTTTTAAGGTACAAGCAGGAACGGGAGATGCAGTGATGGATGGGAGGCAGAGCAAGGATTGACAGATTTATTTACAGGGGAATACTCCATGCAGGGAGGTAAAGGGTTAAACAGAGGATTAAACACAATAAAAGGCAAAAGATATGGTGAAGTGGAGAACTATGTTTCAGATAACGGCAGTTCCTTAGCACGTGTGTCAGGAAGCCCTTAAACTGCCGCTCCTGCTGCAAAATCAATAATGCCGGCAATGGCTGGTGCAGTGTATCTTCCAAGAAGGTCCTGTGTGCTACAAAATGTTGTCTTCTGGTGACAGCAGTCGGTCTCCGGCACCTTCCACTGCCCCTAGTCCATATACTACTGGGGCTGGAATAGCCTAGGTAACGATACTGTCTGAGCCCAACGTGGTGCCACAACTATTCTTCACTGGTGAAGTAAGGACACAGATGTCAGGGCAACTACTCGCTACCAACATCAGGGCGCAAGTGTCAGTTTCATATGTGGTCCCTCTTGGGCAGCACGTGTGCAGTACTCACGGTCACATAGTGTGCGGCACCCGATTCTCTGGCATTAACTGGATACACACTTCACTTCCCACTCTCCCTGGTCCCCACTGTTGGCGATGGGCGACGCTGGTCTGCGTGACACTGGTACTCCCGGCCGGAGCGCTCCTCTCTCTGACTACTGTAACACCCGTCTCAGCTCTGCTATGCTCTTCAGTTTAATATAGGCTGAATACTTTAAGACCTAATGGTCTTAACGAAATCACTGAAGTTTTCCTGTAAAGATAATTTGACAGCTCAGCCCCTGGTCTGAATAATTTTTTTAAATAGATATTCAGTTTAATAAAGTTTATTCTTATTTATTTTTTTGTGCAACATATTTTTAAGATTGCGTTTTCATGTTTCAACTCTGGCTACCGCTCTCTGAACCTGTCATGCGTCTTTTACTATTTCTGGTCTTATCTGTAGTTTTATTGTGTATAAGTTACTGCATGTATAATAATATAATTTTATTGCACTTGTTTCACGCTTCCAGGGTGTGGGACTCTCCTGTTCCTTCTTTTTTCCCTTCTTCCTCTGGACGCGATCTTTCTCCTTCTGATCCTCTGGGCATATTTCCCTCTTTGAATCGGCTCCCTCTTCTGTGTGCCTCTGACCTCGGGACTGTCTATAGAAGCGTCCTTTCTCCAGCGATTCTAATAGGTTTATCAGACATGCATACACCATCTCTGTTTTTATTAACTTATTTTTGCATTGGGTCAGACTCGTTTTTATTCATATATGTATATATATATATTTATTCATACATATTTTATTCATATATATTTTTTATTCATATATATTTTTTATTCATCCAATTTTTACTGTACTTTATATACTAATAAAGATTTTAACATATCCATTTCTAATAATATTCACATCATTTTTATTCTTATCAATATCATATATTTTCACATAAAGACTTTCATTTATTTATTTATTTTTTTTTTCTCTTTCTCTCTCAGTAACAGATCCTCTGCTCACTTGGAGTAGCGGATTATACAGCGGCTATCACTTCTTTTTGTTCCTTTTCTGCGGGTTCGTTTAGCGCTTTCTTCATTCTTTTATGTTTTATTTCTCCTTTATTTTTCTTCACTCTCTCTTTTTCTTCTCAATCATTTACCTGGAAACACACCAAATGAATTAATTTTGTTGGATGTACTAAGTTTTTAAACATTTACACTGATGACCTCTGACCTTTATCCCCTTCCCAACATGTGACTCTTGGCGCCAATATTTGAACTGTGTATGTATAAAACCGGCAATATCTTTACCTGCCTGTACATGTCATCCCCTGAGGAAGAGGTTTTATGACCTCGAAACGCGTTGGGAAATAAATATATCAAGCACACAATTTGTGAGGAGTGATGGTCTGGCAGCGCACGTTTTAATCCATAAAAAATCCTACTAGTGAATCTGAAGATTTATGGCCACAGCGTGGTCATTTGGATGTGCAGCAAGCTGACCGCGTTTCTCTATGCCTGTTACTCTCCTATATACGGTGAGTATAAATTATTGTTTGATATCTTGGTTTTCTCAGATAAGACCCTATTGCGCTTTTTTCCTTGCAGTTTCAATTATGGCGATCATGTGGGCACAGAAGCAGCTCACGTGGGATCACCGTCAGGAGCTCGGCCATTTATTACCCTAAATGCTATGATTGATATCGATTGCAACATTTAGGAGGCTAGGAAAGAAAAAAGGGGCTCCCTCTCCCTTCCCATTGGCATCCCCGCGGTGTCATTGTGAGAACCCGATCTGTCAGCTACAGAAAACCTGCTAAACCATGCTTTGAGCATGGTCTAAGAGGCTTCTGTCAGTGAAGCACTGACAAGTATAATGCTTTGCAATGCATTATACCAGCGTAAAGAGTAATGAAAGTTAATGTCCCATAGAGACTTAAAAGTAAAAAGAGTAAAACAAAATTTGAAAGATAACTGTAAAAATATAAAAAAAATGAATAAAATATTAAACCGATAAATATATTTATGCAAAAACAAACAAGTACATATATTTGATATTACCACTTCAGAACGATTATATCAGCACCGATACCTGCTATCTTACACAGGACCAAAAATATCTCTCAAGGTACATGTGATACAGACAACATGAAAAGATCTCTTAAAATATAAATTTTAATGAAATAAAACACGAATTGACTGAGGTGAACATAGTCTTGGCAATGGCCCCTATTATTGGGCCTAATTCTGTTACATAGTATCATGTCAGTATAAGACAATTAAAAATAGAGTACACAGCTGCTAAAGAAAGAAACAAGTGTATGACCTTAACACTGACCCCTATAGTAAATGCCACATAGTTCCATATGAGTATAGAACAAATACAAATAAAGTGCACAAGGGCCAAAAAAGAAAAAAAGTAGATCTCACCAATTTTAGCCTTACAGGTATCAGATACCACAAAGTTTCAATGGGGCGAGCAGTGTTCAATCATTTCTATCTGTCCTGTCATGACCCATGCAGGTATTCCCGCCCTAACAAGAGCAGTACCCAAGTATGGCTCTTATAGTTTACCCAAGATAAAAGATACTCCCTACTCATTTCTTTATCCATATTGAGAAGTCATCAGGGGAGTGTACCTGTAAGGGGAAAAGAGTATATATAATGAGGTTTTAAAATTGCTCTCAATATCATGGAGTAAAAGGTGCATTAATTTATATAAAGTGCAAAGTGTCAAAAAAGGTAAATAAAGAAACAAAAAAGCAACCCACAATGGTGGATGTCTTCTGAGGTGTAGAGTGAAAACTCAATGGAATCTGATACCTGTACAGCTCAAAAGGGTGAGATCTACACTTTTTCTCTTTTTTCACACTTCAGCTCTTTATTTGTGCTTGTCCTATACTCATATGCTACCAAGTGGCACATGCTCTTGAGGTCAGTGTTAAGGTCATACACTTGTTCCTTTCTTTGACACATGTGCACTTAATTTGTAATTGTCTCATACTCATATAGTACTATGTGTCAGAAGTAGGTCATATAATAGGGACCAGTGCCAAGGCTGTGTTTGCCTGGGTCTTATTTTATTATTCACTGCGTGTACCCGGCCACGCATTGCTGTGGCTCAGTCTGGCTAAATGGAAAAAAAAATAAATAGAAAACACACATTTCTAATATGTTTAATTTTACAGTGCTTGTGGGTATACAATATTTTTGTTCCATTGTCTGTGTAGATATAGGCCCGCTGTCTTGGGGTCATACTTGATTCCGAGCTTTCCTTTGCCCCCCACATTCGTTCACTGGCTCGCTCTTGTCATCTGCACCTCAAAAACATTTCTAGAATTCGACCTTTTCTTACTTTTGAGTCTGCAAAAACTCTTACTGTTTCTCTTATTCATTCTCGTCTCGACTATTGTCACTCTCTTCTAATCGGTCTCCCTCTTACCAAACTCTCCCCTCTCCAATCTGTCTTGAATGCTGCAGCCAGGATCATATTCCTCGCCAATCGTTACACCGATGCCTCTACCTTGTGCCAGTCATTACACTGGCTACCCATCCACTGCAGAATTCAGTATAAACTTATTACCCTCACCCACAAAGCCCTCCATGGTTCAGCACCACCCTACATCTCGTCCCTTGTTTCAGTATACCACCCTACCCGCACCCTCCGTTCTGCTGATGACCTGAGGTTAGCATCCTCAATAGTCAGAACCTCCCACTCCCGTCTCCAAGACTTTACACGTGCCGCGCCAATTCTTTGGAATGCACTTCCCAGGTCAATACGATTAATCCCCACAATTTTAAGCATGCCCTGAAAACGCATTTATTCAGACTGGCCTATCATCTCAACACATTAACCTAATCTATCCCTGTGTGGCACAGCCAAAAGTTTTACCATAACCAGGTTCCCCGCATCATGTTCCCACATGCTTTATGCATCCATTAGCCCTCTGTGTCTGTACTGTTACACACTTAACATTATGGCTGGTCCATACAATCAGGGCAACTGTTACCACCCACCTTTCGTGTCTACCTCTTTCCTCATAGACTGTAAGCTTGCGAGCAGGGCCCTCATTCCTCTTGGTATTTGTTATAATCTACTGTATGTGATTATTGTTATGATGTAATGTCTATTGTCTGTACAAATCCCCTCTGAAATGTAAAGTGCTGCGGAATATGTCAGCGCTATAAAAATAAAATGTATTATTATTAGATATAGGGATTGTCTGGTTTTCCGACTCTGGAACACATAACATATAATTGTCCATGTGAGAAGCAATCTGCGTCTAGATCTAAACCGCACAATTCTAAAGATTGGCCCTGAGCTTTGTTGATGGTGACTGCAAACGCCAATTTAATGATGGTGCTTGAACCTCTGAACATATTGTAATCCGATTTACATAGTAACATAGTTTTGAAGGCTGAAGGAAGATGTTATGTCTATCTAGTTCAGCCAATTTTTAGTGCAGCTGTCCTGCATTGTTGATCCTGGGGAAGGCAAAAAACCCACAGAGTAGAAGCCAATTTTCTCCATAGGGAAAAAAATTCCTTCCCCTAAGCTGGGTCAACCATCTACCTATAATATTCTGTTATTCGTAACCTTCTATACTGTTACTCACAAGAAAAGCATCCATTCCTTTCTTAAATTCATTCAGTGAGTTGGCCATCATCACTTCCTCAGGAAGAGAATTCCAGAGCCTCACTGCTCTTACCGTGAAGAACCCTCTTCTATGCTGGTGCAGAAATTGTCTTTCCTCCAAACGAAGAGAATGCCCCCTTGTTCTTGTCACAGTCCTTTGAACAAACATTTCATTGGAGAGATCTCTGTATTGCCCTCTGATATACATATATATTAGGTCTTCCCTAAGGCTGGAGTCACACATAGCGACTCACCAGCGATCCTGACAACGATATCAATGTGTCAGGATCGCTGGTGAATCTCTATGTGATCGCTGGTGAGCTGTCAAACAGACAGCTTCACCAGCGATCAGCACAGCGACGCCCAGCTTAGTAACCAGCGCACTGATGCAGGAAGCTGGTAACGTACACATCGGGTATCTAAGGGATGCACATCCCTTGGATACCCGATGTGTACATTAGTTACCAGCAGATCGCTGGTCTCCCGCCTGTCACATGCAGCGATGCGTGGTGGCCAGCGGGAGTCCAGCGACCAAAAAAAGTTCTGGCCTCTCCTGCAGCGATCAGCGATACCGGAAGAGAGGCCGGTCGCTGATCACTGTCACAGCGATCTCGCTGGTGAGATCGCTGTTGTGTCACAAAAATTGTGACTCCGCAGCGATCTCTCTAGCGAGATCGCTATGTGTGACGGGGCCTTAAGTTTTCTCTTTTCTAGAAAAAAATAGACCTAATTTTGATAACCTTTCTGGGTATTGTAGTGAACCAACTCCATTTATCATTTTAGTAGCCCGCCTTTGAACCCTTTCAAGTTCAGTATTGTCTTTCTTGAGCACCGGCGTCCAAAATTGCACACAATACTCCAAGTGTGGTCTGACGAGTGATTTGTACAGAGGGAGAATTATATATTCATCTCGTGTACCCAGACCTCTTCTAATGCATCCCATGACACTATTTGCTTTGACGGCAGCTACCTGACACTGTGCACTCCAATTTAGCTTCTTATTGACTAAGATGCCTAAGTCTTTTTCCATGTCTGATTTCCCCAGCAGTTTCCCATTTAGTAAGTAATTGTAGCATCTGTTTCTCCTTCCCATGTGCATAACCTTACACTGAATCTGTGTTAAACCTCATTTGCCATTTTTCAGCCCAATTCTCCAATTTACTCAAATCTGTCTGTAGTTGCAAACTGTCCTCCTTTGTGTTAACTACCTTACATAGTTTTGTATCATCTGCAAATACTGATATTTTACTGTGTAAGCCATCCACTAGATCATTAATAAATATATTAAATAATAGGGGGCCCAATACAGAACCCTGTGGTACCCCACTAGTAACCCTGGCCCAATCTGAGTATGCACCATTAATAACCACTCTTTGTTTTCTATCACTAAGGCTGGTTTCACACTTGCGTTTTTTTTGAGAAAAAAAACGCATGCACTTTTTCCTATTCTTAACATGGGTGCGCATACACATGCGTTTGTACGCGTTTGTATGCGCATGCGTTTTTTTGTAGTGTGCGCTCAGGCGCACAAAATGCACTCTGTTGCATTTTTTGAGCGTCCGACTTGCCCCCAAAAAACGCATGCGCACGCAATACTTTTTTTTTTTCACCCAACCACCCATTATAGTCTATGGGTGCGCTGACGTGCGCATATTAATGCGCACGTCAGTGCAAAAAAAACGCACGCAAAACCGCAAACAAATGCACAAATGCATGATGCATTTTTTATGTGTGTTTGCACTGCGCACGGTGCGCAGCGCAAAAAAACGCAAGTGTGAAAGTAGCCTTAGCCAGCTACCTACCCATCTACACACATTTTCCCCTAGCCCAAGCTTTCTCATCTTACTTACCAATCTTTTATGTGGGACAGTGTCAAATGCTTTAGAGAAGTCGAGATAAATGACATCGAATGATTGTCCTTGGTCCATTTGAGAGCTTACATCCTCATAGAAGCTGATCAGGTTAGTTTGACAGGAGCGATCCTTCATAAATCCATGTTGATATGGAGTTAAACATTTATTAACATTGAAATATTCCATAATGGTATCCCTTAGAAACCCTTCAAAAATTTTACCCACAACAGATGTTAAGTTTACCGGCCTAGAGTTTCCAGGTTCCGTTTTACACCCCTTTTTGAATATTGGTACCACATTTGCTTACCGCCAATCAAAAGGAACAGACCCTGTTTCTATAGAGTCTTTAAATATAAGGAATAGAGGCCTGTCTATCACATTACTTAACTCTCTTAATACCCGAGGGTGAATGCCATCAGGGCCTGGTGATTTGTCAATTTTAATCTTACTAAGGCGGTTCTGCACTTCTTCCTGGGTTAGGCAGGTAATACTTATTGGGGAGTTTACATTATCACTCTGCATTTCCACTGGCAAATCCTTTTCCTGTGTGAACACTGTTGAGAAAAAGAGTATTGCTTTTCACACATCGCTCTCTATGATTTCACCCTCATTGTTCTTTAAAGGGTCGACACCATCAATTTTAATCATTTTACTGTTTATATAATTAAAGAATAGTTTGGGGTTTGTTTTACCTTCCTTAGCAATGAGTCTCTCAGTTTCCACTTTTGCTAAATGTATTTTTTTTTTTTTTTTTTTTTTTTTTTTTTTTACACATTTTATTTTTTTCTCTTCAACTTTTTAATGCTTCTTCATTGCCTTCTTGTTTTAGCTTCTTAAATGCCTTGTTCATGTTATTTATTGCCCTTTTTACATCCTTATTTAGCCACATTGGTGTTCTCCTGTTCCTAGCCCTTTTATTTCTGTATGGTATGGCTAGCTCGCAGTGGGCATGTAAAACTGATTTAAATATTTCCCATTTATTTTCTATGCTCCTATTTGAGGACATTGTCCCAATCGATTCGGCGAAGGTCTTCTCTAAGTTGATCAAACTTTGCTTTCTTATATTTATATATTTTCTTATATTTTATTATTATAGTGCTTTGAAGAAAGTACTATCATGTAATCCGAACGCTCCTAACTTATTCTTCTTATTTAGTTGATTTCCGCAATTAATGCGGCCCAAACCGCTACACGCAGACTCTACTGATGCGTCGTTTCGAAGCCAGCATCCACGAGTGGTGTGCTAAGTATTTTTCGTGTCGATCGGATTTGTAGTTTTTGTGCAATTTGCGTTTGAAAATTTTTTTACCGTCATTGGAATGCATTGTCTCAATGCATTTCAATGGGAAAATTTTGCTATAGGAATACATGGGGCAGTCGGGAGGCGATTCAAATTGAGGACCAGTTGCGGCAGTTAAGCTCATTGATATGCGCAGGCAGACCCAGTTACTTTGCCAATGCCTACGAACTTTACATTACCCCACCAGGACATAGTTTCTGCCAGATAATATCAGCTCTTAAAGCGAAACCCAAAGCACAAATGCAAATCTAGCTTCATCACATGACGCATGCCCCTGAGAGAGAATGTGCGCCAAAGTGGATTTAGAATCCCAGTGCGCCAAACTGGCTCTTAAAGGGCCGGCGCGCCAATTCAAAAGCTGAGCCGGGCCGGCGCGCTAATTCGGAGGCTGAGCCACCCCGGCCTCCAAATCGGACGCTGAGCCACCCCACAGGCCACAGTGGCCCCTGAGGGGCCCCACAGGCCACAGTGGCCCCTGAGGGGCCCCACAGGCCACAGTGACCCCTGAGGGGCCCCACAGGCCACAGTGACCCCTGAGGGGCCCCACAGGCCACAGTGGCCCCTGAGGGGCACCCACAGGCCACAGTGGCCCCTGAGGGGCACCCACAGGCCACAGTGGCCCCTGAGGGGCACCCACAGGCCACAGTGGCCCCTGAGGGGCACCCACAGTTAAAACAGATCCTGAGTTGAAAGTCTTGCAGGGGCAGCAGGCAAGTCTCCCTTAAAGTCACAGCCCAGGCACCATTTCAAAGCACTATCTGTACTTCCTTCAGGAAATACACATCTAGTTGTTATTCTAATTCTTCTTCTTTGCATTTTCTGCAATTAATGAGGCCCGAACCGCTTGGCACAGAGACCCCGTTCAGGCGGCGTTTCGAAGCCCCCGGTGGGGACAGGTGTGCTATGTATTTTTGGAGTCGATCCGATTTGTAGTTTTAAAAAATAAATAAAATCGCATTTTAAGCAAATATTTTCCCATAGGAATTAATGGCGACCTTTCCATGACCCCCAACTGACAAGGATTGAAGCCACAGCGCAGGTACAGTGACCTTGCAAAGATGGCAGCTATGCAAATGCAGCTTCCACACATGACCCGTATTGGCTAATAGAAGCTGACAGATCGCTGATTCAAGGTCTTAAAGGTGCAGAGCGCCAATGGCTTCTGAAAAGCCCCACCCAGTCATGGCTAACCTTGGCACTCCAGCTGTTGTAAAACTACAACTCCCAGCATGCCCTTGCAACCTGCAGCAGTTGAGGAATGCTGGGAGTTGTAGTTCTCCAACAGCTGGAGTGCCAAGGTTCACCATCACTGCAGTCGGATGCCAAAGTAGCTTTTGAAGCTCAGTGTGCCAAAGTGGCCCCTGAGGGGCCTGGAGCACCAAAGTGGCCCCCGAGACAAAGTGGCAGCATGTGTCAACATGGCTAAAGTGGCTACCGAGGTGCCAAATGTGCCAAAGTGGCTACCAAGTGGCCAAAGTCCAAAAAGTGGATACAAAGTATCCTGAACACACCACTCACAAAGAGATATATCATAAATAAAAAAAATTTATTAAGTAAATTCATATCATAGATAAATATACAAACAAAATACAAGTAAGAGGAAGGAATGTATTCCCAAGTGAAATACCAATACAGGAATAAAGGAATGGATACAGGTAATGGTAAAGTGCAAAAATATATCAACATATAAGTATATATCCACCTAGACCCATAGTGGTCTGTAAAATGCAAAGTGCCATATAGAGGAAAAAATCCCCATGCTGGTAATCACATATAACATGAGCACATACCCATTTAATCGCCTGTTCACAGAATTCCTGGAGTCCGAAGCAAGTTTTGCCTTTTTAGCTTTTTCAAGGAAATTGTGTGTGTCATGACTTGAGACCTGTTTGATTTATACAGTAAACCCACCCAGTCAGGGGACAATCCTCCGTCGCGTACATCACCGCCACCCACGGGTCTCAGGTGCAGCCGCTTTCAGCACTCAATTGTGGCGTGCATGGAGGAGACCCCCCCTGATGACGTCATATCCGCATGCCACAAATGATAAAGGCCGTCGGCAAGAAGCAGGAGACACAGGTGTGGTGTACATGCGCATCAACATCTTTTTATAGCCCAATCACCATGCTTTCAGAGCCTATATCTGAAGAGGCAAAACCTTTTACTTACAGCACATATTAAATGCAGGAATCTGGGAAAGTACCGCTGCAGTGTAGAAAGGGCCCTATAAATAATGCCATATGCAAAAGATAACATTAGAAATCGCCCAAAAGGTGAAGCACAGCAATAAAGAGCACACTCCATAACAGGTTATTAGTGAAACATTAACCTTTTCAGAAAATTCGCAGGTTGTGCGACAAAGGATTCAAGCATTATAATACAACACCATCATTTAGAGCATATAATATCATTGCAAATTCATATGACAATAATTCCAAGATGCAGAGTCTCATAGCACAATTGTTTTCTGTATAGTATGAGTAACAATAAAATCAATAATATAATGACAATAAAGTCACTAATATATTGGCAAAAAAAAAGATGTCTAAAACAATTCAATTGCATACTTGTTATAATGATCATTTGGGAGTGAACCTCAGCATTGTTGGAAAGGACCCTTTTCACAATGTAGCTCAGCCTCAAACACACATGTTTAACAATCCTGGGTAAGTGTGTGAAACCATAGTTAGGACTATATCTGAAAGGGCAAAACCCTTTACATGCCGCACCTGCAGCACATATTAGATGAAAAAAATCTGGGAAAATACTGCTGCAGTGTGAAAAGGGCCCTATAAATAGCACCATATGCAAAAGATAACATTAGGAATCACCCAAAAGATGAAACACAGTAATAAAGAGCACACTCCATAACAGGATATTAATGAAACATTAACCTTTTCGGAAAATTCACAGGTTGTGTGACAAAGGATTCAAGCATTATAATTAAACACCATCATTTAGAGCGTATAATATCATTGCAGATTCATATGACAGTGATTCCAACATGCAGAGTGTCATAACATAATTGTTCTCTATATAAATATGAACAGCAATGAGATCAATGATGCAATGACAATAAGATCACTAGTACATTAGCCAAAAGATATCAAAACAGTCCAATTGTGTAATTGTTGTGATGATCATTTAAGGCCGGAGTCACACTACAGCAAGATACAGCCGAGTCTCGCAGGTTAAAACCAAGCTCTGACACCGGCACTCCGGAGCGGAGCGTGCAGCTCCATGTATTGCTGTGCGGCTGCACGCTCCGCTCCAGAGTGCCGGCGCCAGAGCTTGGTTTTAACCTGCAAGACTCGGCCGTATCTCCCTGTGTGTGATCCCGGCCTAAGGGTGAACCTCAGCATTGTTGGAAAGAGTCCTTTTCACAATGTAGCTCAGCATCAGTTATGGCCACACATGTTTGGCAATCCTGGGTAAGTATATAAAACCATAACTCAGACAAGAAAGATGCCAAAAATCACTAAAATATAAAAATAACAAAGAAGACAAGTTAAAAACCAGACATGACAAAAAAAAAATTAAATCAGCAGAGTTACAAAAATGGAGCAAAACTAAGTGTTTCATTCAATCCCATGGGAGTCATAGTGCCCAACTCAAAAATCCATCTTGTCTCCGTTTGGGCCAAGAGTTTGTTCATGTTTCCACCCCTTATACCTCCATGGATCCGGTCAATTCCCCTGACCTTAAGGCCACTTGGATCTGAGTCATGATGCACCCTAAAGTGTCTGGGCAGAGTTTTTAACAGCGAGAGATCTTCTACCTCCTTCGCTGCCACAATATCTCTTACATGCTCTCTCACTCTAACTCGTAACTCCCTAGAGGTCAAACCAATATATATTTTAGAGCAAGGGCACTGTGCAAAATAAATTACAAAAGAAGTTGTATACGAGATATAGTGAGAGACTGTGTATTCCTGGGTACCGTCGGCGGTTGTAAAGGTTTTTGGCCTAATAATATTATGTAAATTACACGACAGACAATTCCCACAGGGAAAACAACCCCATCTCTGTTTCTTAATTCCAAAAAGAGTGTTTTGGGGTACAACATAATGACTCCTGACTAGAGTTGAGCGAAACGGGTCGAAAAAATTCAAAAGTCGCCGACTTTTGGCAGTCGGGTTTCATGAAACGAAACCCGACCTTAGGATGAGGTCGGCCACGAGGTCGGCAACTTACGCGCCAAAGTCGCATTTCAAAAGTTTGTTTTGCTCTCTTTTTCAGCCAATCAGGATCCACGGACACTGTGGGCAACATGATGACATAGGCACGGGTCACCACCATCTTTCAGAAGGGCATGCAAGTGATTGGCTTGCTTTGGTGGGCGTCACAGGGGGTATAAAAGGGCGTGCACGCCGACCGCCATCTTAATTCTGCCGATCTTAGCATAGGGAGAGGTTGCTGCTGATTCTGTAGGGAGAGCGTTAGGCAGGGAAGAAGACCAAAAAACTGCTTCTGCTGCTAGCGATTTGTCCTGCACAACACACCAGTCACTGTGTGTGCAGTGCAAGGGGAGGCTATATAGTGGTGTATCAGTGGTGTTGGTTGTTGGGCTGCCTTCTAAGGCTTCCTGACAGGCTGGCATTGCTGTTTACCCACTGCTCCGCAAACTGCTTTTTTAAAAGTAATCCAATCTCCCTTATCCTCTAGTCACTTAGGTCACAGCTGTGCCATCAAACCTGTCACATAGCGCTCAGATATTCATTGGGCCTCACACAATCCAAAAGTGTCCAGTGTCCAAAAGTGTGTGCAGAGATTCAAACTCTCACTTATCCTCTAGTCACTTAGGTCACAGCTGTGCCATCGAGCCTGTCACATAGCGCTCAGATATTCATTGGGCCTCACACAATCCAAAAGTATCCAGTGTCCAAAAGTGTGTGCAGAGATTCAAACTCTCACTTATCCTCTAGTCACTTAGGTCACAGCTGTGCCATCGAGCCTGTCACATAGCGCTCAGATATTCATTGGGCCTCACACAATCCAAAAGTATCCAGTGTCCAAAAGTGTGTGCAGAGATTCAAACTCTCACTTATCCTCTAGTCACTTAGGTCACAGCTGTGCCATCGAGCCTGTCACATAGCGCTCAGATATTCATTGGGCCTCACACAATCCAAAAGTATCCAGTGTCCAAAAGTGTGTGCAGAGATTCAAACTCTCACTTATCCTCAAGTTACTTAGGTCACAGCTGTGCCATCGAGCCTGTCACATAGCGCTCAGATATTCATTGGGCCTCACACAATCCAAAAGTGTCCAGTGTCCAAAAGTGTGTGCAGAGATTCAAACTCTCACTTATCCTCTAGTCACTTAGGTCACAGCTGTGCCATCGAGCCTGTCACATAGCGCTCAGATATTCATTGGGCCTCATACAATCCAAAAGTGTCCAGTGTCCAAAAGTGTGTGCAGAGATTCAAACTCTCACTTATCCTCTAGTCACTTAGGTCACAGCTGTGCCATCGAGCCTGTCACATAGCGCTCAGATATTCATTGGGCCTCACACAATCCAAAAGTGTCCAGTGTCCAAAAGTGTGTGCAGAGATTCAAACTCTCACTTATCCTCTAGTCACTTAGGTCACAGCTGTGCCATCGAGCCTGTCACATAGCGCTCAGATATTCATTGGGCCTCACACAATCCAAAAGTGTCCAGTGTCCAAAAGTGTGTGCAGAGATTCAAAATCTCACTTATCCTCTAGTCACTTAGGTCACAGCTGTGCCATCGAGCCTGCACATAGCGCTCAGATATTCATTGGGCCTCACACAATCCAAAAGTGTCCAGTGTCCAAAAGTGTGTGCAGAGATTCAAACTCTCACTTATCCTCTAGTCACTTAGGTCACAGCTGTGCCATCGAGCCTGTCACATAGCGCTCAGATATTCATTGGGCCTCACACAATCCAAAAGTGTCCAGTGTCCAAAAGTGTGTGCAGAGATTCAAACTCTCACTTATCCTCTAGTCACTTAGGTCACAGCTGTGCCATCGAGCCTGTCACATAGCGCTCAGATATTCATTGGGCCTCACACAATCCAAAAGTGTCCAGTGTCCAAAAGTGTGTGCAGAGATTCAAACTCTCACTTATCCTCTAGTCACTTACGTCACAGCTGTGCCATCGAACCTGTCACATAGCGCTCAGATATTCATTGGGCCTCACACAATCCAAAAGTGTCCAGTGTCCAAAAGTGTGTGCAGAGATTCAAACTCTCACTTATCCTCTAGTCACTTAGGTCACAGCTGTGCCATCGAGCCTGTCACATAGCGCTCAGATATTCATTGGGCCTCACACAATCCAAAAGTGTCCAGTGTCCAAAAGTGTGTGCAGAAATTCAAAATCTCCCCTGTCCTATAGACACCTTGTTTTACATACTATATAGTTTGTTGGATTTTGTCTACATTTCTACCAAAAATGAGGAAGGCTGGTGGAAGAGGCCGTGGAATTGGGTGGGGGTTGGCAGCTGGTAATGATGGTGTTGGTGGTGGATCTGATGGTAGTGGCAAGAGCAAAATAGGACCGAATGCAGGAGGTGTTGAGCCTGCGTCATCGTCTGGCTACATAAGGCCTCGAACGCTTAGTTTTCTAGGAGTTGGCAAACCGCTTTTAAAGCCAGAGCATCAGGAAAAAGTTTTGTCTTACATTGCTGACTCAGCCTCCAGCTCTATCGCCTCCTCTTCTTCAGTTGTAAAAAGTAAAAGCACTGAGTCGTCATTGGAGGCTCATGTTCATGAACCACACCTTTCCTTGTGTCCTTCACCCCAACCAAGATTGAAGGATGACGCAGGCCATACTACTGATTACTCCATGGAGCTGTTTTCACATACCATGCCTGGATTATCAAGTGAAATGGTGAATTACCCAGGCCAAGATGAATCTGACATGGAGTGCACTGATGCACAGCCGCTGATGGATGATTCTGCTGGTACATTCACTCAGAGCACTACATTGTCCTCGCAGTGTACAGAGCCAGATTCTGACCCTGATGAGACTCAGGTGCCCCTTCCTGCACACTATACCACCATACATGGTGACACAGAGGAAGGTGCACATGACATAGAAGAGGAGGTGATGGATGACCCAGTTGTTGACCCAGATTGGCATCCATTGGGGGAAGAGGGTGCTGCTTCCAATAGCTCAGATGAGGAGCATCCACAGCAGACATCGACATCGCAACAGCTGTTATCTGGCAGGCCCGTAGCACTCCAAAGACAGGTTCCAAACATCAAAAGAGTTGCTGGACAGCTTGTCCAGAGGGTCAAAAGATCACAGCGTGCTAGGCTGCAAAATGTCTGCCAAAGTAGGAAGAGTGCAGTGTGGCACTTTTTTGAACAAAATCCTCATGATCAGGCCAAGGTTATCTGTAAGAAGTGCGCAAAGACCTTTAGCCGAGGGAAAAATCTGAAAAATTTGAATACCAGTTGCATGCTTAGACATTTAACCAGCATGCACTTGCAAGCGTGGACACAACACCAAACCTCAAGTGCCACATGTGCAACTGATCACAACGAAGGTAGTCATCAACGCTACATTGTTTCCCCCACTGTAAGCCCACCGGTTAGCACAGCAGCAAATGTTGAGGTGTCGTTGCAAGGCCACAGCAGTCAGGGAATCCCACTGTTATATCAACGAAAGACTGATTCTAGGCCATCAGAAAGAACACCAACTCCATCACCATCATCAACCCTCTCTCAGTCCGCCCTGTCCACCGCTACTTCCACCATATGCAGCTCTCAAGTCCAGCTCACCCTCCCAGACACTATGAGTAGGTCAAGAAAGTACTCAGTCTCTCATCCGCGTACACTGGGTTTGAACGCCCACATTGCCAAACTAATCTCGTTTGAGATGATGCCCTTTCGGTTGGTGGAAAGCACAGCTTTCCGCGAACTCATGGCCTATGCAGTACCACGCTATGACCTACCCAGTCGCCACTTCTTCTCTCGCAAAGCCATCCCAGCCCTCCACCATCATGTGAAAGACCGCATTGTCCATGCACTCAAGCAGTCAGTGAGCGGAAAGGTGCACCTCACAACTGATGCATGGTCCAGTCGGCATGGCCAGGGCCGTTACGTGTCCATCACTGCGCACTGGGTTAATGTGGTGGATGCAGGGTCCACAGGGGACAGCGGTGGTGGGACAGTGCTGCCTAGCCCACGGTATAGGAAACAGTTGGCTGTAGGCGTTCCACCCTCCTCCTCCTCCTCCTCCTCCTCCAGAAGCGAAAGCTCGTCCACAGAGCGCAGTCGTACGAGCACTCCATCTGCAGCTGCCACTGTTGCACACGATGTGTCCCCCTATCGAGCAGCTAGTGGAAAGCGTCAGCAGGCTGTGTTGCAGATGATGTGTTTGGGCGACAGACATACCGCCGAGGTGCTGGCCGAGTACTTGAAGCGACAAACTGAGTCATGGCTGGGCAGTGTACATCTTGAGGCAGGCAAGGTAGTTAGTGATAATGGCCGTAATTTTGTGGCAGCCATAGCCCTTTCAAAACTCAGCCACATACCTTGCTTGGCTCACACCTTGAACCTGGTGGTGCAGTGCTTCCTCAAAAATTATCCGGAGTTAACAGCCCTGCTCCAGAAGGTGCGACGACTGTGCGCGCACATCCGCCGGTCGCCTGTACACTCCGTTCGTATGCAGAAGCTGCAGCGATTGCTCCACCTTCCCAACCACTGCCTCATTATCGACATTGCAACAAGGTGGAACTCCACCCTGCACATGGTGGAGCGGCTGTGCGAGCAGAGGCAGGCCATAATGCATTTGTGGGAGGATACACGGCCAGGCACTTTGAGAGCAGACATGGAGTTGACAGGTGTGCAGTGGTCGAAGCTGAAAGACCTCTGTAAAGTCCTTCAGTGTTTTGAGGAATGCACACGGCTGGTAAGCGCAGACGACGCCATCCTAAGCATGAGTATCCCACTTATGCGTCTGCTCATGCAAACTTTGACGCACCTTAAGGAGCAGGCGTCTGCAGCCAATGTTGATGAGGAGGAAGAGGAGGAGGGAATCCTTGATGACATTCAGCCATTGTCCGCTCAGGGACCTCTCCTGGACGAGGTGGAGGAAGAAGAGGAGGAGGAGGATGATGATGGGGATGATTACTTAGGGGAGGAGGATGCATCTCGTGGGGCAAGTGAAAATGTTGGCGTGGCAAGGTCTGGTACAGGGTTTGTGCGTGACTGGAGGTATGTGGATTTGCCAGAAAGTGCTCCTCCAACCAGCACTCGCAGTGCATCATTGACACCGGGAACATTGGCCCACATGTCAGATTATGCCTTGCGGATCCTAAAAAGGGACCCCCGCATTGCCAAAATGATGAACGATGACGACTACTGGTTGGCCAGCATCCTGGATCCACGCTATAAAGGCAAATTACAAAACATCATGCCACAGGAGAACCTTGACCTAATATTGGCTAATAAACAAGCAACTCTGGTAAATCGGTTGCTTGAGGCATTCCCAGCACACAGCAGCGGTGATGGTTCTCACACGAGCCGTACGGGCCGGGGGCAGCTTGGCAGAGGTGTTCGTGGTGCACACAGCAGAAGTGGCGTTGGAGACAGGGGTTTCATGACAATGTTGTGGACTGATTTTTCAAATACCGCTCACACAACTGGTAATACTGCATCGATGGAAAGTGACAGGAGACAGCAGTTGTCAACCATGGTTACAAACTACTTTTCCTCCCATATCGATGTTCTCCCACTCAGGTCATTCCCCTTTGACTATTGGGCCGCTAAACTGGACACCTGGCCTGAATTGGCCCAATATGCCTTACAGGAGCTCGCTTGCCCAGCTGCAAGTGTGCTATCGGAAAGAGTCTTCAGTGCAGCTGGATCAATCCTGACAGAAAAAAGGACCCGTCTGTCAACCCAAAATGTGGATGATCTAACCTTCATTAAAATGAACCACGCATGGGTTTCCAAGGATTTTGCCCCACCTTCCCCTGATGACAAATAGGGTGACAGAAAAATGCTTGCTTTGGTCCACCTCTTCCTGGGACTTGACCTATTTCGCCTTTTGCATCAGCTGAATGTCCAACATCAACATATGCCACTTTCTAAAACTCCCTAACTGTGCTGCCTCCCCCCCCATGGCCGGGGTCACCACCTAGCGCACGACACCGTGCAAGTGCCGTTGCCCTGGACAGGTGGGTAGGCCGACTCTTGGGCGCGGGCACTGGCACAGGGTCCCTCATAGTGCAATCAAGTGTCTCTGACGGTGGTGGTGCACACCCGCCGTCAGACACACCGCTGTTCTATGAGGGGCCCAGTGCCAGTACCGACGCCCACGAGTGGGCCCCCCTTGCTTGGGCAGGGCCCCAGCATTTGCAATCTTTACTTCTCCCTGCTCCTCTGCTGTGTAATCTGGGCCGTCAAATCCATACTGTGCCTGACACCGTCTGAGCCTGCCTCCTGAGACATATATTTTGAATGTGTACGCTATCCATACATGTTATCCGGGGATACGGTACCCTTTCTAACCTTTGTGCAATCACGTGCAATCCATACTGGGCCTGACACCGTCTGAGCCTGCCTCCTGAGACATATATTTTGAATGTGTACGCTATCCATACATGTTATCCGGGGATACGGTACCCTTTCTAACCTTTGTGCAATCACGTGCAATCCATACTGGGCCTGACACCGTCTGAGCCTGCCTCCTGAGACATATATTTTGAATGTGTACGCTATCCATACATGTTATCCGGGGATACGGTACCCTTTCTAACCTTTGTGCAATCACGTGCAATCCATACTGGGCCTGACACCGTCTGAGCCTGCCTCCTGAGACATATATTTTGAATGTGTACACTATCCATACATGTTATCTGGGGATACGGTACCCTTTCTCACCTTTGTGCAATCACGTGCAATCCATACTGGGCCTAACACCGTCTGAGAATGATAGATGGGGCCCACCATACACTGGAACATTCCAAAGGTGGACATCAGACACTGGAGCAGCATTTACAGGGCCCATTATACACTAGAGCATTAGAAATGGGGCCCATTATGTTTGGAGCATTATTTGGGCCCATAAGACAGTGGAGCTTCATCCATGGGGACCAACATATACTGTAGCATTATGTGGAGCTCATCATATACTGTTTCAAACATTATATGGGACCAATGATTCTGTATGGAGAAATAGATGGGCCTCGTCATGAGATGTAAAAAGTGAAGTATTTTTCATTGTACTATACCGCTATTTCTCTGCCGTATCGGAGCATGATCATTGATGAGTTGTGGTATGTGTTAAAGGGGCGCTCTTTCGCCCAGGGCACATGAAAACCTGCAGCCAGCCCTCCCCCCCCACAACTTTAGCCAAATAACCCCCATTTTTCAGTGCGTAACTTGTATTATGAAGTTAATTAAGGTTGACAAGCTTAAGTAAGAAGAATTGATGCTTTTGGCATTCAAATGGGCACTGTAGGTGTGTTTCCTGTCCTCCTCTCACTGCCGACTTTTATTCCCCATTGACTTACATTGGGTTTCGTGTTTCGGGACGACCCCGACTTTTCCCTATAATCGGACGATCTTGCTCGACCCGACTTTTGGAAAAGTCGGGTTTCACGAAACGAAACGCGACCCTAAAAAGCCAAAAGTCGCTCAACTCTACTCCTGACCAAGTGGTCTTGAGATTTCTACTTCTCCTGGCTGTAATAAGGGGTCTTTCTGAGATTTCTTTATTCAATATTGAATCAGTTTGAAGAACTGGCCAGTGTTTGGCAAGAATTTTTCGCATAGTATCCCACTGGCAGTTGAACGTAGTGATAAACCTAGTGTGAGTATCACAGTTCTCCTTTGGAGCAACAGAGTTATATAATAATTTTTGTCGTGGGGTATATTTGGCTCAATGGTACCCATGTTTAATATTTCTCTGGCTGTACCCCCTTGCCCGAAAACGTTCCCTTAAATCTTTTTGCCTGTTGTTCAAATTTATCTGCCATAGAGCAAGTACGTTTGGCCCTTAGGAATTGGCCAATGGGGATGGCCTTTATAGTTGAGTGAGTATGTCCAGAGGAGGAGTGAAGTAAAGAATTAACTGAGGTCTCCTTTCGGTGGTTGTCAGTATGGACGGACCCTGAGGTATCAACTGACAAGTCGATATCTAGAAAATCAATTCTATGTTCATGCCATTTATAAGTCAATTTGATATTATATGGTTTATTATTTAAATTTGACATGAACCTAACCAGCTCAGAGACCGGGCCCTGCCAGATAATCAAGAGGTCATCGATGTAACGAAACCAGCACTGCACATGGTCAGCGGCGCATGCCCCCTCCTCACAGAAAACCTCCCTCTCCCAGAAACCGAGATAGCAGTTTGCGTAGGCGGGCGCACATGCCACACCCATGGCGGTGCCATGCCTCTGCAGGTAATACCGGTCTCTGAATGTAAAAAAAATTGTGATGTAAAACGAGCTGTAAAAGTTCCAAAATTAAATCAGCAAGGGGTCCGTCCATATTGCTCATCCCTAAAAAGAAACGCACAGCCCGTAGCCCATGACTATGCTCAATGCACGTATAAAGGGACTCGACGTTCGCGGTGACAACGAGCATGTCGGAGTCCAAGGATAAACCATCAACCCTAACCAGGACGTCCGCAGAGTCCCTGACATAGGAGGGCAGCGTCTCCACTAGGGGTTTCAGATAAAAATCAATAAATTTACATATGGGTTCACATAGCCCTCCCATGCCCGAGACTATTGGACGCATCGGGGGATCAATGGGGTCCTTGTGACCTTCGGAAGGAGGTACAGAGTGGGCACTTTTGGAAATTTTGGCAACAATCCATCCAAAACTTTTTTGGGGATAATCCCTTTTTCCAAAGCTTCGGTTAAACTGACCTCCAGTTGAAGAGAGAATGTGGCCAATGGATTAAACAGAAGAAATGAATAATAATCTTTATCCTTGAGCTGTTTAAAAGCTTCCTTCTCAAGTGGCCAAAGTGGCTACCGAGGTGCCGAATGTTCCAAAGTGGCTACCAAGTGGCCAAAGTGGCTACCAAGTGGCCAAAGTGGCTACCGAGGTGACAAATGTGCTAAAGTGGCTACCAAGTGGCCAAAGAGGCTACAGAGGTGCTGAATGCGCCAAAATGGCTGCCAAATGGCCAAAGTGGCTACTGAAGTGCCAAATGTGCTAAAGTGGCTACCAAGTGGCCAAAGTGGCTACCGAGGTGCCAAATGTTCCAAAGTGGCTACCAAGTGGCCAAAGTGGCTACCAAGTGGCCAAAGTGGCAACCGAGGTGCCAAATGTGCCACAACATTCTTATTCTAATTTTACTTTCTTACAGTTGACACCTGATACACTGCTGTAAAGCTGGCAGCGCTGTTCAAGCACCATGTATTTCCTTCAGGAAATGCCCATCAAGTTGGGAATTGCAATCTCTTAAATTGAAATGACATATCTGTTGTAATCATAGGAATGCGAGGAAAAAGGACATCTTCACCATTGAAAGGTCCTGTCAAGATTGTTGCATCTGCGAAGTTGCCCATTATTTTTTGTACTGCAAACTGCGTGCCGTTGCAAAGCTTTGGCTGATTGTTATTTCGCAACATGATAATTGGCACACCGATTTTCAATTGCAGTACATGCGGTGGCATCCCTGGCAGATCGAGTGAATTCAAAATTCTGTTTGATAATTAACCCCTTCATCTGCTTTCACAACAGGGTCGACAGACTTGCATGTGACTGCTTCGCATTGAATGTTAGACTGAATAATATTGTTAAGTTTGTAGATGTCTTTGTTCTTGACTACAAGAATAGCTCATTCACTCAGCTAATCGTGATTCTCATAATTGGTTTGAATGTTGGTAAATACTTTTTCTATCAATTCTTCCTTTAATGCCACTAAATTGCAGATGTTATGTGGCAATTAAATTCATCCAGAAGTCAGATCAACGGCACCTTTCTGTTCCCAATTTCCTGCAATTGATGTGAGAATATCTCAGCTGATCGATCGTTTTGCAGTTGGACACCCATATTTGTGATTAATTTTAACATCTTTATGTGTTGCCACAAAGTAGAGTATTTCAGGCAAGCATTTATTTTGTCCACTGGTGTCGATTGAGGAATTGCAGGTAATGTTTGTCTGAACTCTCCTGCATGCAATATTACTGTAATGCGTTCTCAAATGGTCTGATGTTGCCGCGCAAATCTTGCAATGATCAAGAGCCTTGAGTCTTTTTTTTTCCTTTTTTTTCATTCAAAAGAAGGATTCAAAATGCCTCTCTATCACGCACCCATTTCTCCCTGTTACCCCCGCGTGAATATTTTTTTATTTGTTCTATTGCAAAAACAGTGCAATGTGTGGTGTCCCTATTATGGAAAGTGACAAAATGCTTTCATGCATTTGAAATGTTACGAGTAATGGTTTGTTTAATATCGTAAAGATGTTTCCGTATCCTTTCTTTCAATTTCCTAGTGATAGAGCCCACATATTTTAAATTACAAAGTTTACATTCTATCACGTATACTACATAATCTGAATTGCAGTTTAACCCCTTAACGACCGCCGATACGCCTTTTAACGGCGGTAATTGAGTGTACTAAAACCGCAGCGCCATTAATTCACGGTGTTGTGGAGAAAGTACATAGCGCCCCCCAGTGTCGGATTTTCTCCGGGGTCTCGGCTGCCAGGGGTAGCCGAGACCCCAGAGAACATAAATCGGTCGGTTTTTACCGACCCGCTTTTGCGATCGCCGTTAATAACCCTATAACGGCAACCGCAAAAAAAAAATCTGCGATTATGCATTAAATTTCTCTTTCCTCTGATGTGATCGCACATCAGAAGAGAGAGAAATAGGGGCCCCGATCCCCCCGATCCCCCCCCACCTCTCCATGGTCCTCCGTCCTCTCCCACTGGTCCCGCGTCCCGTCGGCATCCTCCGATGGGTGCCACCATCTTGAAAATGGCGGGCGCATGCGCAGTGCGTCCGCCGGAAATCTGCCAGCTCCGGCTGACAGATTCCATTCATTATTTTGATCACTATGATAAATGATCATAGTGATAAAAATACAAAAAATAGTAAATAACCCCCCCGTTTATCACCCCCTTATATAGGCAAACATAATGAAATAAAGAATGTATTTTTTTTCAGTTTTCCATTAGGGTTAGGGTTGGGCTAGGGTTAGGGTTGGGCTAGGGTTAGGGCTAGGGTTAGGGTTGGGCTAGGGTTAGGGTTAGGGTTGGGCTAGGGTTAGGGTTGAGCTAGGGTTAGGGTTGGGCTAGGGCTAGGGCTCGGGTTAGGGATAGGGTTAGAATTCGGGTTAGGGCAAACTAGGATTAGGGTTAGAATTAGGATTAGGGATTAGGGTTGGGATTAGGGTTAAGGTTGGGATTACGGTTAGGGGTGTGTTTGTTGGGGTTAGGGTTGGAGCAAGAATTGAGGGGTTTCCACTATTTACCAACTTTGGGGATCTAAAAATTGGGGTCTAAAAAAAAATCACTTTTGTGGAAGTAAAAAAGACTTTTTATTTTCACGGCTCTGCGTTTATAAACTTCTGTGAAGCGCTTGGGGGTTCAAAGTGCTCACCACACATCTAGATAAGTGCCTTAGGGGGTCTAATTTCCAAAATGGGGTCACTTGTGGGGGGTTTCCACTGTTTAGGCCCATCAGGGGCTCTGCAAACGCAACATGATGCCCGCAGACCATTCCATCAAATTCTGCATTCCAAAATGTCACTCCTTCCCTTCCGAGCTCTCCCATGCGCCCAAACAGTGCTTCCCCCCACATAAGGGGTATTGGTGTACTCAGGACAAACCTCACAACAACTGTAGGGGTGTGATTTCTCCTGTTACCCTTGTAAAAATAAAAATTTGGGGGCAAAAAGATCATTTTTGTGGAAAAAAATGGATTTTTTATTTTCACAGCTCTACGTTATAAACTTCTGTGAAGCACTTGAAAGTTCAAAGTGCTCACTACACATCTAGATAAGTTCCTTAATGGGTCTAGTTTCCAAAATGTGGTCACTTGTTGGGGGTTTCCACTGTTTAGGCCCATCAGGGGCTCTGCAAATGCAGCCTTATGCCCGCAGACCTTTCCATCAAAGTCTGCATTCCAAAATGGCACTCGTTCCCTTCCAAGCTCTCCCATGCGCCCAAACAGTGGTTTCCCCCCACATATGGTGGGTCAGCGTACTCAGGACAAATCACACAATAACTGTGGGGGTATGATTTCTCCTGTTACCTTTGTAAAAATAAAAATTTGGGGGCGAAAAGATCATTTTTGTGGAAAAAAAAGGATTTCTTATTTTCACGGCTCTACATTATAAACGTCTGTGAAGCACTTGAAGGTTCAAAGTGCTCACCACCATCTAGATAAGTTCCTTAATGGGTCTAGTTTGCAAAATGGGGTCACTTGTTGGAGTTTTCCACTGTTTAGGCACATTAAGGGCTCTCCGAACACAACATGGCATCCGATCTCAATTCCAGCCAATTCTGCATTGTAAAAGTCAAACGGCGCTCCATCCCTTGCGAGCTCTGCCGTGTGCTGAAAAAGTGGTTTACCCCCACATATGGGGTATCGGCGTATTCAGGAGAAATTGTACAAAAAATTTTGTGGTTGATTTTCTCTTTTAACACTTGTGAAAATAAAAAAAATTGGTTTTGAAATAAATTTTTTGCAAAAAAAAGTTAAATGTTAATTTTTTCCTTCCACATTGCTTTAGTTCCTGTGAAGCACTTAAAGGGTTAATAAACTCTTGAATGTGGTTTTGAGCACCTTGAGGGGTCTAGTTTTTAGAATGGTGCCACTTTTGGGTATTTTCTGTCATTTACTCCCCTCAAAATGACTTTAAATATGATGTGGTCCCTAAAAAAAATGGTTTTGTAAATTTTGTTGTAAAAATGAGAAATCGCTTGTCAACTTTTAACCCTTATAACTTCCTAACAAAAAAATTTTTTGCTTCCAAAATTGTGCTGATGTAAAGTAGACATGTGGGAAATGTTATTTATTAAGAAATTTGTGTGACACATCTCTCTGATTTAAGGGCATAAAAATTTTAAATTTTAAAATTGCAAAATTTTCAAAATTTTCGCCATATTTCCGTTTTTTTCATAAATAAACACAAGACTTATCGAAAAAATTTTACCACTAACATGAAGTACAATATGTCTCAAAAAAAAATCTCAGAATCAGCGGGATCCATTAAAGCGTTCCAGAGTTATAACCTCATAAATGGACAGTGGTAAGAATTGTAAAAATTGGCCTGGTCATTAAGCTGCAAACTGGCTCTGTCGCTAAGGGGTTAAAAATCAATTGATTTGAAAACTTTTGTTGTTGATGGAAAAAAAAGAGTGAGAACATGTTTTACAAGGAAACTACCCACATTTGTAATAACCCTTTGTGGATAACCAATGACTCATTGAGGAATTTTTATCTTTTACAAGAGCTGCAAAATCTCGGAGACAAAACAATTTCTTAAGGTAGGTGCCCATCTGGAAACAATCCTAATTCCATTTTCCAGAATACTATCCATAATGCTATCATTCCTTAAAATATTCAAGTTATGGTGAACTTCATCTGAAATGGATTTGAAAAAAGTGCTATGAGTGACAACGTTGGAACCGTGTGTATTAAAGATTCCCTAGATTTTTTATTGATAATATTAACAGTGCAATCAATGGTCCAATTAGGATAATTTCTTTTTTACAATGGTGTCTGAATTGTGTTTTTCTTGTTTAAACAATGAATCATCACTGCAATTTCCTTTGGCTTGGGTGAGTTCACCTACAGGGATAAACTTAATAGTGTGGAAAGGATGAAAACTGTTCATATGTAAAATTGCATTACCTGCAGTTTTTTTTAAGATAAGTTGAACTAGGGATGATTTTGTGTGGTTCACTGGCAAAGTAGAGATCCAAAAAACAAGTTGACTGTGCATAATAAAAGTGAGTAAATTTCAAATTAAAATTATTAGAATTCATATCATCAATAAAGGGGAGAATGCGATCATGATCCCCCTTCCAAATTAGCAACAGGTCATCTATGTATCTGGAATAGCATTCTATGCAATCAGAAAAAGGATTGTTAACATTAAAAATAAAGAGTTCCTCCCACTAAGCCATGACAAGATTGGCGTTGGAAGGGGAGAACTTAGCTTCCATTTAGACACCGCTGTTTTGTAAAAAAAAAAACTTTTGTTAAAGAAAAAATAGTTATGGGACAAAAAAACCCCTCAAAACGGACTTGATATATATCTCTAAGTCCAAACTTTTTGAAGATGAAAATCAACTGCTGAAATATCAATGTTATATAGTATGTATGTATATAAGGAAATCACATCACAACTGAGCCAAGTCCATTTAGGATCCCAAGAGACATTGTGAAACATGTTCAGAACATCCTTTGAATCATTTGAGTATCCCGACACACGTTGTACTAATGGTTGCAAAACAGTATCTAACCATTGTCCCAGACGTTCCCCTAGTGAACCGGTTCCAGAAACAATGAGAAGCATTGGTGGTGGGAAAACGTTCTTGTGCACTTTAGGCAATGCATATAAAATGGGAATAACAGAACTATCAACATAAAGTTATTCTAACAGATTTTTGGAGAAAAAACCCAATGCTACATCTTCTTGAATGATCACTTTGCATCCCTAGAAACCATATCATCAATTACTGCAACATAGTTTGCTTCGTTCATAACCACCACCGAGCCCCCTTTATTCAACATCTTGATGATAATATCAGAATAGGATTTAAATTTTTTAAATGCTTTTTTTTTCTGCAATTGTCAGATTTGGCTTGCATAATTGAGACTCGGGGTTAGCCAATAATTTCTTAATGTCCATTTCCACATTATCCTGAAACCACTTCATTGCATCCGTTCTGGTCTGAACAGGAAAAAACTAATGATTTTTTATTTTTAACGGAAAATAAGTGGAAACAGATTCCACAGCGTTCTCAGTAGAGTCCAAGTAAATAAGATGTAAAAGACTGCTTTGTTCCAGAAAATTTTTACCAAAAAATTGATTTTCAGGAATAATTACAAGTGACTCGCATGAGTCATTATCATTGAAAAAATGTCTCTTAATTGCCAGATCCCTGACAAATTTGTTAATATCCTTGAGGGTGGAAAAAACGTCTGAATAAGTGGGAACAAAGTTAAGACCCCTTGATAGAAGTTTCACTTCTGCATCAGACAATGTAACTGAGGATAAATTAACATCTAGCGACTGGTCCTTCCAGCCCTACTTGTAAGTTTTCTGGAAAAGAATTATGTCTGCGTGGTCTTCTATAGTAAGTAGAATGTGACTTGGTGTTAGCAGACTTAGCTTGATTATCAGTAGCATTGGACATATCACGAGAATTATCAGTTGAAACATCAGACGATTCTAGATCCGAGGAAGAAAAGGTCACTTGATTCCTTTGAAAGGTGTTAGAAAAAGTGTGAGTGAGTTTCTTCAAAATTGATTTAGGGGGTAAGGACTGTCTTTCCCATCTGCTCCACTTGTATACTTGATTATTAGAGTAGTTAAAAACGTCTATATTAAACTTCTTTTTTTTTAAGTTGACAATGGAATCCTCAAGGGAATGCATTTTTATTTTCAGATCCTTCTGAAAAGCCTCATAAGTGTTAACAGACTTAGAAGATATAAGAAACAATAGATTTTTATTTTAACCAACTCCTGACCTTCATGCTTCACAATCAGTTGCAATCAGAGCCAGATGGGAAAGACAGTCCTTACCCCAAAATCAATTTTAAAACTTGTCGTTGCACACACTCAACTAGCACCATTAGCAAGCACATCCTCATCCTTATTCCAGTGCAGCATTCAGTTGTCCATACCCCAGTCTTCAGAAAGCAAGCGGAAATATGCAGCCATCACCCCACAGGTCATACTACTAAATTAACACATTTCTCGTCTGCTTGTGCTTGAAGTGTTGCCTTTTAGGCTCTTGGAGATCGAAACTTTCCGCAAACTGATGGCGGCAGCCATCCTTCGGTACTCGGTGCCCAACCGCCGCTATTTCTCCAGATGTGCTGTCCCCGTATTACACAAGCACATGTCCCACAACATTAGCTGTGCCCTCAAAAATGCAGTTACTGGGAAAGACCACATAACCACAGACAGGTGGACAAGTGCTTGTGGGTAGGGACAGTACATCTCACTGACGGCACATTGGGTTAACATAGTGGAAGCCAGGACCCAGTTGGACCTTGGGGTGGAATTCGTCCTCCCGACGCCGAAGATTGCAGGCCCTACATCAATCAAGGTTTCCCCTACTGTCTACAGCTCCTGCACCTCCTCCTCCCCTTCAGCCTTCATCTCCGAAATTAGCACATCAGTCACAAGCTGGAAGCACTGCCTCAGCCAAGCGGCAACTGACTGTACTGAAGTTAATATGCTTAGGTGACAAGTTGCACAATACTGAGGAGTTGTGGACAGCTCTGAAAGAGCAGGCAGATGTGTGGCTGACACCGCTGAACTCTGCAATTCACTGCATAGGCAAACAGTATGGTAGAACCAAATTAATAATAATGGGAACTTTGGTTTCAAGTGGCTATCAAGGACGTCTGTTCAAAGGGTTATTGATGGTGCATCCAAATTTGGAGCAGGCCTTGCATTCACTTCATGAGCAAACTGTATGGGAGTACCAACTTCCTAATAATGGGAACATTGCATTCAGGTGACCCTCCTGTATGTCTCGTCAAAGAGTTATTGGGGTGCGTCCAAATTTGGGGCAGACCTTGCACTCAATGCATAGGCAATAACAGTATAGGAGACCCACTATTTAATAATGGGAACAACAAAGCATAGCCGGCTGATGGCTCTCTAAGAATAGTGAGGACCAACGACTGGACCATTAAGAATAGTAAAGGCTGCCTGATGGCTGTTAGGGTTGGTGGATCGCACCAAATATAAAAAGGTGCGATCACAACCCGGGGTCCACCGTGCAGAGATGGAATACTGCTGCTATATAACAATGGACAGCGTGTAGCAAGATGCTCGCTGAACACCAGCGGGTAACTACTGACCCAGTGTGATAGGAAGCGGGCTCTGTTACTGTACAGAGTCTGCAGAACCAATGCCGGTGCCTGTTAAACCTGACAGGCTACAGCTAGAGGAGCGCTAGCGTGTGGTCACAGGACACTGCTGTCGAAAGACGAGAACAGTGCCCCTCTAGACACGCTAGCATCCAGAACCACTCCTGTGGGGCCAGGGAAAGTTCCCCCTGGAACGCTATGCCAAGTTAATAGTGTTGAGCGATACTTTCCGATATATCGGATCGGATTGGATCGGACCGATACCCAAAAAGTATTGGGTATCGCCGATTCCGATACCGGAAACCCCAAGCAAGTCAATGGGGCACAAATATCAGAATTAAAAAAAAACCCTTTCTTTACTTGCACATCCAGTTCGGGAGGGGGGAAGAGTGTGGGCAGTGCGTGGGTGGACACTGTGCATGTCTGTGTGTGCGGGCGGAGTCTGCGCAGGCCTTTCCGGGGGTCTGTGCGGGCCTGCCGGGGGTCTGTGCGGGCCTGCCGGGGGTCTGTGCGGGCTGCCAGGGGTCTGTGCGGGCCTGCCGGGGGTCTGTACGGAGCTGCCGGGGGTCTGTGCAGGCCTGCCAGGGGTCTGTACGGGCTGCTGGGGGTCTGTGCGGGCTGCTGGGGGTCTGTGCGGGCCTGCCGGGGGTTGTATGTGTATGCAGGCATCGTCCGATGGGACTACAAGTCCCATCGGGCGATGCCTGCTACAATGACAGTGATTGACACATTAGCCAATGATGGGACAGTAGTAGTCCCATCATCCGGCTAATGTGTTGAATGTAAAAAAAAAAACAACATACATACTACACTCATACAACATACATACATACTACATGCATGCTACATATATACTACATTCATACAACATACATACATACTACATACATACTGTACTTCATATATACTACATTCATACAACATACATACATACTACATACATACTACATATATACTTCATTCATACAGCATACATACATACTACATACATACTTGATATATACTACATTCATACAACATACATACTACATACATACTACATATATACTACATTCATACAACATGCATACTACATACTACATACATACTACATATATACTACATTCATACAACATACATACTACATACATACTTCATATATACTACATTCATACAACATACACACATACTACATACATACTACATTTATACTACATTCATACAACATGCATACATACATACTACATACATACAACATACATAAAACATGCTACAGACATACAACATACATACTACATACAATACATTCATACATTCATGCAATACATACATATAGACATACAGTACATATAACATAGAGTACATACTCACCATCACTTGTCACTTTGATCCCCGAAGCCAGTGTCATCTGTAAAAAAGATAAAAATAACAAACAACTGATATACTCCCTGATCCTCAGAAATCCACGAGTGTCCCACGTCGATCTCCCGTGGAGAACAGCAGCATCAGCTGATGCCACCGCTCTCTAGGGGCCCCAGGAATAAAATGACGGGAGGTAGGTATCCTTCCGCACTGTATTCCTCTGCCACTGTAAAAAAATAGTCCGTAGTCTCACTTTTGACATTGCTGTGTGAGAAAGCTCCCACACAGCTTTTGCCATAAAGTGAGACCAGTGAACTATAGTAACCTCTCAGTGATGCACTGCAGGAGATCGTCATGGGACACTCATGGATTTCTGCGGATCAGGGAGTATATCGGTTGTTTGTTATTTTAATATTTTTTACAGTGAGATGACACTGGCTTCGGGGATCAAAGTGACAAGTGATGGTGAGTATGTACTCTATGTTATATGTACTGTATGTCTATATGTATGTATTGTATGAATGTGTGAATGTATGAATGTATTGTATGTAGTATGTATGTTGTATGTATGTTTGCTGTATGAATGTCGTATATATGCAGTATGTATGTAGTATGTATGTATGTATGTTGTATGAATGTAGTATGTATGTATTATGTAGTATGTATGTACGTTGTATGTATGTGGTATGTATGTATGTATGTGGGTCGCCCCCGTCCCAGGGCTGTGGGGTACTCGGTACCGGGCCGGTGTCAGGGGGAGAATGTCACAGCATCGGTGACCCGGTCCGTGGCCCTGGGCGCCTAATATCAATGGCGAGTGATGTTTGTGATGTAGTTTATATGGAAAGTTCGTGACGCCACCCATGGTGTTTGGCAAGTAAGATGTTAAGCCAACACTGCTTGCAGATCCACTGGGACTGATGGTGTGATGCAGCAAAGATGGTGTAGCTCCCCACAGATGGAGCTGTAGTCCCAGGGCAGTGTAGGTGCAATGGATGAGGAGAGGCGCAGAAGGGTATAGATGCTGGTACCCAGATGTAGCAGTGCTGAAGGTGCTAGCGACGAATCAATGGAGGACACCAGAGCTTGCAGTTTCAAAGCTTTACTCACAGTTCGTGGTACACACTGGTGCCTGCCTCCGTGCCGTGTCCTCCGGGGTAGAGACTCAATCAACCTCCCGGGCAAGTCAGGGCACTCCTCTCCAACACTCCGCCAACATGTGCCTTTCCTGAACGACTCCTCTATTGCGCCTTTTAGTGTGAAGAGCTCCAGTACCGTGGTTCTCTGAAGTTCCTCCTGTCAGGTGTTCCTAAGAACTCTACTTGTATGACAGACAGCTGTAGCCTGCTCGGGGATGCTCCTGGATCCCGGCTCTCTATCAGTTTGCTGTTGTGTCCCAAGTCTTGGATGGGAGTAATGCATTTACAGCCACCTACTCCACCGGTGTCTGCTGCAGAACCATAAGTGTCCATACAACCTCGGGGACCAGGCCCCGACCTTGCGCTGAGAACCTATAGGCAGGGTTCCTATCCAACCCACTCCTCCTCTCTGTTCGCCTTCTCCCTCGTTCCGTACTTGTCTTTCTCTCTATGGAAGCTTAGGTTGCAGTTCTACGCCTTTCTCCTTCTCTTTCCCGTGCCAGCTGGCTCAGATCACTGAGGCAGCTGCAGCACTCCTTCCTCCATCCCTTCTTCCCTTGAATGTAGTATATATGTAGTATGTATGTAGTATGTTTTTTTTTACATTCAACACATTAGCCAGATGATGGGACTACTACTGTCCCATCATTGGCTAATGTGTCAATCACTGTCATTGTAGCAGGCATCGCCCGATGGGACTTGTGGTCCCATCGGACGATGCCTGCACACACACAAGACCCCCGGCAGGCCCGCACAGACCACCGACAGCCGGCACAGGCCCCCGAGAGGCCCGTCCAGACCACCGGCAGCCGGCACAGGCCCCCGGCAGCCGGCACAGACCACCGACAGCCGGCACAAGTCCCCGAGAGGCCCGTACAGACCACCGACAGCCGGCACAGGCCCCTGAGAGGCCCGTACAGACCACCGGCAGCTGGCACAGGCCCCCGGCAGCCGGCACAGACAACCGACAGCCAGCACAGGCCCCCGAGAGGCCTGTACAGACCACCGGCAGCCGGCACAGGCCCCTGGCAGCCGGCACAGGCCCCCGAAAGGCCTGTACAGACCCCCGAGAGGCCCGTACAGACCACCGGCAGCCGACACAGGCCTCTGACAGTCGGCACAGACCCCCGAGAGGCCCGTACAGATCACCGGCAGCCGTCACAGGCCCCCGACAGTCGGCACAGACCCCCGAGAGGCCCGCACAGACCCCGCCCGCACACACAGACACGCACAGTGTCCACCCACGCACCGCCCACACTCTACCCCCCTCCCGAGCAGGATGTACAAGGCAAGAAAGGGTTTTTTTTAATTCCGATATTTCTGTCCCATTGACTTGAATGGGACTTCCGGTATCGGAATCGGCGATACCCGATACTTTTTTTTGCAGCCGGCACAGACCACCGACAGCCATTACAGGCCCCCGAGTGGCCCGTACAGACCACCGGCAGCCAGTACAGGCCCCTGACAGGCTTGTACAGACCCACGAGAGGCCCGTACAGACCACCGGCAGCCGGCACAGGCCCCCGAGAGGCCCGTAGAGACCACCGACAGCCGGCTCAGGCCCCCGAGAGGCCCGTACAGACCACCGGCACCCGGCACAGGCCCCCGACAGGCCTGTACAGACCCCCAAGAGGCCCGTACAGACCACCGGCATCCGGCACACATCCCCGAAAGGCCCGCACAGACCACCGGCTGCCGGCACAGGCCCCCGACAGGCCTGTACAAACCCCCGAGAGGCCCGTACAGACCACCGGCAGCCAGCACAGACCCCCGACAGTCGGCACAGACCCCCGCAGTCAGCACAGATCGCGCATCATGATGCGCACAGACCGCGCATCATGATGACATAATTTCAGCAGCCAATCACAGCCACAACAGTGGCTCATTGCATTATGGGGACTTCCGATTCCAGTATCCGATATTGAAAAAATATCGGTACTCGGTATCGGAATTCCGATACAGCGAATATCAGCCGATACCCGATATTTGCAGTATCGGAATGCTCAACACTAGTTACGAAGCAAGGAATCACCAGAGGTACTCTGCTACCCTCTAAGCATGAGCCGCAATGTGATCAGTGCTGAACTATCCTGTGTGTGGGACGCAGGTGTTGGAGTGCGGAAAGGAGTTCCCAACTTACCAGGATGGTGGGGCACTACACCTTAGGAGAAGGTGCTGTACCTCTGTGGCGACTGAGCCTCAGGGGTGCCACATATGTTGTATGAATGAAGTATATATGTAGTATGTATGTTGTATGAATGTAGTATATATGAAGTATGTATGTAGTATGTATGTATGTTGTATGAATGTTGTATATATGTAATATGTATGTTTTTTTACATTCAACACATTAGCCGGATGATGGGACTACTTCTGTCCCATCATTGGCAAATGTGTCAATCACTGTCATTGTAGCAGGCATAGCCCGATGATGCCTGCACACACACACAACCCCCGGCAGGCCCGCACAACCCCCCGGTAGGCCGGCACAGACCCCCGGCAGGCCAGCACAGACCACACATCATGATGCGCACAGACCGTGCATCATGATGACATCATTTCAGCAGCCAATCACAGCCACAACACTGGCTCATTGCATTATGGGAACTTCCAATTCCGGTATTCGATATGGTAAAAATATCGGTACTCGGTATCGGAATTCCGATACAGCGAATATCGGCCGATACCCGATATTTGCAGTATCGGAATGCTCAACACTACCTGTTAACCTTCACAGGGCGCAACAAACATTAATCTACCGCTCTGAGCATGCAGTGTGTCGGCACTTGCGGTCGCCACTAACCAGCCTGAGCTCAGCACTGGAAAGCACACAATCTGTGCATGGCGCCATACAGATGAATGCTGCGACACATGTGGTAGTGATGCCTGTGCTGACTGGCGCCCACTGGCGCTAATGGATAGAGAGCTCGCTGCACTGTGGCGCTAAGCAGTATCAGTACTGAGTGCTGACTCTAACCTCCAAACCCTACAAACATGCGTATCAAAGGGAAGAGGTTTCATAATAAGTCATTCACCTGTCTCATACATCCATCACACACACCACTATAAACATGAGAATTAATCTCTATCATAGTGCATGGCGGGGCGGCCATGCGAGGCTTTTATAGCCACGACCTTCCAGGACTTTCCTGATGGTCCAATCAGAGCAGGAGTAGGACCTGAGCATGTGACCTCCGATCTCCAATGAGAGATAGTCCCATGGGCATGCTCAGTGGAATGAAAGGAGGACTTAGTCCCTGGAGCTGTTCGCTGCTGACCAGCATGCATTGCTATAGCTGGACCAGAGGTGGCAGCAGCAACCAAACCCACAATGCTAGTCTGAGCAGAGCACCGGGATCGACAAGTCTACTGAGCAGCCTCCTCTGCGGCCGAAGAGGAATGGGAGACAGCTAGAGGCAAGGCTTGGGATCCATGCTGTACAGCGCCAGGAACCCGATGTCTTACAATAGCTCTATAAAAATAGGCTTTGTGACTTTCATTTTCCCTCCTTCATGAATGAAACGGGATGTGTCAGATGGTGTGTCACACACCACATGGCCAGATAAGGTTGTAAAATGTTAAAATGACATCCCAGTGAATGCATTTGTCTTGGTTGAAAGCAATGCTAAAGTTGAAAAACACTGCCCAAGTGGTGGAGGAGCATTCATGTTTTGGGATTACTTGTTTTGCCTTATATACAAATCATTATCATGGAAAGGATGTTCCTTAACATATTTGTCAGGAAAATCCATTTTGGTTTAATATTTTGTATGTTTTATTGTAAGTCTGTAAAAGTGGCGTAAGACTCTGACAACATTGTTCACAGCAGTGACCTGGGAGTCAAAAATGCTTTCAGGGGTCTTCCCCCATGATTTTACCATGTCATTTGAGCACTGTTCCCATCGATTTCCACCATATTCAGACCCTAAAAAGACCCCTGGGGGGCCCGTGGCAAAAATGCTCGAGTTTCCCATAGACTTATGGGTCGAGCACCTGAGCACTTTCGTGCTCGCTCATCACTAGTTACGACCTTTTACATAATTGTGAGTTTAACTGAAGGATACCAACAATGTTTTCATTCATATATGGGCAGGTAAATAGTGTTTTAGTGACAGGTTCTCTTTAAGCTCTGTTATTTTTTTAGCCGGAACTAATTAATTTTTAATCTGTCTTAATTTCAACCATTTGCAGCTTTCAGATAACAATGACCCTTTGTGTTTTATTTCTCCATGCATAAACAGTACGTACCTGATAATGAATTTGATAGGAACATAATGGGTTATTAAATCACTATGTGCTACATGCTTATTTTCTACGCTCTGCAGAAGCTGCTGTACTGGAATACTATTGTTTATAGTTTAGTTTTTCTTGAACATTGACTTAGATAAGGATGTGGGAAGAAATCTATACAGTGTCTGGCCACATAAAAAATATTCTTCGTTAAATGAAATCTATATTATCCACTTTTATCAGGGAGTGTGATTTACATACCCCCAGGCTACTGAAGGATTGGAGCAGTTTTGTATATTAATAGCAAATCATGTCAACATTTTAAGTTGCAAATCAGAGAGTATCTTGGCAGAGACACAGTCTCCTTGTGCATTTTGGAGAAGCCGTCTGCCATTAAGCAGAAAACCAATGCAGAAGTAATTATTTCCAAAAGAGCTGTGTATATTATTATGCAGAGAGCTCCCCCTAAGAGCACGCTCATGAAAATTTTTATTCTCTATATACGGTATATTGCAATCATCATATTACAGTATATGGCACTGTGTACTTACAATTGCTCATTTTGCCTTTCTACCCAGTTAATTCTTTTTTCCATTAGAACTATGACATCAGATGATTAAAAACAGACTAGCTGAATCCTTCTAAGCTCTGTGTAGAAACAGGAGGTCTAGTTATCCCGTGTGAGTAGTTGAGTCCAAAGAGAGTGGTGACCTGATGATGTCAGTGACCTACTGCTACAGGCAACACGCAGGAAGGAGACCCAGCCAAGAGTGTTCACATTTTCAAAAATTATTGGCAGACACCACCAAAGTGGCATCAATTTCACCGCAGTAGAAAAAGCGCAATAGGTAGAGATGAGCGAATTTGTTAGGATTCGGTTCCAAAAACGATCAGCATCGAAAATGATTTTTGCAATATTCGTCGAACACAGCCAAATGTCATTAGAGTGAATGGGAGTTGAAATTTTCGAATATGTTCAGAATCGATCATTAAACATACATTCGGCATGTTCGAATATGGCACGAATATGTCAAAATCAGATTCAGGGACAAAAACCGAACAAATTCGCTCATCTCTAATAATAGGGACAGACATTTCTTTCACTACACCCAATCCAGCAGATCGACATCCTACAATGAGTGTTCATATTTCAAGAAATGAGGGCCTTTCATCACAGAAGTGGCATAAATTTCACCACAGTAGAAATAGTATAATAGGGACCGACAGGTCTTCCAGTACACCCAATGCAGCATATGGACACCCAACAAGGAATGTTCACTGAGTGCAGTTACATGACATTAATGCATCACGTTAAAAAATGCTTTATCACCTAGTCTGTACAGTCTGCGATTGGGGTGCAAAATCCTTGGAGATCCATGACTTGTTCATCTTAATGAAAGTTAGGCTGTCAACATTTTCAGGGGACAGCCAGATGCACTTATCCATCAAGACACCACCAGAAGCGCTGAAGACATGTTCCGAGAGAACACTGACTGCCGTGCATGACAAAATCTCCAAGGCATGTGAGGCGAGCTCAGGTCACTCATCCATTTTGGAAGACCACGTGTAAGACTTGGACTCTGTTGTGCTGGTGCACGAATTGGTCTAAAAAAGTGTCAAAGGAATCACAGAAATTGCTTCTTCCACTTCCACCACTGCTGCTGCTAATATTTTGGCATTAACAAATTGACGGGCTGGAGGTTGGAAGTCTATAGATTCAATGCGAACTGTGTGCTTCACTGCTGTCTTGGGGAAAAGCTCTCTTAAGGTTGTAATCAAGCGTGTTTTGTTACTTCTCATTTAAAAGTCCCTTTCTAGGGTGAGTCATCTGGCAAAATGTGGTAGGAGCACAGTATTAGCAACTAAAAATTAGATTTTAAACTCTGCACCACCTTTGCAAACAGCTGAATTTCAGCGACCGTAAATTCAAAGTTGAAATATGGAGTGCTGTGTTGTGTTAGTCACAAAAAAAGAATTGTTTGAGTGTAAATGAGTCCTGTATGACAAAAGTTATGTTATAAACTATTTTTAAACAGCCAAAAAAACAAAAATGGATACAAGAGCAAGTAGTAGAAAATATATTCAATTTTTATTAATGAATACAATATACAGACAAGTAAAAAATAAAGGTTAAAAAATGCCTGTAGTAGTAAAAAAGTAAATGGCGACACCTAGGTGCCACATCTAATATGATTGGTATACAGATTAATAATTATGCCAAAACAGGGTACAAGGAAGGTTAACCCAAAAAAGTGCTCAAAATTATATACTGATAGTATACTGGTAGTGCGCAGTAGAATCAATCAAAACAACACTTTTCATTATAAAAAAAACTTTATCAAAACGTATAAAGTGGCAAGTGCAGCAACATGGTCATATCAGACCTATGAACAGGTAAAGAAAACCTTTTATAATGCAAAGAGGCAGAGTTGTGCAAATCAATTTAGTGCAACTGAAAAAAACATTGATAATGAGAAGATTCAAGACCCTGATAAGTATAGAAACCATGTGATCAGCTAGGCATACAGAAGATAAAAGGACCAACCTTAATGCTGCTATGTATAGAGTATAGGGTAAGTGTAGTTACTGGATTGACCACTAGATGGGGGCATTATAGTGTACAGAGCTTTCAGCTAGTGAATAGGATAGGACAGGCCCGAATAGTCCACATGAGCTCTAGGTCCAGGACACCACAGCAGTCACGTAACGTTAAAGAAGAGAAGCTTAGCCATTCGGAGTCTATAGGATGGAAGTATGGTGTCAAGCAGCCGGATTGCAGCAGTTCATAGCTGGAGAAAGGAAGCGGTCCGGGATGTACAGGGTGCAGATTGTTCAACAAGTGGCAGATAGTTGCATGGTCAGATGCTCTCATGACCAGGGCGAAATGGACCAGAGAATCCTCAAGCACAGGAAGTCTGAACAGGGAGAAAGCTGTGGTACTGCCTAAGGCCTATTACCCCGTAATGTACTGGAGGACGTGGAACTGAGTGCAGGGAAAGAACAGAATGAGAACTGCACGGAGCTTGCTGTTGATGTTGTAACTGACAAGAATGTGCTGCTAAGTTGTTCAACTAAAGTTTCACTTGTTGCATTTGAACCAGACTGTGTCTCAATTATTGCGAAACCAATTGTAGAAAGGCTTCAGCATCACAGTGGTATCCCTGATGGCTCAGAGAGAGAAGACACAGGTATGCTGGTGAGAGAATGCTGTTTTCATGTAAGAGGAGGCCAGGGCTCAGATGCACAAGAGTGCTCAGCCATGACTACTGTCCTGGACCTCACTTACAGCAGCATCATGCTATGGGGGTCTTTTTCAGCTGCAGGGACAGGACGACTGTTTGCAATTGAAGGAAATATGAATGCGGCCAAGTACAGAGAGATCCTGGATGAAAACCTCTTCCAGAGTGCTCTGGACCTCAGACTTGGCCAGAGGTTCACCTTCCAACAAGACAATGACCCTAAACAAAATAACAAAGGAATGACTTCAGAGCAATTCTGTGACCATTCTTGGCTGGCCCAGCCAGAGCCCTGACACCTGAACCCAATTGAGCATCTCTGGAAAGACCTGAAAATGTCTGTCCACCAATGTTCACCATCCAACCTGATGGAACTGGAGAGGATCTGCAAGGAAAAATTACAGAGGATCCCCAAATCCTTGTGTGAAAAACTTGTTGCATCATTCCCAAGAAGACTCATGGCTGCACTAGCTCAAAAGGGTGCTTCTACTCAATACTGAGCAAAGGGTCTGAATACTTATGATCAGGTGATATTTCAGTTTTCTTTTTTATAAATTTGCAAAAATTTCTACCTTTTTTTTCAGTCAAGATAGTGTGCAGACTGCAGAGTGTATATTAATGAGAAGAAAATGAACCTTTTTGAATTTACCAAATGGCTGCAATGAAGCAAAGAGTGAAAAATATAAAGGTGTCTGAATACTTTCCGTTCCCACTGTATGTCTGTCGTCTGACATCCATGTCCTCTCCTGAGGTCTTATATGTGGAGTCTGAACTGAATACTGACGGCCTTGTTGATGCTGGTAGTCAACAACTGCCCTCTTCTGCTCACAAATCCTTTCCAACATATGCAGTGTAGAGTTCCAATGCATGGGGACATCACACACCAGTTGGTGAGCCGGAAGATGCAAACACTGCTTAAGCACGGCAAGGGCGGTGGAAGTTGTAGTTAACTTTCTAAAATCGGCACACAGGTGGTGTACTTTGACAAGCAGATCCAGCAACTCCGAGTAGGTTTTTAGAAACCGCTGAACCATGAGGTTAAGCACATGGGCCAGGTATGGTATGTGTGTGAGCTCGCCTCGCCTCAGAGCCGCCACCAGTTTCTGGCCATAAGACCCTGCCAAGCTATACAGGGGTTGCACAAAATAATGGAAGCACCTAACGTTTTGGCATCATAATCTTCAAACATGTTATAAACATGCAAACTGTGACATATGTTAATGTTTTGTAGTTGATTATTTGTGTTATGTGATATGTGTATGTAAATTAACTGTTTATTTTGCAGAGTTGTAAGAACATTGATGAAAACCTGATACCAATGGCAGAGCTCTCGGATTTTCAGAGACCAAATTGTTGGTGCTCGTATGGTAGGCGCTAGTGTAACAGAAAGTGCCCGAATGCTTGGCGTGTTAAGATGTACTGTCTCCAAAGTAATGACTGCGTTTGAAAGAGAAGGAAAAACATCTGCAGCAAAGCACAGGTCCGGCCGAAAGTCGAAGATGACTGAGAGAGACCGTCGGACTCTAAAGCGAATTGTGAGAGAGGATCACAAGACCCCGGCTCCGAAAATCACTGCTGAACTCAATGAACACCTACAGAACCCAGTTTCCACGAAAAATGTTTGTCGGGAGCTGTACAAATCTGGATTCCACGGAAGAGCTGCAATTCGAAAACCGCTGCTCTCAATGACAAATGTTTCCAAGCATTTAGAGTGGTGTAGAAACCTCCAGAATAGGTCCCTCCAGCAGTGGAAACATGTGATATTCTCAGACGAATCATCGTTTACCCTATTTCCGACCTCCGGCCGAGTGTACGATTGGAGACAGCCGAAAGAAGCATTCCATCCAGACTGCCTTCTCCCAACCGTAAAACATGGCGGAGCTTCTGTGATGATCTGGGGTGCTATTTCGTGGAGATCCGCCGGGCCAATGATATCCCTTCTTGGAAGAATTAACAGCCGCGATTATTTAGGCATTTTGGGCGGCCAAGTGCATCCTATGGTTCAAGCACTGTTCCCGGAGGGGAATGCCATCTTTCAGGATGATAATGCACCAATTCATACAGCTAGAATCATTAAAACATGGCATGAGGAACATTGTAATGAAGTTGAGCATCTCATCTGGCCCCCACATTCCACAGACCTCAACATTATTGAGCATTTATGGCCGATTTTAGAGATTCAAGCTAGACGTCGATTTCCGCTGCCATCGTCGCTCATAGAACTGGAGGGTGTCTTAACTGAAGAATGGGCTACAATTCCTTTGGAAACAATTCACACCTTGTATGAATCCAAACCTCGGATAATTGAGGCTGTAATCGCCGCAAAAGGTGGACCTGCACCATATTAAACTAACTTTTGTTGATGTTTCCATTATTTTGACCAACCCCTGTAGGTCCAGCAGTGTCAGACACAGATCTTCCTGCTCTTTCGGAGCTGTCCACAACTCTTTAGCATTGTGTGGTTTGTCACCAAGGCATATTAGCATCAGCACAGCCTGTTGCCGCTTGGCTAAAGCAGTGCTGCAGTGCTTCCTGATTGTGACTGATGTGGTAATTTCAGAGATGGATGCTGAAAAGGAGGATGAGGTGCTGAAGCTGTAGACTGTGGGGGTAACCCTGATCAGGCTCGGACTGGCCCACCAGAGAACCGGAGGATTCTCCGGTGGTCCCAGGCACTGATACCTGCTGGCATACTGGCCAGCAAGTGCCTAGGGCCCCCACTGCTGCAAGGGCCCCCACTGCTCGAGGGGCCCCCAAGTCAGTGGGTATGGGGCCCCTGAGTCAAGGGGGCCCGCCCTGTGCCAGCTAGCAGCAGCGGGAGACAAGTTCCTGTCCCCGCTGCTAAAGTGAAATGAATATTCACGCTTCTCCACGCCCCTATGGGGAGACAGTGGGGGAGACAATGATGGAGGTGATGGGCAATGATATTGGTGGGGGAGGCAATAATGGAGGTGATGTGCAATGGTGGTGGTGTGGGGAGGCAATAGTGGAGGTGATGGACAATGATGGTGGTGGGGGAGGCAATAATGGAGGTGATGGGTAATGATGGAGGTAATGGACAATGATGGAGGAAATGGGCAATGGTATTGGTGGGGGAAGCAATAATGGAGGTGATGGGCAATGATGGCGGTGGGGAGGCAATGATGGAGGTGATGAGTAATGATGGAGGTGATGAGTAATGATGGAGGTGATGGACAATGATGGAGGTAATGGGCAATGATGGCAGTGGGGGAGACAATGATGGAGGTGATGGGCAATGATATTAGTGGGGGAAGCAATGATGGAGGTGATGGGCAATGATATTGGTGGGGGAGGCAATAGTGGAGGTGATGGACAATGATGGTGGTGGGGGAGGCAATAATGGAGGTGATGGGTAATGATGGAGGTAATGGACAATGATGGAGGAAATGGGCAATGGTATTGGTGGGGGAAGCAATAATGGAGGTGATGGGCAATGATGGCGGTGGGGAGGCAATGATGGAGGTGATGAGTAATGATGGAGGTGATGAGTAATGATGGAGGTGATGGACAATGATGGAGGTAATGGGCAATGATGGCAGTGGGGGAGACAGTGATGGAGGTGATGGACAATGATATTGGTGGGGGAGGCAATGATGGAGGTGATGGACAATGATATTGGTGGGGGGAGGCAATAATGGAGGTGATGGGTAATGATGGTGGTGGGGGGAGGCAATGATGGAGGTGATGAAATGGACAATGATGGTGGGGAGGAGGCAATGATTGAGGTGATGGAATGGGCAGTGATGGGGTGGTGGGGAGAATGATAGGGGGTGGGGGAGAAGGCAATGATGGAGGTGGTGATGAGGACAATGATGGGGGTGGAGAGGGGCTGCATTATACTTTATGAGGGGCTACATTATATTCTGATGGGAACTGCATTATTCTCAGGGGACTACATTATATTCTGGGGGCTGCATCATACTATATGAGGGGGCTACAGTATACTCTATGGGGGGCTGCATTATATTCTGTGGTGGGGCTGCATTATTCACTCAGGGGACTACATTATATTCTGGGGGGGCTAGATCATACTATATGAGGGGGCAGCATTATGCCCTATTAGGGGGCTACAGTATACTCTATGGGGAGGCTGCATTATATTCTGTGTTGGTGCTGCATTATACTACAGTGGGGAAAAAAAGTATTTAGTCAGTCAGCAATAGTGCAAGTTCCACCACTTAAAAAGATGAGAGGCGTCTGTAATTTACATCATAGGTAGACCTCAACTATGGGAGACAAACTGAGAAAAAAAATTCCAGAAAATCACATTGTCTGTTTTTTTTTCATTTTATTTGCATATTATGGTGGAAAATAAGTATTTGGTCAGAAACAAAATTTCATCTCAATACTTTGTGATATATCCTTTGTTGGCAATGACAGAGGTCAAACGTTTTCTGTAAGTCTTCACAAGGTTGCCACACACTGTTGTTGGTATGTTGGCCCATTCCTCCATGCAGATCTCCTCTAGAGCAGTGATGTTTTTGGCTTTTCGCTTGGCAACACGGACTTTCAACTCCCTCCAAAGGTTTTCTATAGGGTTGAGATCTGGAGACTGGCTAGGCCACTCCAGGACCTTGAAATGCTTCTTACGAAGCCACTCCTTCGTTGCCCTGGCGGTGTGCTTTGGATCATTGTCATGTTGAAAGACCCAGCCACGTTTCATCTTCAATGCCCTTGCTGATGGAAGGAGGTTTGCACTCAAAATCTCACGATACATGGCCCCATTCATTCTTTCATGTACCCGGATCAGTCGTCCTGGCCCCTTTGCAGAGAAACAGCCCCAAAGCATGATGTTTCCACCACCATGCTTTACAGTAGGTATGGTGTTTGATGGATGCAACTCAGTATTCTTTTTCCTCCAAACACGACAAGTTGTGTTTCTACCAAACAGTTCCAGTTTGGTTTCATCAGACCATAGGACATTCTCCCAAAACTCCTCTGGATCATCCAAATGCTCTCTAGCAAACTTCAGACGGGCCCGGACATGTACAGGCTTAAGCAGTGGGACACGTCTGGCACTGCAGGATCTGAGTCCATGGTGGCGTAGTGTGTTACTTATGGTAGGCCTTGTTACATTGGTCCCAGCTCTCTGCAGTTCATTCACTAGGTCCCCCCGCGTGGTTCTGGGATTTTTGCTCACCGTTCTTGTGATCATTCTGACCCCACGGGGTGGGATTTTGCGTGGAGCACCAGATCGAGGGAGATTATCAGTGGTCTTGTATGTCTTCCATTTTCTAATTATTGCTCCCACAGTTGATTTCTTCACTCCAAGCTGGTTTGCTATTGCAGATTCAGTCTTCCCAGCCTGGTGCAGGGCTACAATTTTGTTTCTGGTGTCCTTTGACAGCTCTTTGGTCTTCACCATAGTGGAGTTTGGAGTCAGACTGTTTGAGGGTGTGCACAGGTGTCTTTCTATACTGATAACAAGTTTAAACAGGTGCCATTACTACAGGTAATGAGTAGAGGAAAGAGGAGACTCTTAAAGAAGAAGTTACAGGTCTGTGAGAGCCAGAAATCTTGATTGCTTGTTTCTGACCAAATACTTATTTTCCACCATAATATGCAAATAAAATGAAAAAAAAACAGACAATGTGATTTTCTGGATTTTTTTTTCTCAGTTTGTCTCCCATAGTTGAGGTCTACCTATGATGTAAATTACAGACGCCTCTCATCTTTTTAAGTGGTGGAACTTGCACTATTGCTGACTGACTAAATACTTTTTTTCCCCACTGTATATGAGGGGGACTGCATTATGCCCTATGAGGGCGCTACATTATATTCTATGGTGGGGACTGTGTTATACCTTATGAGGGGGTTGCATTATATTTTGTGGGGTGCTGCATTATACCCTATGAAGTGGGATGCATTTTATTTTATGAGGGAGCCTACATTATAATCTATGAGAGAGGCTACATTATATTCTATGAGGGGGCTACCCCTCTATGATTCTACCCCAACCCCTGCTACATAATTAAGACATGTACTACCTTATATTATACCCTGATAATAGTGTGTTGTACCACACAATTGGTTGTCTTGTATTTATTTCTATGTAGCTACATAGTGGGCCCCAAGAATGATTTTCTCTGGTGGGCCCAATGTGCTCCAGTCTGACGCTGACCCTGATTGACCTAGGGCCCGCAATCCTTGGTGTTGGGAGGACGTGTTCCATCCCAAGGTCCGACTAAGTCCCAGCTTCCACTATGTTAACCCAGTGTGCTGTCAGTGAGATGTACTGTAACTGCCCACAAGCACTTGTCCACGTGTCTGTGGTTAGCATTGTTGAGGGCACGGCTAATGTTGTGGGACACGTGCTTGTGTAATGCGAGAATGGCACACCTGGAAAAGTAGTGGCGGTTGGGGACCGAGTACTGAGGGACGGCCACCGCCATCACGTTGTGGAAAGCTTCCTTCTCCCTGAGCCTAAAAGGCAACATTTCGAGCACAAGCAGGCGCGAAATGTGTGAATTTAGTAGTGTGGCCTGTGGGGCGTTGGCTTCGTATTTGCGCTTGCGTTCAAAGGACTTTAGTAAGGACAACTGAACACAGTGATAGGACAAGGATGTGGACGTGCTTGCTGATGGTGCTAGTTGAATGTGTACAATGACAGGTGCAGGGCAGGAGTCATCTTTGCATGCACCATGGACAGGGCTTGCACACACAACAGTGGTAGAAGCAGTGGTGTCACCCGCAGACACTGTTCCTGGACCCTTGTGTTTGGCCCACAAAGTCGGGTGCTTTGCTGCCATGTGCCTGATCAGGCTGGTGTTGGTCAGGCTCGTAGTTTTGCTACCACTGGCATGGCAGGTGGTGCAAATGGCCTTTTATGAGATTATCTGGAGAGTCCTTAAGAAAACAGCCACACTCGGGAAGACCTAACAGTTGGACTGGCGACTTTCGTTGTGTTGGTGTTACGGGGAACAGTTGCCTGCCTTCAGACTGCGGCCACCACACTGCTTCTTCTTGCTTGTTGAGGTGCTACACCTCCCTCCCCTTGTGTGCTGCTGTCATCGCTCTGCATGTCCTCCTGCCAGCTTGGGTCAGTTACTATATTATCCACAACCTGACTCATCATCATCCGACCTCCTGTCGCCTTAATGTGACCGTGGTTGCTCAAATATTTGGGCATCGTTACATGAGATTTCCTCTAGCCCCACTTCAAGTGAACTGGGCGAGAGGCCCGAATCTAAAAATGGAAAAGTGAACAGCTCTTCGTAGTGACCAAGTGTAGGATCAGTTGTCTCCGGCATGGTGGGAGGAAGGAAGATCAGGGTGAGAAATATGCAGCCCAGACTCATGGCTGCTGAGATTTGAACGGTGGAAGACAGGGTGGTGGTGGTGGCAAAGTTACTGGAAGCATTATCCACTGTCCAACCAACAACCTTTTAACACTGCTCTGGGTTCAATAGTGGTGTGCTGCGGTCCCCTATTAATTTGGACAGGAAGGTCAATCGAGAATATGTGGGTGTTTGCTGTGGCACAATTTCAACTTGCCCAAGACCTCTGCCTCTGCATGCACCATCACCATCATGCCCAGTTCCCTGTCCCTTGGCACGCACCTTGCCTATTTTAAATGGAGGATAATATTTTCCACGTTCACTACAAATGGCTGAATTTGGAACAAACTTATGTGATCCGTGTGATGGACAAACCACTGCTTGAAATAGCTGGCCTGTAGGTAACTAATGTTACCAGTAAACTGGTGTCAATAACTTTGCTAACACGCTACAACAAAATTTAAAGGGAGGCCAGAAATGCAGAATTTTGAGTCCACTTTTAATCTCTGATCCATGTGATGGACAAACCACAGTTTTAAATAGCTGGACTGTAAATAAAAATATTCCTGGCCCCTGATACCTGGGGCTATGTCTACAAATATCTGTAATAGCAGCATCAGCAGATAGAACTGGAATGGACCCTCTTGCTATATGCACTGCAGTCTGCCACATACACTGTCTGCCTAGCAATGACATCTATGCAGCTTTATTAGTCCTCAGAAGGACGGATAGTGTGGGTATACCATATATTATACACAAATCCATCTCAACTAAGAACCAAGCAAATCTCTCCCTAGCTCAGCAGCAACTCTCCTTACACTCACTGATTCCGTAGTAGACTGTGATGAGCATAGTGGCGCCAGGTCTGATATAGCCAATCACTGTATTGCCACAACCAACATGGCTGCGGCATACAGTGTGTGATAGACAATCCCTGGATGTTCATTAGCTCTCTAAAGAGCGTCAAACATGCAGGGTGGGGACCCGAGCTCCCGCCAAGCAACTCCGGAAATACTCGCGAGCTCCGAGCAGTGAGACGCTCGGGCGAGTATCGAGTAATGGCGAACATGTTTGCTTATCACTAAGTATCGTTAATAAGAGAAGAATTTTTTGTGGCGTATGGATCAGGCCTCTACAGCTTAATTTCAACCCAACCAAATGACAAAATGTGATATGATGGGTTGTCTAACTTTTTGCAGCTGAAAAATTATATATATATATATATATATATATATATATATTATTTTAATGTGCTTTATGTCTGCAGACAGGTTCATATCACCGCCACAAAATGACAATGTGGGATACAGCAGGCTGTTTCACATTTAGTAACAGAAAAAAATTTAACTATTTAACTTTTTTTTAAATGTGCCTTAGGTCTGCAGACAGTTTTACCTCACCACAACACTAAATGACAAGGTGGGATACAGCAGGCTCTTTAAATTTTTTTTACTAGCTACATGTGAATTAGAATGCTATACTCGTGCATGGATCACAATAGAAGCAGTGCACAACACGTGACCTGCTGGCTTTGACTGTGGACCTCAGTAATGTCCAAAAAAGAGAGAAAAAAATGCTGGAAGGTAAATTTAACAGCCACACTGGACAGTAGCTCAATACACTATCTGACTAAGGCTAGTTTCACACTAGTGTTCATTCGACGCAGTGCATGGCACCGCTAAGCCCTGCCCCCTGCCGGCTTCGTGCCCACCCCATCTGGTCATCGCCGCCTACTATCGCACATGGACGCTTGCGATCTGCGCACCCTATCTTTAGCATAGGGTGCGCAGATCGTGCGCTGGCCGTGCGCTAGTAGGATTTTGGCATGCGCTGCGCACTTTTGAAGGTGCGCCGTGCGCGCCGAAATGCAACATGCTGCTTTCGGCGCACCTTCAAAAGTGCGCAGCCCACTCCAAAATCCTACTAGCGCACGGCCAGCGCACGATCTGCGCACCCTATGCTAAAGATAGGGTGCACAGATCGCAAGCGTCCATGTGCAATAGTAGGCGGCGATGACCGGATGGGGCGGGCAGGGAGCCGGCAGAGGGCGGGGCTTAGCGGCGCCATGCGCTGCGTCAAATAAACGCTAGTGTGAAACTAGCCTAATATACATCTACCTATCTATCTACGTAAAATGTGGGATCCAGCAGGCTTTTTCACATTTAGATACGGAAAAAATATTATTTAGAATGCTATACTCGTACTTGTAGGACATGTGCTCTGCTGACTTTGCCTGTGGACCTCAGTAATGGCCCCCCCAAAAAAATTCTGGAAGGTAAATTTTGCAGCCACACTGGATATTATCTAGTTGCACTGTCTGACTGATATACAACCACTAAGGCTACTTTCACACATCAGTTTTTTGCCGTCAGGCATGATCCGGCTTTTTTTAGAAAAAACGGATCCGGCATAAATTTTGGAGAACTGTAGAAACGGATCCGTTTTTTTGCTGGATCCGTCTCTGTTCCTGGCGGCTGGCCAATTGGATCTGAGCATGCGCAGACTTAAAAAAACCGGATCCAGTTGCTGGATCCGTCTTTTTCTGGATCCGGCGCATTCCGGCGCCCATAGACTTTCATTGTAGCAAAAAGCTGGAAGCGCCGGATCCGGCGCTTCCGGCTTTTTCGCCGGAGATAAAAAATGTTACAGTAGACGTTTTTTCAAGACGCCGGAATGAGACAAGTTGCCGAATCCGGCAAAAAACGGATGAAACGCAATGCCATCCGGCACGATCCGGCGCTAATGCAAGTCAATGGGGAAAAACCGGATCCGGCATTGCATTTTGCCGGATCCGTTTTTTCCAAAAAAAGCCGGATCGCGCCTGAAGGCAAAAAACTGATGTGTGAAAGAGGCCTTAGCTAGCTAAAATCTTGCTGTTTAGGCTACTTTCACACATCAGGTTTTCGGCGTCAGGCGCGATCTGGCGTCGTGCCGGAATGCCGGATCCGGCAAATGTTTTGTAAAACCTGATGTGCCGGATCCGGTTTTCTGCCGGATCCGTCTTGTTCTTGACAGACAAAACCGGATCCGTCTCATCCGGTTCATCCGTTTTTCTATCCGTTTTTCGACGGATTACGCCGGATCCGGTTTTTAAAATTGACCCTTGTGGCCACTCAAGGCAGAGTACACTGGCAGGATGACAGAGTGTGAAAGATTTGTGCCCTAACCCAACTTGTGTACCTTCTGGACCAACAGTATATACCTTTGCCAACCAAAGTTGGCTATCTTGTCATGGTCTACTATTTTTAGCTTTAGGCCACAGGTGTGTACCTGGTTGTGTTTTATGCAAAGTATTTAACCTTTTAACAAAAGTTGTGTACATTGTTAGGAAATCACCAACAATAAACACAACTTTTTAGGTGAAATACTTTGCTTCAAACACAACCAGGAACACAACTGTGGCAAAAAGCTAAAATTTACCCACAGTTATATACCTGGTTTTGAATACCTTTTTACCTTTGAAATACCCTGTATTTAACCTTTTTTTTTAAACATAGTTCGCCGCAGAAAGAAAAGACAGACAACCATTGTGAAACGATAATTTAACTTTTATTTAAAAATTTTTTTTTTTTGTAAAATGTTTTTAAAGTGCAAAAAACTTTTTTAATAAAGGTTTTAAACCCAATGGGCATTTTTATTAAAAAACACACATTACAAATCTGTGTAGTGTGGGGTGGAAATACTGCTGGAGGGGCTGCGGGACACTTCGACACTGGGTGTGTGGAGAGAGGACTGGGATCGTGGTGGGGAAGGATCAGTTAGAGGTGAAGGTGTGGAAAAAGCTACAGAATGGGTGGACATGTTGGAGGCAGAAGAGGTGGTGGGCGGTGGAGTGGAGGGTTGGGCAGGGACTGTAGGAGCAGATGATGTTGATGGAAAGTTGTATGGGGAAGGAGTTTGGTATGGGGAAGGAGTTTGGTACGGGGAAGGAGTTTGGTACGGGGCAGGTTGCTGGAAGTGGGGAGATGTCTGGTACTGGGGAGGTTGCTGGTACTGGTGAGGTTGCTGGTATGTAATAGGAGGGGGGGAATGGAAAGTGGCTGGAGGGGGTGCAGATGTAATAGGAGGGGGAGGATGGAAAGTGGCTGGAGGGGGTGCAGATGTAATAGGAGGGGGAGGATGGAAAGTGGCTGGAGGGGGTGCAGATGTAATAGGAGGGGGAGGATGGAAAGTGGCTGGAGGGGGTGCAGGTGGAGGAACTACAGTGGTGGGAGGTGGAGGTTGGGAGGTAACCTGCTGTAGAGCACCGTGGCACGAATGCATTACATGCATCTGCTGGGTAGGAGATAGTGTTGCCATGCGCTCCACAAAAGACCTGAAAAAGGTGTGGTTTGGCGAAGATCTTGCTTCTGAATGCATGGTTTGCAGAAGTGTCTTCACCTCCAGAATGCTGGAGTTGATCTGCTGAAAGCCTGCGGAGATTTGCTCTGACAAGACTTTTAGACAGTTCTGGAAAGATGCATTCAGATGCAAGAACTCTTGCGCATAACTCTTTTCCTGACCCCTCTGCCGCTGCTGCCCAGTACCCGCAGGTGTACTAGAGGTGGCAGGGGCAGAAGGGTGGGGTAAAGGGAAAGCGATCTCCTCACCAGCAGCTTCATGTAATGTAGGCGGCCACGATGCTCCTGTGCTGGTGGATGGGACAGATGGGTCGAATGTGTGGGAAGGCTGGGAAGGTGCAGATGTACCGGGGCGGTCGAAGTGTCCCTCGGTGCCGGTCTCCTCAGGGATCGCCTCAGAAGGGTCCAATCGTGCAGGCTCCCGAGTGCTGCTCACCGTGCTGTGGAATAAAGAGAAAAAAAAACAATTAAAATACTGACATGGTATGGCCCTGGCTGAAAAAAAAAAGTTACATCTAACATTTTTTTTCACATGTGGTGTGTAATATTTACCTTCTGGTGAGCATTGTTTCCCGGAGGAACGACAGGGCTTGTGCGTACTTGTACTTGCTCCTGCGTCCTCCAGATCCACTCGGGGCCCGCATCTCTTTATTGAACTCCTTCTTGAAACGATCCCTCACAGACCGCCACCGATTCACAATTCTGTTCCCTGAAACGAGAAAGGAGTGGTTAGTATACAACATCAGTGTTTCACAAACTCCAGTCCTCATGGTCCCCAGGGGTCATGTTTTCAGGATTTCCATAGTAAATAGAAATCCTGAACACATGATCCGTGGGGACCACGAGGACTGGAGTTCGGGAAACACTGGTTTACATCAAGCAACCGGTATTGTATATACTTACGCTCTTTAATCTGGGCCCGAACATCGAGGTCCTCCCAGCGGCCCACAAGGAGCGAACAGATTTCCTCCCAGAGTCGTCGGGTAACGATAAGGTCAGCGTGGCAGCGGTCAGCCATATTCTAGAGCGGCTCCCTTTGTCTGACGAGATCGATGAGGTGGTCCACATCGAGTCCTCCATCCTCACCGTCAGAGTCGGGAGCACGCTGTGAAGGCTGTTAAAGAAAAAGACAAAAATAACATTAGCCTCCACAAAAAAAATGAAATAAAAAGTGCAAAAAAACAAAGCAAAAATATTTATACTTACACGCTGGTGACCGCCGCGTTGCTGTCGCCGACGACCCTGGGAGGCACTGCGAGGACCTCTTGGCCGAGCACCAGATTGGGAAGACTAGAGAAGAAAACAAAAAATGTTATGTCTTTGGATGTAGGCATTTGTTTGCTGTGTGTGGTCTGCAGAACATTGTTTTCTATGTGTTGTGTGTAGTGTGATGTTGTGTTTCTGCGTTTGATGCAAAAAACTTACCAATTGTGAGCCCACTCCAGGTGTCTGTCCACCCCTTCCTTCTTCTTCTGGGAGCTCCTCTTCATCTTGTGATTCCTGTTTTGAAATAAAAGGCAATGAATAGACATATATTACAGAGATGATGGATTTTGGAAATAAAAACTTACCGTCAAACGCTGACGATGCGAGGGAGGGCTCCCAGAAGATGATGTGCTGTCCTGTTGATGGCCAGACTCCATGGCTGTGGGTATTGCTGCTGCTGTTGCTGCTGCCAGTGATGCCATTTCTGCTGCTGCTGCTGCTGCTGCATCTCTTTGGCGGCTGTTGAATAAAGAGAAACAAAGGGCCAATGAATATCTTGATATTCCATGGCCCTAGTTTGGAGGAATGGGGGATTTGATAATTACCGTCTCTCATCTGCTGCTGGACTCCCCTCCTCAGCATGTTCCATTTGCTGCTCCATTTGGGGTGGTGCTGATGGTGCTGCTGCTGCAGATGTCTGCTGCCTTCTCCTGCTCCTGGTTCTTGGCTTGGGTGGCATGTTGGGTGTGGCTGAGGGTCCCATTGTCTTGCTTTTATATATCTCCTGTGGGCAGAGCTACTGAGCATGCTCAGACCAAAAAACCGGATCCGGCGCATTGCGGCGCTCATAGGCTTTCATTGTGTGAAAAAGCCGGACGCGCCGGATCCGGCGTGTCCGGCTTTTTCGCCGGAGACAAAAAACGTTACAGTAGCCGTTTTTTCCAGACGCCGGATCGCGACACATTGCCGGATCCGGCGAAAACCGGATGAAACGCATGGCCATCCGGCGCGATCCGGCGCAAATGCAAGTCAATGGGGGGGAAACCGGATCCGGCATTGCATTTCGCCGGATCCGGTTTCTGTCAAAAGCGCCGGATCGCGCCTGACGGCGAAAACCTGATGTGTGAAAGAGGCCTAACAGTGGCATTCTCAGAAGCAGCCTCTCTGCGCTGTTACAGTGCTAAAATGGTGTTAAAACAAGATGTCCACTATTTATATGGAGAGGGACATGTGATTTCAGCAGCCAGTGACACAAGCCGTAATGTCAGGACTTTGTGAATGTTTCCTGCACCCCGATTGGCTAGCCACAATGTATACACATAAAGTTAGGGAAAAAAAAGACTGATGTGCTGGGCTTACAAGAACGCCGTACCTCTGAGCTCTGCAAACCCCCTCCCCTTATCAAACACATGCCAAACACTCATGATGCACTACCATTAATGTTGCTAAAGTTCTGAAATTTTTTTTGCAGCAGCGCAAGCATTTTCCCACACTTTTACCTGTTACTGATTTGTTTTTTACCGATGTTATAAAACTTTGCTCTTTTTTCCGATCATGAATCCGAATCTGCCATATTTGTGCCGAATTTATGTTTAGCAATTGTTTTATGAACAAATTTGCTCATCACTAGTCAGAAGTTGAAGGCTATGTGCACACGGTGCGGATTCTGCTGCGGATCTGCAGAGGTTTTGGCCCTGCGGGTCCGCAGCAGATTTAGGTGCGTTGTACAGTAGCATTGTTTTCAAAGGTAAACTGAAAAACACTGTGCACATGCTGCGGATTTTTCCGCGCGGTTTTGCTGCGGTTTACAATACGCAGCATGTCAATTCTTTGTGCAGATTCTGCTGCGGTTTCACACCTTATCCATTATGAGGTGTGAAACCGCAGGGCAAAACCGCAGATAAACCGCAGGACTTTTGTCCTGCGTATTTACCTGTGGATTTTTCAACAGAATTCGCACAACCTAAAAATTACGTGTGCACATACCCGAAGGGGGGAGATTATTCATGTAGGGAAAAGAGAATTCCTGTTTCTACATAGAGCAGAGAAAAGAGAAGAATTAACTGAGTAGAAAGGCAAAATGTGCAATTGTAACTACACAGTGCTATATACAGTAATATGATGATGGCAATATATTAAGAGGATAAAAACTTTGATGGGAGGAGTGCTTCTTAAAACTAGAATTTGATTTTTTTCACTCTTTCATTGATTGTTTTTTTCACTCTTTCTTACAGGAAATATTTGGTTATAGAACACTTCGATGGAAGAAAGCCCTTTGCATTGCAGGTTATATATTTTCCTTTGGATTGCTTTGGCTTATATTTTACTGGAAACCCGAATGGGAAGTTTGGGCTTGTTGCAGCCCATGTACACTCCAGGAAGCAAATATTGTATTGCTCAGAGAAACGGTAAAAAACCACATTAGTACTTATATATGTAATTGTGTTTAAATTGTCTGTAAGTGGCTGATCGATTTAAAGGAATAAAAGTGACAGTTACATATATGTATCGCAGTAATGGTATTTCTACAACTTCTTTTACATTCTCTCCAAAGAAAACAAGATTCATGTTTCCTAATCGTTTTTGCCCATTTACTGGCATCTCAAATATAACAATGGATATTCCCCTGTCCAACCTCATAATCTGATATACATAAAATTTTTGATAGAGTACATATTTTTCAAGTTCTGAGGCTGACAATTTAGCATACTATATATGTACTGGATGTACTGAATGTTCCTCTAGTTTTATGTTAAAGTATGACCATAATTTTAAAAATACTTTAGCATTTGGGAATCTTGTCTCTGTATTACCCTTAAAGAACAACTCAATGTTACTCCAGATAAAGCAATCACCCTATATAAATACTTAAATTAAAAAGAGAATAGCACTCATTAATTTTTTACTACATAAACACTATGTAAGGATTGTCTGAACATATCCTGTAAGTCAAATCTTGAGGTGTTTCTGCTTGAAAAAGAATCCCTCCAAATTTGATCACTAAATCAACTGATCCTGAAAAATATATAGCCCTATATACAAAAACAATGGAAAAATGCGCCACTCCACAAGTTGTTTTTTTTAATGATTTTTACATGAATTTCGGCAACAGAAAAATCCACATGATAAAACAGCATGTGAACGCACCCCATGGGTTCTGATGCTAATCACAGGATTCCTTCATGCACTCCATGCCACAATATGATTAAGCTGGCGGCATGGGGTGGATCACAAATACAAAAAAAAGAGGAGGTAGTTAACGTCTCCCTTATGGGTTGAATAAGCCCTCGTCCCTACCCACCTTTTAAGTTTTGTAGGCTTTTTGGCCTGGTAGACATCAGTTTGATAAATCTTAGGCTAGGATCTCTTCAAAGAGAAATTGCCTTATTGTGCCTGATGGGCACACACAAATCGTCCAATTTGTGTGCTAAGTACTTCCATTTTGTAAGTATATTCTATATAGCAGTAGTGCAGCTTTATTTAATATTTGCATACATCTTGGCACATACAGAACGCAGCTGTATTTTTTTTTGCCACGAAATCGATCTACATATGTATGACTGATAAGAAAGGCCGTACTGGGCCGCAGGCCTTAAAAGGGAGGCCGACATGACAGGGTTGAGTGGGAATATAGTGAGCTGGAGTTAGGGATTAGGATGGTACTACGGGGTTAATGTGTTTGGATAAGGTGGGGGCTAGTGCTGGGATGAGGGGGAGGCAGGGTCAGAGCTGGAGCACGAGTTACCATTATAAAGACAGTGACCATCTTATTGTGGCAACCATTTTAGGTTCCCCCACATAGTGACAAGAAGCTGTGGGCTCTCTTCTGTAGAACCTTAATTATGGAGGTGGAAACAATGCTCCAACAACTGAGGTATGCTGAGGAGTCGCTGGGTGCTAGCTGGATGCAAGCTGCCTTCCAAGGCTTGCTACAGGGAGCTGTGACCGGGTCACCTCAGGTACTGCAGGACGGATGTTGGCCGCAGAGAGCTAATTCTCCAGCATACCTTAGTCCGCAGGTCCCCTTCTGGTTCGGCACCGCATCAGGAGCCCCTACTGGGACCCTCCGGCTCGGAGTGTGAGCTGTAAGCCGGCAGCTCACATTACGAGAACCGGGAGGAATCCGATTAGGCGGTGGGGCCTGCAATGGAGGACGAGTCGGCCTCCCTCTCTACATCGTCACAGAAGGCTTACGGTCCAGGTGCGGTGGACGCCCTGTTGGGTGGCAGATCCGCTTGGAGTGGTCAGGAGGATACTGTGAGAGGGATGGGGGCTGGTACGCAGGCCCCTTAGCGGGGATACCATCGCATGCGGCAGCCAGCCGGCACCACCCATTCAGCTGCAGAATCGGCACTTCAACAAGATGGCGGGCAGTGTCAGGCTGGCCTAGGGGCAAAGAGCAAGGGGGAGACTGATGGAACATGCAGGCAGCAGGTCGATCACCAGGATGGCGTGAAGCATTAGGACACCGCAACATTTCAGGGACCAGCATGAATCGATTCAACCGGATTCAGGGTCTGCAGCTGCTGGGATTACAGCACCCAGGCAGCCAGGTGAGACTGATCATTTTTTCCTTATTAACCCTTTGCTAGCCTTTTATGAGTGTATGTGTTAGAAATTTTGTTTTATTAAGGGGGGCTAGCAGAGGCATAATGTTTATTTTGCATGGGCTACGGAAGTTTGTCCGGTTATAGGGATCTGGGATCCATACAGTATTTAGTCAGGTTATGGGGATCTGGGATCACTACGGGTTATGGGGATCTGGGACTCCTCAAGGCAGGATAGCACCTTCCGCAGCAAGGCTGGGTAGTGCTAAGGATAGGTGTTTTTTTAAGACGAAATGAGTGGATGAGATACATACATCCAGTTTAGCATGAAGTGCAGCCCATTAGTGAAGGCAGGAGGCAAGGAGGAAAGAGTGGATTCATTGCTATTAGATGAGCATGCTAAGGGTGAGGTTTGTGTTTGAGGGTACTTTGGGGGTGCACTTGAAACATGGGGTAGGGGACACGATTTGGAAAGGACAATATGTTGAGATATTTTCATTGCTTCAAGTGGAACGTTTTAATTTAGACAAGGTGAGGTAAGGATAAAAAGAGGGTTCGTTTAATTTGGAGAATCTTCTCTGATGGGTACAGTTATCCGCTATACTAGGTATCGTTATTTACGAAAGGTCCCCGGAGAAATGCTTGGGATTTGTGGTTACATGAATGTGATTAGTGAGGTTTTTTAGGCTAAATATGTTGGGCAGTTTCGACAGTGAAAAGCAGGATAAGGGCCCCGGGTAGGCTGGGGCATAGGAAACAATCGTTTCCCGTATGCATCGGGACTTTGTAACAGTCAGGAGACTCGGTGGCAATGGAGAAAGGGTCGTGTTTATTATTTAAGTAGGTCATGGGGTGGTAAAGTGTTTCATGGAAAGAAAGCAAAGGGGATAATGATGGAATTGAAAAAAGGGTCAAGGTTATTTTGTCAGGAAGAGAGGCTTCCTAAATAGGTGTCTTAATAAGACGGCAGCCCACGGGTAAGAGAGGGTTTTAGGGACGGTTTTCAGGATTCCTCTTGTTGATGTTAAAATTTGGTTGTCTACCGAAACTTGAAGTGGGCTTTGCTTTCTAAACAATTATATAAAGATGTGGCTTTGGGTAAAAGGGCTGGACTGTTTAAATAGGCTCTCCTTCAATAATTTGAGGGTTTCAGCAATTTGTGTGGTGGTAAATGGAGGGGCCTAGTACATTTAAAGAAATTCATCACAATTCTTTTACGTAAAGGTCATCGGTAACTGAGGGTATCGAATGTCTGAATGTCTGTTCCTCTTCACAGGAGTTACCTCCTTTTCAGGGCGCTTTCCTGGCAACCTTATTTTAGGTTTTTTCTTTTCAATTGAGGGAGTTAGTCAGTCCTTCTAGATTTCGGGAAGGAGTGCTGCGGAAATGGGATGCGAATGGGTTTGAGAACAGGGGGACGACATTTATCCGTACCTCCTAAATGGATGTCGAAGGCAAAGGTTGCAAAGGTTTAAAGTGGTTGGCTCTCCTTATATGTCCAGTGGATTTATAGGAAGAGTTCTTTCTGTGTATAATTGGCACGTTGGGTGCCCTGTTATTAGTGCATAAAAAACGGTTCGTTTCTGTCACATTTTCAAAAAAACGATGTCGTAGACAAAGGTTGCAAGGTAAGGTTGTTTGATGTGGTTAGTTCTCCTTATATGTTTAGTGGATTTATATGAAGAGTTCTTTCTGTGGATAATGGGCGCGTTTGGTGCCCTGTTATTGATACATAAGGACGGTTATTTTCTGTCACATTTTCAATTTGAGGCAATAAAAAGAGGTGTTTGGACTAGGAAGTTATCCTTTCTGAGGATTACAATGGGCATTAACATCTGATGGGAGCAGCCATAGAGACAGTCAGGAGAGGCTTAGGCTAGGAAGTGACGAAGAGGATCGGTCGTTGGGAGTCTGTGAGGTGCTAAGAGTACGTTGGTCCAGCGTTGATTTTGTTTAAGTATGGATAACTGCGCTGGTGGATTATGGGACGGTCATTTGTCTTCTGGGCAGCATTAAGGGCAGCGGTCTGCATAGATAGTTGGCAGCTTGGGTGCCAAGGAATCTAGCGGTTTCACGGTGGATGAGAAGGCGGGGGGATGGTTTAGAAACAGTTACGCTCCAAATTTCAAAGATTTGTTTGCTTGGCCCAAGCTTCAGATGTACTGGCAATACATCTGGGAAAGATTGGTTTTTGGAAAAGGCCCTACAGGGATGTGATTAAGGATATGAAGTTTGATATGTTGCAGCTATGGCTATGTCTCCTAGGTTTTGGTGGTAGGATATGATATCGTTTTCGGAAAGGTGCGGCATGGAGCGAGGTCTGTTCAGTGAGTGAACAAATCTGGGATCAAGATGAATAAAGCAGTGTCCTGTCTTTCATGGCAAGGAATGGGGAGGTTGTGGTGCGCCACATGGATTTGGAATTTGGTAAACGGGAAGTTTTGGAAGAGGAACAAGATCCGCCTAAACAGGGTCGGTGTGGATACGTGGCATTTGGTGAAACCAGAGGACATTAAAAAGAGGCTCGGAAGTGTGGAGGGACATAAATGTTTGAGGGAAATAATAAACTATGTCCTGAAGACAAGGAGTGTTATATACCTAATTGTTATGATTGAGTCACCGTAGGAGGCAAAAACAGAAATGCTAGCTAAGTCCAGAAAACCAGAGAAGTTGGCAGCTATCGGATTGCAGACCCCTGAACCTATCAACACAACTAGTAGTAGCCGTGGGGGGTTCCTACGAAGCCCTAGACCCCTCGATCACAGCCGGAGAATTAAATAGGCCTAAAGAACGAAAGGGGAAATCTAAACTGCCCCAGAGCAGACCCCAAAGCAATAGGCAGCCCCCAACATATAATGACGGTGAAGCAAGATGAAAATACTAACACAGACAGAAAAATAGACTGAGCAAAGTGGGGCCCAAGCTAACTAAACAGAAAAGGACAGGAAGGCTGCTGTCTGCAATCCGTGAAAAACCCTATGAAAATAAGAGCCAACAGACTGACAGTGAAAAAGGCCCTGAAGACACTAGGCTTCAAAAAAGCTATGTCAGTACTCAGGAATATAATGAAGACAGAGCTACAGGCAAAAGGAGATTCAGCTCACCCCAGCAGGGAATGGCAGAATACTGAAAAGCAAGGAAAACAGAAAACAAAACAAAAAGCTAACAGGCAAAACAGAAACCTAGCTTTAGAGGAGCAGGAATCAGACTGGTGTCCTAGAAGTCCACAGAGAAATCACCCGCAGGGCAGAAGGGCGTCGGCAGCCTTATATCCAGTCCGTGACTCCACTCAGCCAGTCATCCTCATTAGACTCAGGTGCCTGATAATCAGGCTCATTACCTTCCTTCACCAGAATAGGGAGTTCACCAGACCCCAGTGACGAAGGGGAAAATGAACTCACAACACCTAAGTCTCATATGTATATTTGGAAATATCCGTCACCTATATAAAGTACTGACTAACGGTACAACAATATTAAAGACTACAGTCAATGAACCTACAGGTCAATACCAAAATGAATATAAACTCTGCAAAAATTCTTACTGTGTGGAGTCTGTGCCTTGTCCCTCCAGCCCGATGCACATTTCGTTCATACTTCTTCAGGAGGATGAATACCGGCCTAAAATGGGCAAACTTGGAGAGCGTAGATATATGAGCTGACACGGAGATACCACACTGACAAATATGTGGCCTGTATTTTTTGCTTTTTTATGCTAAATAGGGCTGTATATAACTACAGTGACAGAGCAAAAAATGTAATTTAGTCCTAATATGCCCAAATTTTTAGCAGACGGATGGATGAGGCATGTCACAGATATACCACACTGTAAAATATGTGGCCTGTATGTATTTTTTGGGGGGTTCAGCAAAATGGTGCCAAGAAATTGTGTAAGACACTCAAAAATAATTCTACTCTACCGTACCAAATAAAAATGAAAGATTTCTCTGCGCACTCAAAAGTGATTTTTGGACCCCTTTAAAATTGCTGGATTTTCACCCTGTGCTAGGAAAAGGATAAGGGTATATTGTGCAGTCAAAAAGCAAATGGAGAAAAAAAAGGCTTCTGGTTTGCTTTGCAATACTGTTACCACACTGAATGTGCCTGTACACCCGTCCTGGGACACCCACACAGCGCCCCCTAGCGGACACAGTGGTCACTACACCACAATACCTAGCCCCAGGTCTAATTGGCTAGGAAAATTTTTTTTGCAAGTTAATAGAGCAGGGTCCTAAATGACCATTATGGGGCTCAAGGTGGGTGGCCTTGGGATGCAGGCTCCAGGGTGTATTGATCAGCAGAGGTACTGCTGATATTGCTGTTACACTGTGTCAGGGAAGCCTGTGTGTGTCTATGTGCAATAAAACCTTTAGTGATGTCATAGCCATGTGATCACCTGTGGGTGTGGTTACAGTGCTATGTAATTGAGGTGTTTGGAACATGTGGGAGAGTGTGAGGGAGTCTGTCAGAGGTGGACAGACTTCCCTGTGTCCAGGTGGGACACTACAGAGAGTGGCCTGTGTGCTAAGGAAGGAGAAGCCTTCCTAGGTCTGCGGCTGCAGATAGAGCGCTGCTCGGGACATTGCCCTGGACTATGTATTCGTTGTATATGGGAAGGACTACACCTCCCAGCATGTGCTGAGACTCTCGGTCTGAGTCTGAAGCCACGGACGTTTATGATCTTTTGGCCTAAGCTAGAGGCTATGTTGGTGATATGCTGAGTTATGGTTTATGAAGCAAATAAACCTCATGGAATTTGGGAAAACCTGCCTCATAACTGTCTCCCGCTGCACCTGAGCGAGTCGAAATCCCTACAGTATATACGGTCAATATATCCTATAGGTAGCAGCAGCAGACAGTAAGGGAATGGACCCTCTTGATGTATGCAATGATATCTATATACACACATACAGTGCCTGCAGGCCTTGCACTGATATGATATATAGAGCGACGTACAATTCCCTGCCTACCTAACACTGCAACCTATATATTCCAGAATTAGTCCTCAGAAGGACTGTTGGTTTAGCTGGATATGAGTACTTTAGGATGGTAGACCCCACACTGACTAATAAATCCCCAAATGTGACCCTATCTTGGCAGCAGCTCTCCCTACACTATCTAAATCTGGAGCTTAATGCACTGAGCAAAGCGGCGTCCAGTCTCTTATACCCCTGATGATGCTGTGCGGCCAGCCAATCACTGCACGACCACAACAAAGATGGCTGTGGCATTTCATAGCCTGGCAGACAATCCCTGCAGCGCGATTGGGTTTCTAAAGTCCGCCAAAAATGCTGGGTGGAGGCCCGAGTTCCCGCCGAGTAATCACGGAAATGCTCGGTGTACACCGAGTAATGTGATACTCGGGCGAGTAACGAGTAGTGGCAAGCACGTTAGCTCATCACTAGCTGTGAAGCATATTATCATGGGTTACCATGACAATGTGGAGCCAGAAGACTGCAACATGTGATTGCTTCTACTCCAGCACTGAGAAGCAGCAATTCTCCTTCATTTTAGTCGTGCTTATTCCTTTTGGCAGAACAGAGGTTAATCGGCCATGTTGGAAAACTCTAAGCTTGCAGTTGAGATCAGTTAGCCACTCCCTTCCCCTTTGTAATCTGGGTTCTTATGCAAAACCATGTCAGAGCTAGCATTTGCTGCATGGCTCCAGGAGGGTAAGGTGTTCATATAAGGAGTGTTGGCGGAGTTATCTATGACTGTTGAGTGGTTAGCAAGTGTGATAATTCCCTTCCCTACTTTACTTTTGTTTATTCCCCATCCTCCACTCCCTGATGCATTCCTCTGTTTTTTTTTAGTTAATTTTTTGTATGCCTTGAGTTTTCTGTTAACTCTTGTTTGTGTAGCTTTGTTTGTCAGGTTGGTGTACTGCGGTGCACAATAGCTCCCCTCTTCCATGGGTGGGGGAAGAGAACAGATGGAGTGCTAACTCAGGAGATAAGGCAAGGGTGGTTGCCCCAGCATCTTCATCTTCCGAAGTTTCCCGGATAATAGGGTGAGATAGTGTGCCCCCTAGTGGTAGGGTCAGGGAAGGAGCACCTGGTCCCGAGTCACCAGACCGCTGTGTCATGACACATATAGACAATTGTATATTTCTAATAAGAATAATCAATAAATGTGAGAAAATATATCTTCTTTCCAAAAGTTTGAGTACTTATTGGATCACAAATATCTCTGTATATCAAGCTCAGAAGCTGTTTTGATTGTACTACTATTCTTAAGAAAGAATTTTCTTGACCATTACTACATTTCATTCTCTGATTAACCAGATCAACTGTAATACCATCAGCAAGTTATTGTTTAACTAACTTTCTTCTTGTTTCTGGGTCTATATGTGCAAGACACCTGTGCCATACATGGATACAACTCTTGTGGTGTTCATGTTTAGCAGTGTATGCTTTCCTTGCATTTTAGCTGGTACAACTCATCTTTGATTTTTCCTTCTGCTAGTGTGTGACCTTCTTTTGAGATTATACAGCTGTCATCTTTAAATGTACCTTCATTTCCTTTTGTTGTGAGTTTCTTCTCAGATAAGTTTGCTTTTACAAGACTAGGGACATAGAGAATGTCGTTTAATGTGATCTTTCATATTTGTGTCAGGGAGACTTGACAATTAATGTAACCATCTCTTATTCCCTCTGAATTCATATACTGACCATTAGCCAAGATCACATTCTCTGAATTTCTTTGGTTGAGGTTAAAGAAGGAGCTTTTGTCATTAGTCATATATTAGTCAGTCATGCATACTTTAATATATTTAAATTAACACCAAACTCAGCTTCAGTACTTAAAGTGTTATATTCTTCAGTAATGGCACTTTTAACACTTTGATGATTATTTTTCCTTTTCATCTAATTTATTCTAGCTTTCCAGACTTTGCAGTCTTCCTTTTGGGTGTCCTGATTTCTTGCAGACAAACACACATCATTTCTACAAATGACTTTTATTTTTGGGTAGATCTCGAGTTTTTAAAGAGGAGTCTGCTTTGGATACCCAACTGCTGCTTACACTTTCTCTCTCTCGCTTATACTGATCTACAAGCTTTCCTCTGACATACTCCAATGTAAGCTCATAATCTGGGAGACTATCTAGCACCGTTACAAGTGTGTCATAGCTTTCTGATAGACCACTTAGTAGTAGTGCAGCAACATGGGTATCAATTACATCTTCGCCAATGCCCCTCAGGCGCTCCACAATTTCTAGAGTATTTGTGTAATCCTGCATATCTTGGCCCTTATTTATAGTAGCTTAAGCTGATACACCTTTCTCATTAAATAGAGCTTATTGCTGACATTTATCCTTTCATTCACCTTCTGCAGCTCTTCCCACATTTCTTTTGCAGTTCCACATTTGCATACATGATCATCATCTATATTGCAGGAGATAATGTTTTGTGCTTTTTGATCCTTCTCTACTCAGTCTTCTGGAGGTGGGGTCAGGTCTAGACTACTGTGTGTAATTCCATGTACATTCTCTTTTCATTATTAGTACCTTTACCTTGAATTTCCAGGACTGGTAGTTCTAGTTAGTCAGATTTGGCACTGTGAACTTCAGAGTTGCTGCTGTTGGCCATCTTTGCTTCTTCTTAGTACAATAACTTTGGGTTTTTGAGTCCCTGGGCTCTTGGCCCATAACCTGTTGGCAGCAGATACGTCTGTCTACTGTCTAGCCATTCAACAGTGAATATATATTTATTCAGGAACAAAGATAACAACTTACAATTGGTATTCCTTATGGCTCATGATCTTAGCATGTTGTCTGTCAGCTTGCAAAATGAAAGTAAAGTGCGCTACAGCTAAACACACACTGAGCAGGAACTTCCCGGTTCTTTTTTTTAGCTGTGTATTATTGGCAATAGAACACTATTCCTGTAGACAGAAACTCATGCAATATTAGGATAGGTTCACATTGCGTTTAGTAGAATCCGTTAAATGGATCCGTTAAACGGATGTGCTGAAATGAGCCAAATTTTGTCTAAATTTGGCTTCGCGTTAACGCATGTGACTGCGTTATGCCATTTTGATGTCCGCTCATGAAGCATCCGTTTGTCTGCCTTCAGGCACTGTCAATAAAGTTGTTCATTTTTTTTTTTGCCTTTTGTCAGCGTCGGGTGTGGGTGGACACACATTCTCCATTTTGAAAGCAAGATGTTTGCGTCTGAGCTTGTTAGATTTTGCTTGATGCAGCTGCGAAGTCAGCAGAGAAGGCGTATTTCCCAAAGGAGATATTGGATCCATGAAGTGAATTTTTTCCGGAATACATATGGTGCCAGTAATAGACAGTAATTAGACAGTAATAGTAGCTGAAACAATATACACTATATTAAGCTTTATTCCAACATTTAGAGAGTAATATTTTTACAGGATTGAGGCTACATTGCTTAAAAAATGTAAAACTTTAGTTACTCTTTAATCTTTATTGTATGCATTATTACTTACAGCATTTCACCCTGAATTTCTCTTTGTGGAAATTATTCTTGGTGCATCTTTTGTACGTCTCCAAATGTAAAATTAAATTGTCTTAAATATTACTCATGCCATTATTTTCTTCATGTTAGGATGAGTTCAAACGATACTCCAGAAAAAAGGTTCAGTGGACCAATGTGCATGAGCTGACGTTAATTGAATTCTTACATGGGGATAACAACTGTATTGTGACCAAATCAATCATAAAGCCAGAAATGAAGGTAAGTGCATACAATAACTAGCAGTTTATTTTGTTCATGATATGATGAACTCTTTGTGGACTTTGCTTTTCATTTTAGTACAAAATTAGTTCCTCCTATAGGAAAGTGACAGGTAGGTTTGGAAAAAAATGATATTATTCTTATAGAAGAATATATCCTTTAAGACACACAGACGGACACACATTAGACCTGGTCTTCACCCGTCTCTGCTCCCTATTTAACTTCACAACCTCCCCTCTCCCTCTATCTGACCCCCATCTACTCACTTTCTCATCACTGTCCTCCACACCTGTCATCCATGTCCAGCAACTTGTGCACCCCCACAGAAACCTCGCACTCCTAGACATCCACACACTCTCTGACTCTATTCTACCACTGGCATCCATCCAGGGCTGCCACTAGGAATTTCGGGGCCCCATACTGGCAAAATTTTCAGGGCCCCTTAAGACTCCGCCCAGGCTCCACCCCTCAAACTGTCCACAGTCCCACCCCCCTCTCTTGGAAAACTCCACTTCTCACCAATCACACATTAACAGTTCCCATCACCAGATCACACGTATAGCCGGCAGATATTTTTTTTTGGCCAAAATATTTTTTAAGCCGCCATCACAACACGGTAGACACTTTTGGCCGAGCTCTACTCTACTGTAACCTATTAAATATTTGTTAAAATATTCAATACAATTTAGGTATATTTTTATTTATTTTTCAATTTTTAAAATGACCAATAATATCACATACAATGGACAAATACCACCGCACCATGACCAGACACCATATTACCACCACATAGTGACACATAATACCACATACAAGGAGCAAATACCACCGCACCATGACCAGACACCATATTACCACCACATAGTGAACTTTAACTAATACCACATACAAGGAACAAATTCTGACACACCAGAGCCAGACCACATATTACCACCTCAAAGTGACCAAATAATAGCACATACAAGGGACAAATGCCGCAACACCATGTCCAGACCACATATTGCCACCACATAGTGACTGAATACTACAATACTGATTAGTAATAAAAAAAACAATACTATCGCCATAAGTGGCATTATATACAGGAGATCTGTATTTAGTGTGCAGTGTCTGTGTACAGGTAATACAGTGATCAATGACATTGTACACAGGAGCTCTGTATATAATGTACAGGTAACACAGTGATCACTGGTGACATTATACACAGGACCTCTGTATATAGTATACAGTGTATAGTGTCAGTTTATAGGTAACACACTAACTCATCAGTGATGTCTCTAGGTGAAGTCCTTCATCCTTGCTTTTCATCCAGCACAGATCGCCATCACTTCTTCCAGCCAGGGCTTGTCTCTGCAGGAAATAACACAGTTATCTAGAGCTCCACTTGCAGAGCACAGTACTTTTTTCCCCTAACTTCTACATTACATCACATGAAGAAAAAAAGGCAACATAGTATCACTCTACACAGTAACAGGACCGCCCCCCCATTTAAAACAGTATACTCAAAAAATAAAATAAATACATCATCACAGTAATAGTATCCCTTAATTAGCCCCTATGGTAATAATATCCCCCATCCTGGCCCCAGTGTGTCTCATTCTTGGCTTCAGCCATATGTTCTCCCATCCCGCCTTCATGAGTATCCATTGTGCCCCATATGATCTCCCCATCTTTCTCCATCGTATCCATCCTGCCCCATCTGTCTCCAATCCTGTCCCGTGTCTCCATTTTGCCCCGTGTCTCCAATCATGCCCCTTGTGTCTTTCATACTGCCCTGTTGTGAGTTCATTTTCCCCTTCGTCACTGAGGTCTGGTGAACTCCCTATTCTGGTAAAGGGGTAGTTCTTTCTGCCATTTCGCCCGATTTGAGACTTGCTCTGCAAGAGTTCCAGGAGGACAAACCTGAGCGTTGTCCCAGTGGGAAGTTGTATGTTCCTGACCAGTGGAAGAAGAGAGTGATGTCTGAAGTTCATTGCTCTGCATTGGCTGGTCATCCAGGTATTTTTGGTACTAGAGATCTGGTGAGTCGCTCTTTTTGGTGGCCCACCTTGTCTCATGATGTCAGGAATTTTCTGCAGTCCTGTGGGACTTGCTCCCGGTCTAAATCTTGTTCTCGCTCTAGTGGGTTGTTGATGCCTTTGCCGGTCCCCAGGAGGCCATGGACCCATATTTCAATGGATTTCATCTCTGATATGCCGGTCTCTCAAAGAATGACTGTTATTTGGGTGATTTGTGATAGGTTCTCTAAGATGGTTCATCTTGTACCACTCCCTAAGTTGCCATCTTCCTCTGAGTTGGTGCCCCTGTTTTTGCAACAGGTGGTTCGCTTAACGGGATTCCTGAGAACATTGTATCTGACAGAGGAGTTCAGTTTGTGTCTAGATTTTGGAGGACTTTCTGTTCCAAGCTGGGAATTCAGTTGTCCTTCTCCTCTGCTTTTCACCCTCAGACCAATGGGCAGACAGAGAGAACAAACCAGACCTTGGAGTCGTATTTGAGATGTTTTATTTCCGCTGATCAGGATGATTGGGTTTCATTTTTGCCCTTCGCCGAATTTGCTTTAAATAATAGAGCTAGTTCTGCCACTTTGATGTCACCTTTTTTTTGTAACTTTGGGTTTCATCCTCGATTTTCTTCTGCCTGCCCAGGTGTTGACACTGTGGTGGAGAGAATGCACCAGATCTGGGACCAAGTGGTGGATAAGTTATCTCTCTCCCAGGAAAAGGCCCAGCGGTTTTCCAATCGACATAGGACCATTGGTCCCCAGTTTGAGATTGGTGATATGGTGTGGTTATCATCAAAAAATATTGCTATGAAGGTGGCTTCTCCTAAGTTTAAGCCTAGATTTATTGGACCTTACAAGATTTTGGAGATTATTAATCCGGTCTCTTTTCGTTTGGCTCTTCCTGTCACATTTAAAATCCATAATGTGTTCCATAAGTCCTTGTTGAAGAGGATTGTTGAACCAGTTGTTCCTGGGGTGGCACCTCCAGACCCTGTATTGGTTGAAGGTAACCTGGAATATGAGGTAGAGAAAATACTGGATTCCCGTCTGGCTAGACGGAGACTCCAGTATTTGGTTAAGTGGAAGGGTTATGGTCAGGAGGATAATTCCTGGGTCTCTGCCTCTGATATTCATGCCAAAAGATTGGTGCGTGCCTTTCATCGGGCTCACCCTGATCGCCCTGGTGGCGTGGTTGAGGGTTCGGTGACCCCTCCTCAAGGGGGAGGTACTGTTGTGAGTTCATTTTCCCCTTCGTCACTGAGGTCTGGTGAACTCCCTATTCTGGTAAAGGAAGGTAATGAGCCTGATTATCAGGCACCTGAGCCTAATGAGGATGACTGGCTGAGTGGAGTCACGGACTGGATATAAGGCTGCCGACGCCCTTCTGCCCTGCGGGTGATTTCTCTGTGGACTTCTAGGACACCAGTCTGATTCCTGCTCCTCTAAAGCTAAGTTTTCTGCTTTGCCTGTTAGCATTTGTCATTTGTGTTTTGTTTTTGTTTTCCTTGCTTTTCTGTATTCTGCCATTCCCTGCTGGGGTGAGCTGAATCTCCTTTTGCCTGTAGCTCTGTCTTCAGAATATTCCTGAGTACTGACATAGCTTTTTTGAAGCCTAGTGTCTTCAGGGCCTTTTTCACTGTCAGTCTGTTGGCTCTTATTTTCATAGGGTTTTTCACGGATTGCAGACAGCAGCCTTCCTGTCCTTTTCTATCTAGTTAGCTTGGGCCCCATCTTTGCTCAGTCTATCTTTCTGTCTGTGTTAGTGTTTTCATCTTGCTTCACCATCATTATATGTTGGTGGCTGCCTATTGCTTTGTGGTCTGCTCTGGGGCAGTTTAGATTTCCCCTTTCTTTATTTAGGCCTATTTAATTCTCCGGCTGTGATCGAGGGGTCTAGGGCATCGTAGGAACCCCCCACGGCTACTGCTAGTTGTGTTGATAGGTTCAGGGGTCTGCAATCCGATAGCTGCCAACTTCTCTGGTTTTCTGGACTTAGCTAGCATTTCTGTTTTTGCCTCCTACGGTGACTTTTTCATAACACTGCCCCCTTTGTCTCCAGTCATGCCCCCTGTGCTTGCAATTCTGCCCCCATATCTTTCATCCTGCCCCCTTTGTCTCCAATCATGCCCCCTGTGCCTGCAATCCTGCCCCGTGTTTTTCATAGTGCCCCCGTGTCTCCAGTCCTGCCCCCATGTCTCCAATAATGCCCCCAGTGTCTGCCATCCTGCCCCCAGTGTCTGCCATCCTGCCCCCAGTGTCTCCCATTCTGCCCCCAGTGTCTCCAATCCTTGCCCCTGTATCCAATCATGCCCCATCTCCATCCTGCCCCCAATGTCTCCATCCTGCCCCCAATGTCTCCAAACCTGCCCCATCTCCAATCCTGCCCCCAATGTTTCCATCCTGCCCCCAATGTCTCCAATCCTGCCCGTCTCCATCCTGCCCCCAATGTCTCCAGTCCTGCCCCGTCACCATCCTGCCCCGTCTCCAATCCTGCCACATCTCCATCCTGCCCCCAATGTCTCCATCCTGCCCCCAATCCTGCCCTGTCTCCAATCCTGCCCTGTCTCCAATCCTGCCCCCGTCTTTAATCCTGCCTCCAATCCTGTCTCCATCCTGCCCCATCTCCACCCTGCACCAATGTCTCCAATCCTGCCCTGTCTCCATCCTGCCCCCAATGTTTCCAATCCTGCCCTGTCTCCATCCTGCCTCATCTCCAATCCTACCCCGTCTCCATCCTGCACCCAATGTCTCCATCCTGCCCCCATACCCATCCTGCCCCTAATGTCTCCATCCTGCCCCTAATGTCTCCATCCTGCCCCCATCTCCATCCTGTCCCCAATGTCTCCAATCCTGTCCTGTCTCCATCCTGCCAGTCTCCAATCCTGCCCCGTCTCCATCCTGACCCCAATGTCTCAAATCCTGCCCCTGTCTCCAATCCTGCCCGTCTCCATCTTGCCTCCCCCATGTCTCCAACCTGCTGGGGAAACATATTGGCCGCTTTAAACAATTAAATTAAAAAAAAAAAACTTTCTTCTTACCTGGCCACATTCCTGCGGCGAAGATGCAGCTGATGTGTGAACTTAGCTGAAGGACCTGTGGTGATGTCATCGTCATGTGATCAGGGGGCGGAGCTAATCAATGGTAAAGGCCTGTGATCAGCTCTGCCCCTGATCACATGAGGATGACGTCACCACAGGACCTTCAACTCTTAGGCCACAGTGCACAGCACTTTGGGCCCAATGACTAGGAGCACAGGAGCGGGGCCCCTGACCTGCGGGGCCCCCTTCTTTACTGCTGTTCACCGGGCCCCATACAGCAGTAAGGGCTGTCATGCCCTGATGGTGGCCCTGCATCCATCCACTCTCGCATCAGCCATCAACTCTGTCGCCCCTGTAATGCATAGCAGAGTGCGACTAATCAATAGACAACCCTGGGACTATAATATCACTTAAAAGCTTCGGCAAGTATCCAGAATTGCAGAATGGCGTTGGAAGAAAACACATTCGCAAGATGATTTCCCTGAACTCAAATAAGCAACACTCGCATTCAAATCAGCTCTCACCTCTGCTAAACAGGCATACTTTACATCTCTTGTATCTTCCTTATCCTGCAACCCCAAACAGTTGTTCAACACTTTTAACTCCCTCCTCCGCCCACCACTGCCCCCTCCGACTTCCCTAATCACTGCCGAGGACTTTGCCATGCACTTCAAAAATAAGATAGACCAAACAAGGCAAGTCTTTGTTGTCCGACCACCACAACCCCTTTGTATGCCAGACCAATGCTCTAACCCAGAGGTCTCAATCACGCAGCCCGCAGCCAGTCATCTGCGGCCCACGGTGCACCACATGTCTCACTTCCTGAGGGAGGGGGAAGGGCGCTCATTCAGGAGCGCGCGATGGCGGTTCTGTGTGCACACATTACACAGGACCAGGGATGAGGTCACAGGAGGGGGAGGAGTCAGGGGGGTCACATGAACAGGAGCCTCAGTGTATGCAGGACGCTGCTGTCTGTGCTGGATGAAGGTAAGGTTATGTGTGGGGTCAGGAGGGGTTTACAGGGTGGATGTAGCAGAGCCATGTGTGTACGGAGCGGAGCCATGTGCGTACAATGTGTATGGAGCAGAGCCATGCGTGTACGAGGTGTACAGAGCGGAGCCGCATGTGTATGAGGTGTGCGGAGCGGATCCATGCGTGTACAATGTGTATGGAGCGGAGCCGTGTGTGTACGAGGTGTACGGAGAGGAGCCATGTGTGTACGAGGTGTACGGAGATGAGCCATGTGTGTACAATGTGTATGGAGCGGAGCCGCTTGTGTACGAGGTGTGCAGAGTGGAGCCGTGTGTGTATGAAGTGTACACAGCGGAGCCACATGTGTGCGGAGCAGGGTGTATGGAGAGAAGCCATGTGTGTACGGAGTGGAGCTGCATGTGTACGAGGTGTACGGAGCGGAGCCGCGTGTGTACGAGGTGTACGGAGCGGAGCCGCGTGTGTACGAGGTGTACAGAGCGGAGCCATGTGTGTGCGAGGTGTACGGAGAGGAGCCGCATTTGTACGATGTGTACGGAGAGGAGCTGCGTGTGTACGAGGTGTACGTAGAGGAGCAGCATGTGTATGGAGCGGAGCCGCGTGTGTACGAGGTGTGCAGAGCGGAGTCGTGTGTGTATGAAGCATACGGAGTGGAGCCGCATGTGTACGGAGTGGGGTGTATGGAGAGGAGCCGTGTGTGTATGGAGCGGAGCCGCGTGTGTACGAGGTGAGCCGAGCCGTGTATGTATGAAGTGTACGGAGCGGGGTAGGTGGAGAGGAGCCGCGTGTGTACGAGGTGTACAGAGAGGAGACATGTTTGTACGAGGTGTACAGAGCGGAGCCGCGTGTGTACGAGGTGTATGGAGTGGAGCCTCGTGTGTACAGAGTGGAGCCACGTGTGTACGAGGTGTACGGAGCGGAGCCGCGTGTGTACGAGGTGAGCCAAGCCGTGTGTGTAAGGAGCGAGGTGTGTGGAGAGGAGCCGTGTGTGTACAGAGAGGAGCCGCTTGTGTATGAGGTGTACGGAGCGGAGCCGCATGTGTACGAGGTGTGCGGAGCGGAGCCGCGTGTGTACGAGGTGTGCGGAGCGGAGCGACGTGTGTACGAGGTGTGCGGAGCGGAGCGACGTGTGTACGAGGTGTATTAAGTCTGAAAGGAATGCAGCCCGCCAGCTCAAATTTTTTTTTTATGTGCAGCCCATTTACTCTGCCGAGTTTGAAACCCCTGCTCTAACCCCATAACTTTCCTCTCCAAAATCTTTGAAGGAGAGCTTGCTCATCTCTCCAAATCACACCTAACCACTTGCGCACTTGACCGCATCCCATCCCACCACCTCCCCAACCTCACCACTACACTAATCCCATTCCTAACCCATCTTTTCGATCTATCACTAACTTTTGGTACCTTCCCCTCTGCTTTCAAACATGCTACAATCACACCTATCCTCAAAAAGTCATCCCTTAAGCCAAGTGCTATGTCCAGCTATCTCCTCATATATTTGCTCCTATTTGCTTCCAAACTCCTTGAGCAGCACGTCCACGCTGAACTTTCCTCTCACCTTGCATCTATCTCGCTCTTCGACAACATACAATGTGGCTTCTTTCCCTACCATTCCACTGAGACTGCCCTAATCAAACTTACTAATGACTTACTTATAGCCAAAGCTAACAGACAATTCTCTATACTCCTCCTTTTAGACCTGTCCTCTGCCTTCGACACAGTTCACCACTGCCTCCTACTACATATCTTCTCTTCCTTTGGTGTCAAAGACCTTGCCCTATTCTGGATCTCCTCATACCTTACCAACCGCACATTTAGCGCTTCCTACTCCCATACTACCTCTTCATCTCACCCCCTCTCTGTTGGTGTCCCTCAAGGCTCTGTCCTAAGACCCCTTCTCTTCTCAATCTATACACTTGGCCTGGCATAACTCATAAAGTCCTATGGCTTTTAGTGCAATCTATATGCTGATGACACTCAGATCTACCTCTCTGGCCCAGATGTCACCTCTCTGCTCTCCAGAATCCCAGAATGTCTGTCAGCCACATCCTCCTTCTCCTCTCGCTACCTCAAACTCAATGTGGACAAATCTGAACTAATTATCTTTCCTCCATCTCGCACACCTTCCCTACCTGATCTATCTATCACAATAAGTGAATCCACACTTTCCCCTGTCCCGGTAATCCTCTGCCTCGGAGTAACCCTTGACTTTGCTTTGTCCTTCAAACCGCAAATCCAAGCTCTTGCCACCTCCTGTCACCTCCAGCTCAAAAATATTTCCAGAATCCGTCCTTTCCTCAACCCTCACTCTACCAAAATGCTTGTGAATGCCCTAATCATCTCCCACCTCGACTACTGCAACATCCTCCTCCTCAGTGGCCTACCTTCTAACACTCTCGCACCCCTCCAGTCTGTCCTTAACTATGCTGCCCAACTAATTAATCTCTCTCCTCTCTACACTCCTGCATCCCCTTTTTGTAAATCCCTTCACTGGCTCCCAATTTCCCAGCGTATCCAGTTTAATCTACTAACACTGACCTACAAAGCCATCCATAACCTTTTTCCTCTGCATATTTCCAAACTAATCTCTCAATACTTTCCCTCACGTAATGTCCGGTCCTCCTAAGACCTCCTTCTCTCCTCAATGCTTATTCGCTCCTCAGGCAATTGCCTCCAAAACTTCTCCCGAATATCCCCCATCATCTGGAATTCTGTTCCCCAACATGTCCGGTCAGGGCCGGACTGGGACTAAAATTCAGCCCTGGCATTTGAAGTTACACAGGCCCACTAGTCACATGGTGACTATATAATATCTTTGTACACTTGTAGTTTACAAGAAGTGAGAGGAGATTAACACGACTATATAACATGTAGTCACAGCTGTGCCCAGTATTTCAGCTCAGTCCTATTTATTGCTTTTAGGTACAGTACTCCTCCCAAATCTCTGTCCCCTTTTGTATGCATGATTACAGAATTCCTGGCAGAACTGCTCTCTATTGGGCAACCAGACCCCCTGGTCACAGCCGCCCCTATCATACCTCCCAACTTTTGAAGAAGGGAAAGATGGACAAAGACCGTGGCGCGCGCAGCCACACCCATTTCACAACTAGTCACACCCATGTCCACACCTAATCGCACCCATTTAGCACTGCTGATCACACTGACTGGCACTAAGGAAGAAAGAAAACAGAGAGAGAGAGAAAAAAGAAAACAGAGAGAGCGAGAAAGAAAGGGGAAAGAAAGAACAGTGAGAGACAAAGAAAGAACAGTGAGAGACAGAGAAAGAACAGAGAGAGAAAGAAAGAGGGGAAAGAAAGAAAGAACAGAGAGAGACAGAGAAAGAACAGTGAGAGACAGAGAAAGAACAGAGAGAGAAAGAAAGAGGGGAAAGAAAGAACAGAGAGAGACAGAGAAAGAACAGAGAGAGAAAGAAAGAAGTAAAGAAAGAAAGAACAGAGAGAAAGAGAGGAAAGAAAAAGAAAGAAAGAGGGGAAGAAAGAACAGAGAGAGAAAAAAGAAAGATTAGAGAGAGAAAGATAGAACAGAGAAAGAAAGAAAAAGAGAGAAAGAAATAAAGAAAGATTCTACAAAGATACTATAGCAGCCCGGCTCCCATTGTAGTGCCCACCTGAGCCTCCCGATGCAGGACCTATCATGATCCGCTCACATGGCCGGCATCCCCGATTCCAAGGCGATCCTGCTGTCCGCACTGTCGGAGGAGGACACGGTGATGGATCTGAAGCATTCCTGGTTCCGTCACAATCTCCTCAAGAAATTATCTCATTTCCGGTCAGCTTCCAGCACATCACTTCAGGTGGAAGGTCATGTGTGTGTTTTAAAATGCTCCTCGGGGCTCCACCATGTACTCCTGTGTCCGTGGGAAAAGCCTGCTTTGTATGCTTTGTACACACTTGGCTCCACTCCATACACACACGGCTCCTCTCCGTACACCTCGTACACACACGGCTCCGCTCCGTACACCTCGTACACACACGGCTCCTCTCCGTACACCTCGTACACACGGCTCCGCTCTGTACACCTCGTACACACATGGCTCCTCTCCGTACACCTCGTACACACGGCTCCGCTCCGTACACCTCGTACACACACGGCTCCTCTCTGTACACCTCGTACACACACAGCTCTGCTACATCCACACTGTAAATCCTGACCCCACACATACTTACCTCAACCAGCACCATGACAACAGCAAAGCAGAGTCTTGCAGACGGTAGAGGCAAGGCTGAGCGCACAGGACCTGTGATGAGGTCACAGGAGGGGCGGAGTCAGGGGTGACATGATCGGGTGTCTGGACAAAGGCTCCTGATCATGTGACCCCACTGACTCCTCCCCTCCTGTGACCTCATCACAGGTACTGCGAACAGAGCGAGCAGGCAAGCGAGTGCGACGCTGTGAGTGGCTGCGGGGGGGAGGGGGTCTCATGCTAAGGCGAGGATGGGAGGCGAGGATGGGGTGCGTGGGGGGTGCGTGGGTGGGGCGTGGCGGCTTATCTCCCTGCAGTGCGGGAGGAGCTTGAAACTATCACCACCGTGCCCGCAGAGGGCCGGCGGCAGGAGCCACAGTGGCCGCAGCAGCTGGCAAGCGGCCAGATGATCGGGCGCTGCCGCCCGCGGCCCACGTGACAGCGGCCCAGCGGGAAAATGCCCGGTTGGTTATATTGCCAATCCGGGCCTGTGTCCGGTTATCTACCACATTTGGATCCTTTAAGCGGAACCTGAAAACCCATCTCTTCAAAAAAGCTAAGAACCTGTAATGACCACACGGCCACCTCAACACCTGCGGAACCACTGCAACCCCCGACCTACTGACTCCTTCCCCATAATCCTGTAGAATGTAAGCCCGCAAGGGCAGGGTAATTTTCCCTCTGTATCAATCTGTCATTATTAGTTTTGTTTACTGTAAGTGATATTTGTATGCTGATGTAACCCTGTCTAATGTAAAGCACCATGGAATTAATGGTGCTATATACAGTAAATATATAATAATAATAATATGACAAAGCAATATCGGGAAAATAATCAAAGTGATTGCAGCACAAAATTGTTGAAGCAAAGCAACAAAATTCCTGTGCAACTGCAAGTTGGACAAAATTTTGTGATCTCTGTTGTTTTCACACCACTTAGGATTAGCTCAACTTAAATGGGCAGAGTTAGGGAGGAGCTGTACTGGGACAGGGTTCATTAAGTTTGCTAGCATTTTCTATGCATTTCTGCCACAGCACACATCAGTGCACAACCAGTTAGTAGTGGAACTGATTTTATATTAGGTTTTGGACACCTCTTAATGAATTTGACACAGTATGCTCCATTAGGACTGGTGTCGCACAAACTTTCGCTATGCCAATCTTATTGAATCAGCCTCTATAGGTCCAAAAAACATTATTCCCTCATTTCAGCATCTTTTAGCCACATTACATAAAATTTAAGCGTCAGAATCCATAGAGTCCAGTCTGCAAAGACTGTATTCAGATGTAGTGTAAATTTTCTGCAAGGTTAAGCACTTATTATTAGATGTTGCTAACTACTTGCTTGTTCTGCCTTGTCCTGGCTTGGAGAGGTCACATGACTGGTCCTGGCAGTGACTCTCCTACTATCTGTGATGTCATGTTAACAGAGCAGTTCCTTCTTTTCCAATCTGCTCATGAGCAGTGTGGTGGGACAAGTCTGATATTGACATTGATTCCCCGTGAAGGGGCTCAAAATCACTTGCAGACTTCTAATGTGGACCATCTAGATAGACAGTGGGGAGCAAGGTTTCAATCAACATGACATCAGCATTGATGCCCCATAGACAGAACAACAAAGTAGAAAAGAAGAAACGGCTCTGTTGACACAGGACACAAGTTGATAAGTCTCAGGAATTGAGAATATTGCCACGAGGAGTGGTCACATGACCTCTCTATGACCATATCAATCCGGGAGAGATCGGCGAAGAGCAAAACAGACTGGTAGTTAGGTTGGCAACTACCTATCAATAAGTAACTAAAAACTGACTGGCCCTTCCAAATCAGAAACTGGTGCTACACACAGCAGTTTTCTGATTTGGAAGTGCCAGACAGTTTTTTGCTATTTGTATATTAGCTCTCTGACGAGCACTCCGCCCTCCAGTCTGTGACGGTTTTAATTGCATCAGGATCCTACCAACTCATAATTCAAGCTTTAGCCTTAGGGGTACTTCACACTAAGTGAGATCTCTAGCGAGATCGCTGATGCATCACGATTTTGTGACGCAACAGCAATCTCGCCAGCGATCTCGCTGTGTGTGGCACGCATCAGAGACCGGCCCCCTGCCGGGTATCGCTGATCATGCAGGAATGTCCTGGGCCTTTTTTTGATCGTTGGTCTCCCGCTGGCCAGCACACATCGCGTGTGGCAGCGGGAGACCAACGATCAGCGAGCTCCCAGCGCTGTAAGCAGACACTGGGAGCTGGTATTCAAGGTAAACAGCAGGTAACTAAGTGCACACGTCGCTTAGTTACCTGCTGTGTACCATGGATACCAGCGTGCTGACGCTGGGAGCTGGTATCCTAGGTAAACAGTGGGTAACTAAGCGCCGCATGCGCTTAGTTACCCGCTGTTTACCTTGGATACCAGCTCCCAGTGCGAACACACTGGTATCTATGGTACACAGCAGGTAACTAAGCGACGCGCGCGCTTAGTTACCCACTATTCACCCTGGTTACCAGCGTCCTCGCTGGTCCTGGTCGCTTTTGTGATCTGCCTGTTTGACAGCTCACCAGCGATCATGTAGCGACGCACCAGCGATCCTGACCAGGTCGTAACGTTGTCGGGATCGCTGGTGCATCCGTTTAGTGTAACGGGACCCTAAGGCCAGGATGACACATGCGAGAAACTCAGACGAGTCTCACATCTTAATAACCAGCACTGCTGTCTTCCCTTGTGAGCGGAGCGTGCGGCTGCATAGAAATACATGCAGCTGCATGCTCCGCTCCCAAGTGCCGGCGGCAGTGCTGGGTATTAAGATGTGAGACTCGTCTGAGTTTCTCGAATGTGTAATCCCGGCCTAATAGTGGTATTCACACCTCCCCATTAATTCAGGCTCCAGCCTGAGAGTTATTCACACTAGACAGGTAGGTTCTCAGCAAACCAAAGATCGCCTTGTCATTGGCCGCTGGGCATGCATCAATTGGCCAATTGATCTGCTAAGCGTCTCCATTTTTTTCTTATTATCATATTTATGTGCTTTAGCACTACAGAGTGCAACTTTGTTTGTTAACTACCGAAAAATGTATAGCCACATAGGAACAAAAAAAGCTTGAATAACCGTTAACTTATATTTTTGTATAACACCTTCTATCACACTGATACAAACAACCATGCTAGATTAGTTCATTATCTTTTTTGATATATTTTCAAGGCACATGAATAGATCTGGAGTCAAGCGTCTTTGGAAGCCAAGAAAGAAAGGATAATGTAATGCCAAATGGAGAACGTATGATGCAATTTACTTTTATTTGGGACAATTTGAAGAGTTCTTATGCAGAGGACACATCCTCAGCTTTTCCAGAAGCATGAAGCTGTGTACTCTGCATATGTACTTTTAATATGTCTTGGAAATAAACTGATTGTTTTCTGAGTTAGTTCGTCGTTTGGAGCTGGAGTCTTTATTATTTCTTGATTTTACATCTCAGTCATCACAGCTATTTTTTACCTCCTCATAGTGATGAGATTGAAAAAAACAAACATATTTGCAGGAATTTTACAGGCTTAATAAAAATAAATAAATTATGACTGAACCCTGAGTCACCATGTAGGTTTCCATTGTTACAGCAACAGCTAGAACAGGTGTGCACTAATCTCATCCACATTTATCTATATTGGCATAACCACCTGCCACGTGAGACATTTACTAGTGTAAGTGCATTTGCCAAATTGGCAGACTGGAATTTGAATTAGCTTGAATGTAAATGCTTCATTAATCTACAATGTATGGGCAGATCTCAAACTTGGCACACAGTAGTCATTGTCTCCTGGAATAATAACTCAGTGTTAGATTCTCAGAAGAGACCACAAACCAAACAATACAGAGTGTTTTTTAGAATTCTGTAAATTCTAAATGAAAAAGTCTTCAGTTCTTTGGCTTCTATACAGTATCACATTTATTGACTGGCCAAGAATGCTAAGCGGCAGCCAGACACCTTTTCTCTCAAAGTACCTGTCATGCAAGATGGTGTGACTGAGTCAGTCACATATTATTCACAGTTTACCCTGATATGACCTTAACCACCTCAGCAGTACACACCCTGAATTGCCGGGGGAACATTGCAGTACTGTTGCAATTAAGTGTGTGCACAAAGACACTTTTTTTTGGTCATCTCCAAAAAAAAGTCTGAAAAATCGCTCAAAAATACTTTAAATAATCTTTGTATTCATTTTTAAGTACAGTATTTGGTGAGTTTATTTTTTTTTTACCTCAGTATTTTCAAGCCAAAACCTGGAGTAGTGCAGTCAGGCCGGGGTCACCCTAACCGACGCAAAATACGGTCCGTAGTTTACATGCTTAATACGGATGAATGACCCCTATATAGTGCTCCATATGTCATCCATAAGCAAGGTGTGGTCGTGTATTTTGCGCATGTCAGCATCCGTATGTAATCCGTATGGCGAGATTTTGTCGCAGGCTTGCAAAATGGACATTTAACGGTTTTGAGGCCTGCTAACTATTTAAATCATTAGCCTGCACCCTATTTATTGGCTCAGGAACAGGTGGCTGCCTCCATTCTGTCCATTTGTGACCTTGCCTTGACTAGGTGTGTTGCTGTTGTATGTGCAACATGGCAGACAGTTTGAGTTTCAACACAACTGAGCAGGTTCTCTTCAACTGGCTTTGGTCAACTATACCCAGTGATAGTGGATCTGCGGAGGAGGAGACGCATGTGGGTCCATCCACTTTTGAGGCAACGACTCACAAGAGGTCATTTTCACTGCCTCTATTCTTCTCTGCGGGAGCATCCGGAAAATTTCTACCAATACTGTTGCATGAGCCTTGCAACATTTGATCTACTCTTGGAGACAGTGCGCCCTGTATTTTTTGCTTCTTGGACAAAGTTTAATGCCCTCATCTTATTCCAGATATATTTAGACTTACAGACCAGAATGTTATTTGTAATATGTACTAAATATCACTTAGTCATTGTGCGACCAAATATATGTGTGTTAGTAGATCTGAATTATTAACAAGTTTGGTATGCATGTACCTGGTTTTTAGTTAATTTGTGCATTCTAAAATGTTACATTTCTGTTCTTCAGCTTCCTGGCCACTGGCCTGTCTTATGCCGCCCTCCACCATGAGTTTCTCATTGGAAGATCTACCATTTCTGGCATAGTCAGGTCGACATGTAGTGAAATATGGTCAAGACTACATCAACTCGTCATGCCCCAGGCAAGGGTGGAAGACTGGTTGAGGATATCAAGGGACTTTGAGGAGGAATGCCAGTTTCCTAATTGTATTGGGGCCCTTGATGGCGAACATATCCGGGTGCGTAAGCCGCCGAACTCTGGCTCCCAATTCTTCAATTATAAACAATACTTTTCTGTTGTATTGTTGGCTCTGGTCGACCCTCAATACAAGTTTATAATTGTTGTCATTGGGGCCTTTGGAAGGACAGGAGACTCTAGAGTCTTCAATACTTCCATTATGGGTCGGCGGCTACGCACCAACCAGTTGGATCTACCACCACCACGCCAGCTACCAGACTCCACTCAAGAATCCGTCCCTTATGTCCTTGTGGCAGATGAGGTGTTTCAGTTAATGTGCAATGTCATGAGGCCATTTTCCCGGCGCAACCTGGACCACCGGCGCAGAATTTTTAACTTGCGCCTATCACGTGCTCGGCGACTGGTGGAGTGTTCCATTGGCATTCTTTGAGCCAAATGGCGGGTACTCCAGTCTGCCATTCAGCTGAGTGAACAAAATGTTAATGAAGTTGTTAAAGCCTGTGTGGTTCTTCATAACTTCACCAGGATACATGATTGTTCCTCCTCTGCTGGTGTTGTGCGTTGGTCGGACAATGTGCGTTGGGCGAGACCACCTATCAGCCCTCAACGTAGACCGCTCTCTGGGCTCAAAGTGCGTGATATTTTCACAAATTACTTTGTCACCAGAGGGGGAAACTTCTTGGCAAGAGCATGCTGTGTCTATGTTATAATTTTTTGGTTTATGTCTGTCTAAATATATATATTTAAACCCCTTATGATTCTATGACTGTTTAATTGCATTGGTAAGTGTATGTTAGTATGCTGACACCATTTTTTTTTAATTGAGACAGAGATTTAAAATGTAGTAGACAAATGTTTACTTTTGCCTTTTTTTTTTTTAAGCAAAACATATTATTGCCATATGAGAAATGTGGCAATGGGCCAAATTGGCCTTTATGCAGATGTGAAAATTGGGTACAATTTACATTTTCAGACATATAAAACAAACAAAATACCATTAGGCAATAACAAAATGGCAATATTATAAATTTGGGTACGTCGGGGGAGGAGAAGGCGGAAGACCAGTCTGTGTTCGCTGCTGGCTACTTTGCCCAACTTGGCCAATGCCCTGTGTTATTCAAATAACTCATATGGGGTATTGGGGTGTGTGCTTGCATCAAGCAGGATCTGAAAACATCCTCGAATACGGAGCCTCACCTCACGGGAAAGGGCATGAAGATAAAGGGCCAGGCTGTGTGAGTATGCCTCCTTGCCATCATCATTATTGACTCTAGCCAGATAGTTCAGTACCCCTGTGTCCACATTGGTATGGGTATCTTGGGCAGGGATATGGCGCCTTCTTCTTCCTCACCGGGATGGTCCAGCAGGCTGTGGGGAGCCCCGGATCTGGCCAGTTGGGCTGCTGCTCATGTTGCCCTGCTCCTCCTGTATGGCTGATGGTGCAGCAGCAGACGGTCCTGCATGTGGATGTGGTCCTGGTGGTGGTGTTTGTGGTGCAGGCACTGGGTTTTCCTGAGAGGAATTTTCACGCATGCTTCTTGGAGGGGGAGAATATGGGCCAGCCACCTCATCCCCTACAGACCCAGGATCTATGATGGGCTCGGTATCTGAGCTAGTTCCTCTCTCCGTAAGGTTGGACTGAGTTCTGCTATGAAATAGAACAGAGCCAAAAATAAATCAATTTTTTTGGCCCTGTAAAGTATCTGTGTAATGTGGTGTGAGGTATCTACTTACGGTCTCAGATCCAGATTAGGAGCGAGGAAGGAGAGGCGGTCATAATAGATGTATTTCCTCTTTATGTGGCCCGCATCACCACTCCTGGACCGCTGCTGACGTTCCCGCCTGTATTGGTCGCAGATGCTGCGCCAGCATCTCATCACATCTTCCACTGCAATGTGACAGGAAATATTCTCAATTTCACATATTTGATAGGTCAAATTTGCTACCAGTAGCCTAGACATGTGGCATTCTGGGGTGTGCTTTCTACCCAGGGTGGCATATATAATTGGGTCATCCAGGCCAGATACACAGGGGCACAATAGTTCATGTATCAAGTAACTACACTTAATAACTTGGTTGGCTAGGAGGATGAGGAGCTTGTGGGCTGGGCCAAATTATGGCAGTGTAAAACCATGGGTCACATCAAAATCTACCCGCCTCATGAGGCAAAAAGTGCAAGCACAGGAAGGGGGGGGCTGATTCTAAATGCATTTTTTGAAGTGAGGTAATTTTAAACAGTTTTTGGGTTGTACTTACTCAGTTGCTGCTGCTCCTCACGTGGCCGATCACCAAAATCGTGGAACATCTGGCGACATATGCGCCTCCATGACGCTTCCTTTCTTGACCGGTTGGCATAATGGGCATCACGTTGGTCCCAGATTTCTGGCCGCTCCTGCACTAAGACAATCAGCATCTCCATATTGAGAAAATATGGCACCATGACGCTGCAGGACTCCGTGGAGGCGTACTTCCTGGATGTCTGCAGCGCTTTTTGAGCTCATTTGCATGTCTAAGCTTCCTGATGATGGATTGGCCCATTTCCAGTCACCTGCCAAAAGACCTGCGTATTTCTCACAAGTCACACGTGTGGTCCGTGTGTAATCCGTTTTTTATTGCGCACCCATAGACTTGCATTGGCGTACTATGGGCATAGTACGCTGACAATCGCAGCCTGCTGCGATTGGCACGGACCATAGAATACGGGTGAGAATTATACGGCTGTTGGGAGCTGCCCCATAGAGAATCATTTGTCCGTGTGTAATGCGTGCTTTTAATGCCTCTCACTCGTCCGTATTCCTCTCTAGTGTGACCTTGGCCTCAGAGGAAAAGTATAACAGAAACACGTCACCACTTCTGTATTTGTTTATCACCCACTCCTGGTTTTGGCCTCCAAATTCTGAGATAAAATACTAACCGAATACTGAACGTGTGCTCGTGGCCTTATTTTAACACCACATTGCTACGCATGTCTTTCATGTTTCAAGCTTTTTTAATTTGATATTTTGAAAAACTCGGGAAAAGGAAAGTGTATGCTACCTTTTTGAATCAGCTTCTGATGGAATCCGCTTCAAACTAGACTAAAAAAATGCTTCAGAACCAAAAATTCTAAGGGTAGGTGCACACAATATCTTTTAAATGTGTGTCTGAACCTGCCTAGTTTTTCAGGAGGAATTGCTCTGGCATCTTAGACCTGAAGCGTCATTTTTTGCATTTTTTTGTTGTTGTTTTCTGAGCGCTTTTTCTAACATCATTTTTTTTTTAATAAACTAATGAACAGCTTCTAGATAAAAAGCCTCCTGAAGAATGGCCGGGTCATTTCTTCTAACTGCGTTGAATCTTTGGAAACCTGCATGAATTAAGAGAAGCTAAAAAAAATTAACATACGCACAGCAAGACATTTTTAAATGTAAATGGATATGTTCATTCTTTTCAGCCTTAATTTAGTACCACCTTTGGTGATTTTTGGAGCAGAGCTGCCTGAAAAGTGTGTTGTGCGCACACCACCCTAAAACTTAAAAAATTCTTCAAAACTGCTTCAGGAAATAAAAAAAATCCTCCAAATATGCACCAAATAAGGAACGCTCACTGAAGCAGTTGCCAAAAATATAAAAATGTTTCAGAAAAAACTATGTGCTTTTATCCTTAATCGCTCCTACATGCCACACACTAGATCACAGACTACTGTAGTACAGCTGTGTCCTTGCTGTGCAGTGAGAAGGCAGTGACCCAGGCAAGTTCAAAAAGTCTTGTTTAACCCCTTCCCGACATGCGCCATGCTAGTACTGCTCTGCAGGAAATGCGTACTAGTAGGGACAACAGCTGACACCCCGCAGCAATGGACAGGATCGGTGCTAGCACCGATCGCGGGTATTTAACCCCTGTGATGCCGTTGTCAGTAGTGCCAGCGGCATAGAGAAGCCTCGTGCAGGGAGGGGGCTCCCTGCGCGCTTCCCTCAGAACACCGCGATGCAATCGCATTGTCCTAAGGGTCTCCATTGAGACCCCCAGCACCAAGATGGTAGCGGGGTCCTTCCGGGTCCTTGAGTGAGGTGGTTTACGAGCCTCCGTCACTGCCTGTCAGATCGCTGATCTGATACTAAGCTGTGCAAAGTGTCAGATCAGCGATCTGACATTATATAGTGATGTCCCATACTGGGACAATGTAACAAAGTAAAAAAATTTTTTTTAAAAAAATTCCTAAATAAAGAAAAAATATATATTCCAAATAAATACATTTATGTAAATAAAAAAACAATAAAAGTACACATATTAGGTATCGCCACGTCCTTAACGACCCACTCTATAAAACTATCCCACACTAATTAACCCTTTCAGTGAACACCGTAAAAAAATAAATGAAAAAAGAGGCAAGAAATAATGCTTTGTCATCATACCACCAAACAAAAAGTGCAATAAAACACAATCAAAAAGACGGATGTAAATGAAAATGGTACAGCTGAAAACGTCATCTTGAACGGCAAAAAACAAGCCACCATATAGCTCCATTAGCAGAAAAATAAAAATGTTATAGCTCTCAGAATAAACCGATGCAAAAATAATTATTTTTTCTATAAAATAGTTTTATTGTGTAAAAGCGCCAAAAAAATATATAAGCCTGAGTTCACACGTTGCATTTTTTTTCCCGTTTTCGCAGCGGTTTTAAATGCACGATTTTGCCACGAAAACGCGAAAAAAAAGCATCCCATGCAGTCCTATGGGATTTCGCAATGCTGTGCTAATGCTGCGTTTTTTTCTGTGGCGGAATCGCTTCGCTGTAAAAACGCAGCATGCTCATTAATTTAGCGGAATCGCGGCGATCCCGCACCCATAGGATTGCATTGTTCTGTTTACTTCCCACATGTGGCTGTGCCCACCATGCGAAAAGTAAGCAGAACATTTGCAGATGGCACCCACAGTCCGGAGGAGAAGAGACTGTCCGCCGGGCTGTGGGTACCATATCCCTGTAAAAAATAGAAATAAAATAAAAAATATTGTTGTTCTCACCTTCTGGCGTCCCGCCCAGCCTTCCCGCCTCTCTCCACGCTCCCGGTCCCAGTAATCCTTTGCGAGAATGACCATGATGATGTCGAGATCTCGCGGGAGCACGACGTCTCGTGGTCAATCGCGCAAAGGATTACTGGGACCGGGAGCATGGAGAGAGGCGGGAAGGCTGCGCGGAATGCTGGAAGGTGAGAATAACAATATTTTTTATTTTTTTATTATTTTTAACATTATATCTTTTTACTACTGATGCCGCATAGGCAGCCTCAGTAGTAAAAAGTTGGTCACACTTGTCAAACACTATGTTTGACGGGTGTGACCAACCTGTCAATCAGTTCTCCAAGCGATGCTCCAGATCGCTTGGAAAATGCTAGTATTCTGCAAGCTAATTACGCTTGCAAATCACTAGTTTTTCCACGGGAAAATTGTGGGAATTTAAAATGCTATTTTCCCGCGGAATGGAATTCTGGAATTCTCACGGTAACTTCTGCCGGAATTCTGCTACGTGTGCATAATAGTCTAAATGAGGTATCGCTGTTATCGTACTGACCCGAAGAATAAAGCTGCCTTACCAATTTTACCACACGCAGAACGGTATAAAAAAAAGCAATTCCTGAATTGCTGGTTTTTGATCATTCTGTCCCCAGAAAATCAGAATCAGAATAGAAAGCGATCAAAAAATGTCATGTACTCAAAAATGGTACCAATAAAAACCTCAGCTTGTCTTGCAAAAAATAAGCCATGACATGACTCTGTTGTCCGAAATATGAAAAAATTATAGCTCTCAAAATATGGTGATGCAAAAACTAGTTTTGGCAATAAAAAGCATCTTTTAGTGTGAGACAGCAGGCAAGCATAAAAACCAGGTATAAATCTGGTATCACTGTAATCACACCGACCCAAAGAATAAAGTCACCTAATCACTTATACCGCATGAGGAACAGCATAAAAAATAAATAAAATCGATTCTTCACATGGTGTTGATTTTTTAATTCTGCCTCCCAAAGATCGCAGTAAGGCTTGGCACACATTTATCCTGCGCTCCGTGCTGAGCGCTTACACTGGGGTTTCCGTGTAAATTTCTGAAACAGGTGATTCAGACCGAACCCCCGGTGGAAAATTCCCTAGAATGAGGCAGATGGAGTCACTGTGGACACCTTATAACCCGTGATCGGTGGTGTCTGTGTTTTTAGGATTGCACAGTTTTGTGCATTTCTGAAAAGGACATCTCTGAACAGAGGCCAGATGGAGTCCAGAATAAATCTGCTGCCTCATTTTAGTGAATGGATTCCTCTGGGATTTCATCTGTTACATCACTCAGAGATTTAGATGGAAACCCCAAAGTAAGTGATCAGCATAGAGCGCCAGATAAATCTGAACCCAAACGTTATGTACAATGTTCCCAATAAAAGCTTCAACTTAATCCACAAAAAAAGCAAGTCCCCACTCAGATCTGTCATCTGTTAATGGAAATATAGGGGTTTTCCACGTTAATGTTATCACAAAGGCTCTGGAAAAAATTCAGCAAATCCAAATGCCCCCTCTCTTCTGAGCCCCAGTGTGCCTAAACAACATTTAGTGCCCACATGTTTGGCATTTCTGTAGTGATGAGAGCCCACTTAATTTACAGGTGTGTATCTCCAGAAGCATGAGCTTGGAATAACGTAGTGGTCAGTACAACATACTGGTCACTACAATGGCAGTTTGCAATTTTCACTCAGCAACTGCTGCCTGTTTCTGGAAAACACCCATGGAGTCAAAATTGTCACTACATATGTAGATAAATTTCCAAAGGGTTATAATTTCTAAAATGGGGTCACTTGTGGGGGGTTTCCACTGTTTAGGCACATCAGGAGTTCTACAAACCTGACATGGCATCCGCTAAGTATTCCAGCATATTTTACATTCGAAAAGTCAAATGGCTCTCCATCCCTTCCAAGCCCGGTCAAGCGCCCAAACACTTATTTTCCTCCACGTATTGGGTATCTGTGCACTCAAGAGAAATTGCACAACAAATTATATGGAGCAATTTCTCTTGGTACCCTTATGAAAATGCAAAATTTGGAGCTAAAGATGATTTATCTGGGAGAAATGTGATTTTTTTTTTCACAGCTTAATGTTATAAACTTCTGTGAAGCACCTGGGGGCTCAAGGTGCTCAATATACATCTAGATAAGTTCCCTAAAGGGTCTAGTTTAGAAAATGGTGTCAATTGTTGCAGGTTTCCTCTGTTTAGGCACATCAGGAACTCTCCAAACATTGCAACAGCTAATTATTCCAGCAAATACGTATACGCTGGGGTGCCTGACTTTTGGCTCTGCTTGGCCCTGTGTTGCCTCACACAGACCTTTGCAAAGCCTTCTGCTCAGTCTGCTTCCAAGACCAACACTGACACACTGAAACCCTCTTGCAGGGTTTTTTTCCCTCTCCACTAGACTGTGTGGCCATGGGCCACTTGTAAGATCCATGCTGGAGGAAACAGACCCGCCCCATTACCTTCCTGTAGTCTGTTTAAAAAATAAAAGCCCATACTGGGTTTTCATGAACAATTCCTTGGTCAAATAACTTGACCAGGGTCAAGCTTACTTTTGTTCTGCCTTGTGACTCACAGGCATCCTGCTGTGACCACAAGGCACTCCAGTGGATCTAATACACTTCTTAGCACATCCTGTGGGACACATATTGACCCTCACATATGACACCGGTCACTGCCTCACACTACACATGAGTCAACAGTATGATGCAGCAGCAAAAAGTGTCAAACACAATTTTGAGATGTATTAAGAGAAGCATAGAGTCTGGATCACATAAGGTAATTATCCTCCTATACTCCTCCTTGATCAGACCTCAATAGGAATGCTGTGTCCAGTTCTGGACACCACATTTTAAAAAAGATATAGAAAAACTGGAGCAAGTTCAGAGAAGAGCTACCAAGATGATGAGCTGACTGCAAACTATGTCTTTTAAGTAGCAGTTAAAGGATCTGGGAAAGTTTAGCTTGCAAAGAAGAAGACTAATAGTAGACTTAATAGCTGTCTACAAATATCTTAAGAGATATCACAGTGTAGAGGGATCATCCTTGTACTAATTTGCACATAGAACCACAAGAAGCAATGCGTAATGCCCGTAGGTAGTGTAAATGGTTCACGGACTCACATGGCCGGGTGTTATGATTGGGTCACCGAGGAGGAAAGCAAGACCAAGCCAAGCCACATAAAACCAGAGAGGTTGGTAACTAAGTGGATTGCAGACCCCTGATCCTATCCACACAACTAGCAGTAGCCGTGGAGCGTGCCTACGATGATCCTAAACGCCACGACACAGCCGGAGAACTAAATAAGCCTAAAGCAAGAAAGGGGAAATCTAAACTGCCCCAGAGCAGACCCCAAAAGAATAGATAGCCCCCAAACATATGTCGGTGAGACAAGATGAAAACACAAACGCAGGTAGGAAAATAGACTGAGCAAACGATGGGGCCACCTAACTAGACAGGACAGGAAAGGAAAGACTCTGTCTGCAATCATGCAAAAAACCCTACAAAAAATGCCCAACACGTCTGATAGAAAAATACTGATGTCACTAGACTTCACCCACTATATCAGCACTCTGGTAAATTCTGAAAGCAGAGCAAAAAGAGGCCAATCTAATAAGGGACAAAAACAAACTGGCACAAGCAGTAACATAAGGATGGAAATTCAGCACAGCCCCAGCCGGTGCTGGCTGAACACACAAAACTGACATAGACAAAACCAGATCAAATGAGAACAATAGCAAAAGAACACTTAGCTGAGCACACAGGGACTGAGCTGGAAACTAAGACCTCAGAAGGCAGGAAAAAAATCACCAGCAGGGATAGAGGGAGTCGGCTGTCTTAAATCCAGTCAGAAACTCCAGATCTCCAGTCATCCTCCTCATTATCAGGTGGCAGGCCTCTGCTAATTAGATCAGCTCCAATATCTCCAGTAACCACCAGAGGGAGCCTGCAAAGAGAACTCGCAACCCCTCCGTCAATACAACCAGCTCCACCTCCCTCACCAGCAACCAGAGGTAGGCCAGAAAGCTAATTCACAACAGCCGGGCCTGCCTATGAAGGAGCATAGCTAAGTCGCTACTTGGTGTTCACTGAAGATCTTGAATGAGGCTGGGCTGCAGGTAGCCACCAGGTACCACTCCTAGGCAGAACCCGGTACTGCAGCTGCTGACTCCAGGGGTCAGATTCGCTGAAATTGATTAAGGACTAGGACTCCATTCTAACTAATAAATTCTGGCTCCTCTACAGCAATATTACTGACATGGATTTAGACTAAGTTCAGACTGGCTTGATTTGGAAACTGGTTTTGCACACGGGACCCAAACGGACTATGGGATGAGGTTTCAGGCACTGGCCACACACAGACCCGGGAAGCAGGTTCAGGCACTGGCTTCACATGAACAAGTGGAGCAGGTTCAGGCACTTGTCACACATGGACCTTGGATGCAGGTTCAGGCACTGGTTGCACAATGACCAAGGGAGAAGGTACATACACTGGCTGCACACAGACCAGGAGAGCAGGTTTAGGCACAGCCCACACACGGAACAGGAATCCGAGTTCAGGACACTGACCATACTGGGAGCAGGTATTTGGGTTCAGGACACTGGCCACACATGGACCAAAACTCACTAGTAGGAGAAACTACACACTAATGAATATTGTTGCTTTGGCAACTCGTGAAAGGCAGAGGGCATCTTTTATACAAAATGCCTCCAAACTATTGGCTTTGAGCCATCTAGCAAGTGAACCCAGTTACTAAATGCCTTCCAGCCATTCGCTGAGGGATTTTACTATGTTTGCTCCCTGCCTCTTTAAGAATGGGGGAGCACACACTAGGCATGCTGCCAGGAAGTGAGGCATGAATAAGCAGTAGACATGCCAGAAAAGGGGGACCACTCCACGGGGCCGGAGCAGTAGTATGCCAGCGTTGTTGCATGAAAGGGGAATGGGAACCACGCAAGGGTATTGGCGATGGCATTACACAATGTAATGAAACTGAAAGGAAGAAGATACAGATTAAATATTAGCAAAACTTTTTGACAGTGAGGGTGATTAATGAGTGGCACAGCTGCCACGAGAGGTGGCGAGTTCTCCTTCAATGGAAGTCTTCAAACAGAGGCTGGACAGACATCTGTCTGAGATGGTTTAGCGAATCCTGCATTGAGCAGGGGGTTGGACGCAATGTCCCAGGAGGTCCCTTACAAGTTATAACTCTAGCATTCTAAGATTCTATGCCACTTTTTTCCAAGTTACTGGAGATTAAAGTTGACATCACACAACAACCACTAATTAATTACCTTAAATATATGAGCAAGAAGGTTGAATTAAATGGCCAATTAGAAATACAAAGAACACCCTTTCAAACTATAGAAGCAAAATAAAACTAATTAGGATTACTTCATCACTCATCAGTAAACATGAACAGATTATGGAAAAAATAAATGACCAGAGCAGCCATTGGAGCAGCAAAATATTTGCCAATTGGCCAAGCCAATTTAACCCAACAATAAACCACTCAGATGCACTGAAAAACACCTGCAAATGCCATTTGTAGAAACAGACACCTGATATTCATCTTCTGTTGTTGTGTACTCTCCATTTTTTATTTAATTTAGTGCATACAAAACCATATAATTACTGTGGTTTGGTTGTATTACTTTACATTTATCAACATCTGCTGTGTTCTTGGCTTTGCTGCCAGTCTATGTTCTACGTCTTTCTGTAACAATTCAAAATCAAGCTATATTGTAAATACCCTAGAATGTTTAATATAATTTGTAGAAATTTACATACCACAAGGCTATTCAAAAGGGTCTTAAAGGGAATCTGTCACCATGCTTTGGTCACCTAATCTGAGCCCAGCATAATGTAGAGAGAGATTCCTGATTCTAGCAACGTGGAACTTACTGGGCATTTTTTTTGTAAAATTGCTCATTCAGGCTGAGTTCACATGTGGCGTTTTTTTTCGCATTTCCGCGGCAGTTTTAACCGCGCGATTTTGCCGCGAAAACGCAAAAAATAAGCATCCCATGCATTCCTATGGGATTCCGTAATGCTGTGCTAATGCTGCGGTTTTTACCGCGGAGGAATCGCTTCGCGGTAAAAAACGCAGCATGCTCATTAATTTTGCGGAATCGCGGCGATCCCGCACCCATAGGAATGCATTGTTCTGCTTACTTCCCGCATGTGGCTGTGCACACCATGCGGAAAGTAAGCAGAACATTTGCGGATGGTACCCACGGTCCGGAGGAGAGAAGACTGTCCTCCGGGCTTTGGGTACCATATCCCTGTAAAAAATAGAATTTAAAATAAAAAATATTGTTATTCTTACCTTCCGGCGTCCCGCGCAGCCTTCCCGCCTCTCTCCACGCTCTCGTTCCCAGTAATCCTTTGCGAAAATGCCCGCGATGACGTCCGTTCTCGCGGGATCGCGAAGTCTCGCGGTCATTCGCGCAACGTCATCGCGAATGACCGCGAGACATCGCGATCCCGCGAGAACGGACGTCATCGCGGGCATTTTCGCAAAGGATTACTGGGAACGGCTGCGCGAGACATCGGAAGGTAAGAATAAGACCATTTTTTATTTTTTTTTACATTTTATCTTTTACTACTGATGCTGCATAGGCGGCCTCAGTAGTAAAAAGTTGGTCACACTTGTCAAACACTATGTTTGACAAGTGTGACCAACCTGTCAATCAGTTCTCCAAGCGATGCTACAGATAGCTTGGAAAACGCTAGCATTTTGCAAGCTAAATACGCTTGCAAAATGCTAGTTTTTCCGTGGGAAAATCGCCGGAATTTAAAATGCGATTTTCCCGCGGAATGGAATTCCGGAATTCTCGCGGTAATTTCCGCGAGAGTTCCAGTACGTGTGCACATAGCCTTATCAGCAGGAAATTATTACTTGAGTACTAGTAAGTTTTCTGTCATATATTCTTTCATATTGTTAAGCTCTGTGAAACCCCTGCACCACAACTGATTCAAAGCTTTCTGGCTATTGACAGTGTACACAGAAAGCTGCCAATCAGTGATGTGGGTAGGGTTACACAGAGCTCAGCATTCAGAGAATTGGTAGATTTGCAACAAACAAAACAGGAGGATCACCAAAACTGCAGCAAGCAGCCTAGTAAGAAATATATATCATATAACCAGGGTCCCTGTCTTTGGGCTCATACCCATTTGCAAGAAAAAAAAGGTCTGATTTCCAGACCAAAAAAGCGGACGCATGCTATGCGAGTGTCATGCGAGTGTAATGTGATTTCTGTGCGATTTTTCCACTGAACATCCATATGACATGCGTATGCAATCCGTATGCAATGCAATTTTAACATAAGCTTTTACATACAACAGTTCTCTCTATGTAAAAACTGTTGTTAAAATAGCATTGTAAAAAAACTGTGCACATCATTTAAAAATCAAATAATCCTCTATCTCTCTCTATATATAATATATAGATAGACTAGTAACATCATGATGGGGGCAGCTTTGTGGTGCTGGGAGTAGCAGACTACCCACTTCAGTGCAGTCACAACCGGCAAGAAAGACAGAGTTGTGCGGCCTGTGCTGGAGATGGTGTGCAGCGCCACCAGAGGGTGGCAGCACCCAATCTCCAGCACAGGCCTCAAGCCGCGGTCTTTCCTGCCGGTTGTGACTGCACGGAGGTGGGTAGGCTGCTCCTCACAGCACCACAAAGCTGCCCCCATCATGATGTTACTAGTCTATCTATATATTATATATAGAGAGAGATAGAGGATTATTTGATTTTTAAATGATATGCAGCAGTGGGATCCGGCGTGTGCAGTCAGGTGGTGGGTCCTGGCGGGGTCCAGCGGCGGCATCCCTCTCATTACTCCCCCCTCATTACACCACCTCATTACACCCTCTCATTATACCCCCTTCATTACACCCCTCTCATTATACCCCCTCGTTACACCCCTTTCACAGCTTCGTGATCGCAGCGGCGGCCTGGATCCGATCGGCGGCTGTGATCCAAGCAGCGGTCGGGATCCCAGCGGCGTTCGGGATCGCAGCGGCAGCCTGGATCCCAGCAGCGATTGGGATCACAGCGGTGGCCTGGGTGGCGGTCAGTATCGCAGTGGCATTCAGGATCGCAGCAGCAGTCAGGATCGCAGCAGCAGCCTGGATCCCACCGGCGGTCGGGATCGCAGTAGCAGCCTGGATCCCAGCAGTGGTTTGGGATCGCAGTGGTGGCCTGGATCCGAGCGGCATCATTTGGGTGTACCAAAATGGCGGTCGGCGTACTTCCGGTGAGGCGCAGTGGATTGTGGGATTCGGAGACATCCAGACGGAAGTGGATGACAGACAATTTAAGGCAATTATATATATAGATAGCTTAAAAGCCGGCAGATGCCGAATACAGTATAGAATAGTTTAGAATATAATAGATAGAATAGATACATACATGTAGAATAGGTGTGTGTGTGTGTATATATTAGTGTTGAGCATTCCGATACCGCAAGTATCGGGTATCGGCCGATACTTGCTGTATCGGAATTCCGATACCGACTTCCGATATTTTTTCAATATCGGAATTCGGCATCGGAATCGGAAGTTCAGTTGATTGATGGCCTGATGTCATCATGATGCGCGGTGTGTGCGCATCATGATGCGCCGTCATTTCGGGCCTTCCGGGGGTCTCTGCCGGCCTGCCGGGGGGCTGTGCCGGCCTGCCGGGGGGCTGTGTGGACTGCCCGGGGTCTGTACCGGCCTGCCGGGGGGCTGTGCTGGCCTGCCGGTGGTCTGTGCACCCTGTGGGGGTCTGTACCGGCCTGCCGGGGGGCTGTGCCGGCCTGCCGGGGGGCTGTGCTGATGTCCGGGGGTCTGTGCAAGCATCGTCCGATGGGACTACAAGTCCCATCGGGCGATGCCTGCTACCATGACAGTGATTGACACATTAGCCAATGATGGGACAGTAGTAGTCCCATCATCCGGCTAATGTGTTAAATGTTAAAAAAAAAAAAAAAAAAAAAAAAATACTACATACATACTACATGCATGCTACATACATACTACATGCTACATACATACTACATATATACTACATACATACTACATACATGCTACATACATACTACATGCATGCTACATACATACTACATATATACTACATACATACTACATACATACTGCATGCTACATACATACTACATACATACTACATACATACTACATATATACTACATGCATGCTACATACATACTACATGCTACATACATACCACATACATACTACATATATACTACATTCATGCTACATACATACTACATGCTACATACATACCACATATATACTACATACATACTACATATATACTGCATGCTACATACATACTACATATATACTACATGCATGCTACATACATACTACATGCTACATACATACCACATACATACTACATACATACTACATACATACTACATGCTACATACATACTACATGCTACATACATACTACATATATACTACATGCATGCTACATACATACTACATATATACTACATGCATGCTACATACATACTACATGCTACATGCATGCTACATACATACTACATACATACTACATGCTACATACATACCACATATATACTACATACATACAATACATTCATACAATACATACATAGATATACAGTACATATAACATAGAGTAACATACTTACCAATACTTGTCACATTGTTCCCCGAAGCCATTGTCGTCTACGGAATAAATATTAACATAACAAACCACAAAAATACTCACCCACGATCCGAAGCAGTCCACGAGTGTGTCCCACGACGATCTTGGGTAGAGAACTGCAGCATCAGATGATGCTGCCGTTCTCTACGGGCTGCAGGAATCCAATGACGGAAGGTAGGTATCCTTCCGCACTGTATTCCTCCGCCACTTAAAAAAAAAAAGTCCCTAGTCTCACTTTATGCCATTGCTGTGTGGGAATTTCCCACACAGCAATGGCATAAAGTGAGACTAGGGATTTTTTTTTTTTAAGTGGCGGAGGAATACAGTGCGGAAGGATACCTACCTTCCGTCATTGGATTCCTGCAGCCCGTAGAGAAAGGCAGCATCATCTGATGCTGCAGTTCTCTACCCAAGATCGTCGTGGGACACACTCGTGGACTGCTTCGGATCGTGGGTGAGTATTTTTGTGGTTTGTTATGTTAATATTTATTCCGTAGACGACAATGGCTTCGGGGAACAATGTGACAAGTATTGGTAAGTATGTTACTCTATGTTATATGTACTGTATGTCTATGTATGTATTGTATGAATGTATTGTATGTATGTAGTATATATGTGGTATGTATGTAGCATGTAGTATGTATGTAGTATGTATGTAGCATGCATGTAGCATGTAGTATGTATGTAGCATGCATGTAGTATATATGTAGTATGTATGTAGCATGCATGTAGTATATATGTAGTATGTATGTAGCATGTAGTATGTATGTAGTATGTATGTAGTATGTATGTGGTATGTATGTAGCATGTAGTATGTATGTAGCATGCATGTAGTATATATGTAGTATGTATGTAGCATGCAGTATATATGTAGTATGTATGTAGTATATATGTGGTATGTATGTAGCATGTAGTATGTATGTAGCATGCATGTAGTATATATGTAGTATGTATGTGGTATGTATGTAGCATGTAGTATGTATGTAGCATGCATGTAGTATATATGTAGTATGTATGTAGTATGTATGTAGTATGTATGTAGCATGCAGTATGTATGTAGTATGTATGTAGTATATATGTAGTATGTATGTAGCATGCATGTAGTATGTATGTAGCATGTATGTAGTATGCATGTTGTATGTATGTAGCATGTAATTTTTTTTTTTTTTTTTTTTTTACATTTAACACATTAGCCGGATGATGGGACTACTACTGTCCCATCATTGGCTAATGTGTCAATCACTGTCATGGTAGCAGGCATCGCCCGATGGGACTTGTAGTCCCATCGGACGATGCCTGCACAGACCCCCGGAGCCTGCACAGCCCCCCGGCAGGCCGGCACAGCCCCCCGGCAGGCCGGCACAGCCCCCCGGAGCCTGCACAGACCACCGGCAGGCCGGCACAGACCACCGGAGCCTGCACAGACCCCCTGGCAGGCCGGCACAGCCCCCCGAAAGGCCCGTACAGACCCCAGAGAGGCTGTACAAGGGCAGGAAAGGGTTTTTCTTATTCCGATACCGGAAGTCCCATAGACTTGAATGGGACTTCCGGTATCGGAATCGGCGATACCGATACTTTTTTTAAAGATCGGCCGATACCATCCGATACGATACTTTGAAGTATCGGACGGTATCGCTCAACTCTAGTATATATATATATATATACTAGATTATGGCCCGATGCTATCGCATCGGGAGGATGCGATAGCATCACACCTCTTGCCATGTTAACCCTCAACACACACACTCCTCTCACCTTTCACCATCTCCACTCACTCTTTCACTCCACATACGACCCCTTCTCTCACTCCGTCTCTCATACTCACGCCATCATCGCCGCTGCTTCACGATCCCCGACATCTTCTTCCGCCGGCGCCATCCTGGATCCAGACTTTGTCCACGCCGGTGACATGTTCTTGCGGCGACGCCATCTTGAGTATCGTGAAATCCCACGATACTCAAGATGGCGTCGCCGGAAGAACATGTCGCCGGCGTGGACGACGTCGGGATCCAAAATGGCGTCGGCGAAATCTCGCGAGTTTTCGCCGACGCCATTTTGGATCCCGACGTCGTCCTCGCCGGCGACATGTTCTTGCGGCGACGCCATCTTGAGTATTGCGGGATTTCGCCGATCCAAAATATCGTCGCCGCAGGAACATGTCGCCGGCGTGGATGCCGTCGGGATCCAAAATGGCGCCGGCGAAATCTCGCGAGATTTCGCCGACGCCATTTTGGATCCCGACGTCCTCCACGCCGGCGACATGTTCTTGCGGCGACGCCATCTTGACTATCGCGGGATATCGGGACAACCGCTGCCGCCGAACCCCCACCAGAACACCTGTCGCCGCCAGCCCCCTGTCGGGACACCTGCTGCCGCCGCCGGACCCCCACCAGGACACCCGCTGCCGTCGGACTGCCGCCTGACCCCCACCAGGACACCTGCCGCCGCCGGACCCCCACCGGGACACCTGCCGATGCTGGACCCCCGTCGCCGCATCCCGCAGCTGCCTGCCCACCTACCTCTGCATTCACAGCCAGCAGGAAATAACGCGGCTTGCGACCTGTGCTGGAGTTGGGTAGCGGGTGCCCTCTGGTGGCGCCCCACCACATCTCCAGCACAGGCCGCAAACCATCGTCTTTCCTGCCGGTTGTGACTGCACAGAGGTGGATGGCCAGGCAGCTGCAGGACACACACCCCACACACACACACACACACACACGAATGTACACACATACACACATACATGTACTCCCATACATACATGTACTCACATATATACACACATAGACATGCCTACATATACACACAGTATAATGTCCCCACACGCACTTACACATGAACGCACTTACACACAAACACATGCATACACAGACACATACATACACAGAGTATAATGTGCCCACAAGCACGCACATACACTCACGTGCATACACACACACATATATACATGCAGATACACACATACGCACACACACAGTGTAATGTCCCCACACACACATTCAAATGCACACACCGTATAATGCTCCCACACGCACATGCACACAAACATTCATACACACAGTATAATGTCCCCACATACTCATACACACACACATGCACGCACATATACACACACGCAATCACGCACATACACACGCAAGCACAAACATACGCACATACACACGCAAGCACATACACGCCTGTGCATACCCACATGCAGATACGCAAATACACACACACACATATGCATACACACAGTATAATATCCCCATACACACAAACACACATGCCCCTGCATACACACAGATACACACGCACTCACAGACATGCATACGCACGCGCATACACACAGTATAATGTCCGCACGTACACATGCACGCACATACACACATGCAAGCACGAACATACAAACACATACACACAGTATAATGTCCCCACACACGCAGATACAGACACACATAAACACGCAAGCATGCACATGCACGCGCATACAGACACATACACAGTATAATGTCCGCATACGCACATACACACAAACACGCAGATACACGCACACATACATACACATGCATACATAAACACGCAAATACACACTCGCTCACGCAAGCATGCACTTATGCACACATACACAAGCATGGACATACACACAAACATGCACATACACACACAAACGTGCACATACACACAAATGTGCATATATGCACGCAGATACACGCACACATACACATGCACACAGTATAATGTCCCCACACACATGCAGATATGCACATACACAAACATGCACATACACACAAACACACGCACGTGCAAACACTTTCAGAAGTATGCACACATACACGATGTACTTGCGCACATACACACATGTACATACACACCCATATACATGCGCGTACATTCACACACATACACATGCACAAGTATGCACAAACATGCAGACACATACCTGCACACATATGGATGCATACATGCGCACACATGCGCATGCACAAATGCGGCATACATACAAGCATACATGCACACATACGCATACACACACAGACGCCATCTTTGGGCATGCAGGTATACAAAGATGGTGGCGTGTGACACATCACACTGCCCCCCTAGATGTGTGGTGAGCACCATGAACATTCAGGTGATTCACAGAAGTTTATAACGTTGAGCCACGAAAAAAAATACATTTTCCCTACAAATATGATTTTAGCCCCGAATTTTGCATTTTCATAAGGGTAACAGGATAAATTGCACCTTACAATTTATTGAGCAATTTCTCCTGAGCATGCAGATACCTCATATGTTGCTGGAATAATTAGGAGAGCCCCTGATGGCCCATGAGAACCAGCATGGTGAGGAGCACCCAATTCTCTATCTAAGAAGGAAACTTATGCCACAATTGAAAAGGAATGTTTAGCAATTGTGTGGGCTCTGCAGAAACTGCAGACATACCTCTATAGGTGCAACTTCACCATGATAACAGATCACAACCCATTCAGTTGGCTCAACAGAGTAGATGGGAGCAATGGGAAATTGCTTAGATGGAGCCTGATATTACAGCAATATGATTTTAGAATTCAACATAAGAAAGGATTTGATCACAGCAATGCTGATGGCTTATCTCGCCAAGGAGTTGCGGAACCAGATACATGTTCGGGAGCTGACCTGTAAGTCAACCCCCATGCAGGTTCATAAGGAGGGAGGTGTAGTGAAAATATGTGTTTGTAGGCGATGTATGGCCGGCAGTTAACTAGCATCTGTCCTTAGGTGGCAGGTCTCACAAAGGTTATAGCATTTGTTATTGTCAGGAACACCGCACTGAACTTGCTCACTGAGCCAGTGCGTGTGTCCTGAGTAAAGTGAACTGTGCTCAAAGATACCTGTGGAGCGGGCAGCAGCCGAGTAGGTGCGTACTTCAGAACAGCAGGACCTGAAGCACGTGACTGCTGGGGGCGTGGCCTAAACTCCAGAGAGCTAGGAGCTGCAAGAGAACTCCTAGCAGGGTAACTGTGAGACAAAGTTACCAAGGGGCATAGACAGGGAGGATAGTCAGGAAGTAGCCAATGAGTTATACACAGAGATAGCTGCAAGGTACAAGAGGGGCGAGCAGAGAGTAGTCAGATTACAGGCAGCGAGTCATACACAGAGAGGGAAGCGCATTACAGAATCAACAGGCAAACTCACAGTGGGGAACAGAACCGGATCAGAACCATATAAACAAGCTATAACAACGAACAAGCACAGGCACACAGAGGTCACCACACTCGGCCAAAGGCAAAAGTATAACTGGCAGGGATTGGAGCTTCCCAGGGGTTTAAGAAGCTCTCCCAGAACCAAAAAGAGGCCACAATCATTAACCCCAGGTGTGCAGGTCCAAACCTGCACTGAGCTCCAGACATTAACCCCTGACGTGCAGCTCAATAACCTGCACTGGGATCATGACAGTTATCCTGAGAAAAGGCAGTTTTAGACACCAGGGTGCCTTCCTGGGAAGGCACAGAATTGGAGACATTTCACACTTTATGGAGCCTGTGAAGGGAGATGCCAAATTGCAGCCTGACACTGTATATTTACTATAAGGAAGGAAGGTTACACAGAGTGTTCAGAGAAAAAATAACATATTCATTGGTAAAGTAGCCATGGTCCAGTTACAAACCAGGAATTAGAATATTAACATGAGAGGCTGGTATATAAATCTGATCTCCAGGTTAAATATGTAAATTAGGCCTTACACAAAGAAAGTTGTTCACAGTTGAAGGACAGCCAAGCTGATGTGAGCCATTTCATATTCCTCCGTCCCTCAGGGAACAGAATACCAGACTGCAAAGTTTAGATATTTCTGTAAGTTTCTCCCTTTATTTTTATAACCGTTTTGCATATTTCTATGTCACTTGTTATTTCCATATTTTTTATATTCTTTTATTGTAAGCACTGTACCTTTTCTATTAAAGTTTAAAACTTTAATAAGTTTGAACTGTGTATGCTCTAAAAGAATCCATAGCCTTAGAGTGTGTGACCCTCCTGATTGGCAGATCATAGTAGTAGCACTACCGGGACTAATCGCCCGTATGTTCGTGGTGGTGGCAGCGTGTATGAAGCAGGGTGCATGGTCTGTGTCGGGGTGTAATTTATGCTCCCATTGCCACATAGGACAGATGTTGAATGCTGGCTGAGGGAGAGGAGATAGATTAACCCTTGCAGGCGCAACCCCAAGTCATGTGCTGAGAAGCGAGTACATGACAAATTACCCCAATTCCACTCCCACCCTCAGCTACTCTTCCCCCGTTTGAGGTGAACTCCGTCCACATCTACTCCCCCTCCAACCTCCAGCTGGCTGTCATCTACTTCCCCCCAGAACTAGCCACTGACTACAAACAGGTGAGAGACACCTGGTGAAACGCCTGCAGACAAGAACAGATAGTGCAGCAGGGCTGTCAATTAAAATGTTGACAACCCAGCACGCCCAAAATCAAAATGACTGAACTGTCACTCACAACAGTCCAGTACACTCCAGATCCTGTAGGGCAACTGAGCTGTGACTCAGAGTTCCATGGCTCCAGGTAATGTTGAAACTGTGACAGAAAACTTACATTTTTCCCAAAAACATTTTTCTTTTGCAACAAATTTTCATTTTCACAAAGGTAACAGGAGAAAATGGACCAGACAATTTGTAGTGAAATTTCTCCTGAGTATGCCGATTCCCCATATGTGATGGAAAACTATTGTTTGGGCGCACAGCAAATGGAAGGAGAGGAGCGCCAAATTATTTATGGAGCACAATTCAGCTGGAACAGATTGCGGATGTCATGTCGCATTTGAAAAGCCCCTGCATGCTAAAACAGCAGAAACCCCTACAAGTGACCCTGTCTTGGAAACTACACCTCTTGAGCAATTCATCTAGCACTGTAGTGAGCATTTTTAACACTCAAGCGATTCACAGAATTGTATATAATTGGGATAAGTTGTTAGGGTTGCGGATCACATTAAATATAAAATATAAGGAAGTGCGATTGCAACCCGGGGTCCACCATGCAGAGATGGAAAACTGCTGCTTAGTAATGGCGGAGTAGTAAGTGGACACCGGTGGGTTAACCACTGACCTGGTGTGCACTGGGGCAAACTCTGTTACTCCACAGAGCCGCTGATCGAAACGCCAGAGCCTGTTAACACCACATGACTTGGCAGAAGGAGTGCATAGCGTAAGGTCACAGGACTCGGTCTTTAGTCCGCAGGACTGGAGTCCCTCTAGACCGCTCGCACTTGGCACCGCAACTGCTGTGTGAGCAAGAGTCACTAATAGCTAATGCGTGCAAGTGTGCACAGTGCCGCTGTCACTTGCCGCGGTTCGCTAGTGTGTGAGTGCTAGGAGCACGGTGGTGGAAGCATAGCCACCTGTGGTGCTGACTCAAATACCCTAACTCATGCGTATCAAAGGAGGGGGTAATTTAATGAGTCATTCACCAGATTCATGCATCCATCATCACACATACCAACAACATTATGAGTCTATGCTAGCCCATGGCCGTGCGACCATGCGACTCTTTTATAGCAGCATCCTTCTGGGACCTTCCTAGTGGTCCAATGGGAGCAGCAATAGAACCTGAGCATGTGACCTCAGACCACCAATGAGAGGACTTCCCACAGGCATGCTCAGTGGACTGAAAGAAGGACTTAGTCCCAGGAACTGCTCACTGCTGGCTATTGCAGGTTAGAATAGCTGAACCCTGATTAGCAGCAGTAACCAAGCCAACAGCAGCAGACTGAGCAAGACGCCAAGAATGATGTCTTTGCTCAGCAGGCTCAACTGCGGATGGAGAGGAGTGGGAGACCACAGATGGCAAGACTCGGGATTCCTGCTGTGCAGAGACAGGAACCCGACGCCTAACATTACCCCCCCTCCTAGGGCCCCCTCCCCCTGTGCCTCGCAGTGCTCAAAGGCCACAATTTGCAAGAGAGCACAAATGTTCTCCACAGGCTCCCAGGTCCTATCCTCTGGGCCATGACTAGTGTTGAGCTTTCCGATACCGCAAGTATCGGGTATCGGCCGATATTAGCTGTATCAGAATCCCGATACTGACTTCCGATACTTTTTTCATATCGGATACCGGAATCGGAAGTTCCCATAATGCTATCAGCGCGCTCGGTTTGATTCAGACAATGGGAATCCTCAGAAGTGTGGGCACATCCTGTTAGGTATGTAGGCATGTTAACTATTGGCATGGCTGTGATTGGCTGCTGATATGATGTCATGATGCACTATAAAAGCCACTGCCGCCGCCATTTCTGGTCACTCTGCTGTGAATTCAGTTAGGGACAGGCTGCTGTTGAAGACTGTGAGGGACAGTTAGAAATAGCGATTCTCAAAACAATATTGTGCTTTACCCAGGCTACATAAACCACCACTGTAGCTTGCTTTTCCCTAGCAGCAGTGTTCACAGCTGTCTGCAAGGGTTGTGTGAGTGCAGCTCATGCTGTGGAGTGGGTCCTGCAGCCACGTCTGGTTGTTGGCCACCCAGCGTGCCTCACTGCTGCCTCATACATATTTTTCTTTTTGAGCTGCTTATTTTTAAAAAATTCTATCTAGTGTGCTTCCATCCGTATCCATATACGTTGGTTGCAAACACTAGTAGTAGACAGCGGAGCCTTTCTGCAGCCTTTCAGTGTTAGTGCCCACTTAGCTGCACTGTTCACGGCTGTCTGAGAGGTCTCTGACTGTGTGTGAGTGCAGCTCACGCTGAGTAGTGTGTCCTGCAGCTACGTCTGGTTGTAGGCCGCTCAGCGTGCGTCACTGCCTCACACATATTTTTCTTTTATTGCAGCTCATTTTTTCTCCTATTAGTGTGCATCCATCTGTATCCATATATGGTGGTTGCAAACACTCTAGGAGTACACAGCGGAGCCTTTCTGCAGCCTGTCAGTGCTAGTGCCCACTTAGCTGAACTGTTCACGGCTGTCTGAGAGGTCTCTGACTGTGTGTGAGTGCAGCTCACGCTGAGTAGTGTGTCCTGCAGCTACGTCTGGTTGTAGGCTGCTCAGCGTGCGTCACTGCCTCACACATATTTTTCTTTTATTGCAGCTCATTTTTTCTCCTATTAGTGTGCATTCATCCATATCCATCTACATTGGTTGGTTGCAAACACTATATAGGAGTAGATAGAGGAGCCTTTTTTCTGGCTTGTGACCTTCAGCTGCATCCAGATTAGTATTACCCAATTTTTTTGGAGCCTCATCTTTTGCATTGTAGGTTACCTGCCTGCATTGTAATAGCTCCAGAAAGTTGGTGATACTCTGACTTTCAAATCTTTGGTCATCCTTTTAGTTTCCCCCCCTCCAAAAAAAACAAAGTTCACCAAACACTACATTTGAAAGTTGTGTAGGCCACATTAGCTCCCATTAAAGTGTAGTCGACACACACACTTCATAAAATTAGTGTTTCTTATACCTGTAACCAGCTGTTCAGGAATAAGCACACTAAGGCCTCCCTTTGTACTTTTCTGCCTATGTTTCTCAGTCTAGAAAGATGAAGAAGGCAGGGAGTAAGGCACGTGGCCGTGGGCGTGGAGTTTCAGCAGGGAGAGGATGTGGGGATTCTGCAGGGAGAGGACGTGGGGATTCTGCAGGGAGAGGACGTGGGGATTCTGTGCCTGCTGTTGGCACCAGTGAGTCAGCATCCCCCAGTTTTAGCAGGCAACAGTCCTTTATGCGCAGCTTTGTAGGACCTCACCGTACCCCACTGCTGCGGGGGGAACAAATTGAAGCCGTTGTCGGATGGATGGCAGCTAACGCATTGACTTCAATTACTTCCACATCCTCTCAGGGCCAGAGCACCGAAGAGCAACCATCTGTCTCTTCACCACCTGCCAAAGTGCCCAGGCAGTCAGAGAGCCCTGGACAGGAGCCATCACAGTCTCTACTTCTGTTCTCGGAATCTGTTGGTTTGGAAAGAGGGGGCCAGCCAAGCAGCATTCCAGAATGTGAAGAAGACGGAGTATGCAGTGATGCACAACTTCTTTGTCCCTCTGAATCTGAAGAGGCGGGTGGGCCAGTGCCTATGGTCAGCACACCTCAGTACGCATCAGATGATGACGAGACTCAGTTACCACTTTCTGGTGCGTACGGTTCTGGCGAGACAACCCAGGAGAAGCAGGTGTTTGAAGAGGGGAGTGTAGATGATGAGGTCCTTGACCCATCATGGCGTGAGGAACAGGAAGGTGGTGGGAGCAGCTCTGAGGAAGAGATTCCCTGAACGGCCAAAACTGGAGGGAGAGGGAGGGGGCAGACTTGGTTGCCTGTAGCCTCCACTTCGGCACCCGTTAGGAGCATTCCACTTTCAAAAGGCAAAACGGGCGCTCCCAAGACTTGCAGTGCGTGGTCCTTTTTTGACACAGTTGCAGATGACATTTGCTTTGTCAAATGCAAGCTGTGTCATCAGAGAGTCAAAAGAGGGAAAAATGTCAGCAACCTCAATACCACTATTATGTGGAAACATGTGTGGACCAAGCACGAGCTGGAGTTACACAGACACACTGAAGACGTAGGCCAACGTACAGCACCACCTACCACCTCTTCAGCTCGTGTTGGGGCCTCTTCCTCCAGCTCACACACAGCTGGTTCGGCTTCCTCACAGGATCGCCAAGGAAGAACCTCTGGCACTGTTGTCCGTAGACCCTGTGACATTCCACCCACAGCACCACGTTCAAAGTCATCCTCACACTCCCAGGCCACTCGGCAGCCATCGGTTGCATAGGCATGGGAGAAAAGGCGGCCATACTCGGCAAACCATCCCCGAGCACAGGCTCTGAATGCTGGCATTGCCAAACTACTGGCCCTTGAAATGCTGTCATTCAGGCTGGTGGAGACTGACACCTTCCGGAACTTCATGGCATTGGCAGTCCCACAATACACCGTGCCCAGCCGCTTTTATTTCAGCAGGCGAGCTGTCCCTGCCCTGCAGAAACATGTGGAGGCAAACATAAAACATGCGCTACTAAATGCCGTCAGTAGCAAGGTCCACCTGACCACTGATGCGTGGACCAGTAACCATGGACAGGGACGATACCTTTCCCTCACTGCCCATTGGGTCAATGTTATGGAGCCGGGTACAGATCTGGAGAGTGGCGCTCTACGTGTTCTGCCAACTCCACGGATTGCAGGAATCCAGTCTGTACATATTGACTCCTCCTCCTACTCCAGTTCCTCTGAAACAACACAGCAGGAGCCTGTTACGACCGATATGAGCACAGCCGTGGCCAGACGTCAACAGGCCATACTGAAATTAATTTAATTGGGGAATCGAAGCCACACAGTGCAGGAGCTCTGGATTGCCATCAAGCAGGAGAACGACGTGTGGTTTGTGCCAGTGAATCTCCAGCCGGGCTTGGTAGTGTGTGACAATGGCCGAAATCTGGTGGCAGCTCTTGGCCTAGGCAACCTCACTCACATCCCATGTCTGGCACATGTGCTCAACAAGGTCCGCATAGAGTGCGCTCACTTGCGTCGCTCCAGCATGGCAAGATCGCGCCTTGCTGCTCTGCAGCTCCGACTACGCCTTCCGGAACATCACATCATATGTGACCTACCCACCAGGTGGACTTCAACGTTATATATGTTGGAGCGGTTGTGTGAGCAGCAGGCAGCAGTCATGGAGTACCAGCTGCATCAGGCGCAAGCAAGTTGCAATGTGCGCCAGTCACACTTCAGCACCACAAAGGGCCTCTATGAAGGACATCTGCTTCGTTTTGCGTGCCTTCGATGATTCCACGTGGATGGCGAGTGCAGATGATGCACTAGTCAGCATGACTGTCCCCCTTATCTGCATGCTTCAAAAAACACTGCAAGCACTAAGGGATGAGGTTTTGGAAGAGGTGGAGGATGAGGAGTCCCAAATGCCATCTGCTTCTGGACAGTCTGCGCTACGTGCTTCCTCACAAAGGCCTAGGCAGGGAACACTTTGTGAGGAGGAGGAGTCGATGGAGGAGGAAGACATCTCTCCACAGGAGGGAGGTACACAAAGCTCTAGTCAGTATGTACAGCGAGGGTGGGGGGATGCAGAGCAGGCAGAGATCACGCCTCAACCAGGGGACAGCGGTTCTTTGGCAGTTGGGAGTCTGCAGCAAATGGTTGACTTCATGCTGCAGTGCCTGAGAAACGACCGCCGCATCACCCACATTCTCTACACGGCTGATTATTGGGTGTACACCCTCCTAGATCCTCGCTACCAGGACAACTTGCAAACCCTCATACCAACGTTAAACCGGGAGCGTAAACTGCTGGAGTACCAAGACACACTGGTGCAGTCCATCATGTTTTCCATTCCACCCGACAGCAGTGGTGCTAGTGCTTTACAAAGCACCTCTGTGCGTCGAGCCAGTGGAGGAAACTCGGCACAAAGAGGGAGCAGAGGCAGCGCCTCAGCACAAGGCAAGACCACTATGGCCCAAATGTGGCAAAGTTTTGTGTGTCCACCACAATTGTCTACACCATCACTGACGGCTCCAGTCAGCAGGAGGCAACGTTTCCATCAGATGGTGACAGACTACATGTCTTGCCCTGTGAGTGTACTCCCAGATGGCTCTTCCCCCTTCAAGTTTTGGGTCTCTAAGCTGGATACATGGCCAGAGCTTAGCCAGTATGCTTTGGAGGTGCTGGCTTGCCCTGCTGCCAGTGTATTATCGGAACGTGTCTTTAGTGCCGCAGGTGGTGTACTAACAGACCGTCGCACGCGACTTTCTTCCGATAACGTCGACCGGCTTACTTTTCTGAAAATGAACAAGGCCTGGATCTCCCCAGAATTTGCCAGCCCTCTTCCCGACTAAATAATTGGTTGGCAACTGTATCCAGGTCTCCTGTTGTGTTCATGTTTCTACCACCTGAACTATAATCCCTGGGCTTCAACACAGCCAGTTGTCGCTCAGATGTGTCATCTGCACAGAGAAAAACACTAGCTCCTGTGTTAGTGGGGTTCAGTAGCGTGAGCTGCTCCCCTGCTGTGTGGACGGCAAAGTCTCCTGCTCCATCCACATTCAAACTACTACTGATTTTTAACCCTGCTCCACTTAGGCCTCTGGCTCCACTGTCTCTAGTATTTTCCCTGGCCTCCAACCCCGCCAGTGACAGCTCTTAAGTGGCGTCTGCATAATCCACACTTGTTCCAGTGTTACTTGGCCTCAGTCACGTCAGTTGATCCCTTGATATGTGTCTGGCAAGGTCTCCTACTCTGTCCACATTCCCATTACTAGTAGTGTGAATGAGGACAGAGCAGGAGACCTTGCCGGACACACATCAGGGGATCAACAGACGGGACTGAGCCCAAGTAACACAGGAACAAGTGTGGATTGTGCTGATGCCACTTCAGAGCTGTCACTGGCGGGGTTGGAGGCCAGGGGAAATACTAGAGACAGTGGAGCCAGAGGCCATAGTGGAGCACGGTTACAATCAGTTGTAGTCTACTACCTCTATAAAAGTGCTGCAAGTTGGCCTCAGCCAGCTCCATGCCTCATCCTGGGCTCCAACAACGTCAGTTGGTGTTTAGAAGTGCCGTCTTCATAGAGAAAAACACACTCGCTACTGTGTCTGTGGGGTTCAGTAATGCCAACTGTTCCCCTGCTGTGTAGACGGCAAAGTCTCCTGCTGCCTCCACATGCCAACACCATCAGGCCTCAGCCTACTCCATGCCTCATCCTGGGCTCCAACAACGCCAGTTGGTGTTCAGAAGTGCCGTCTTCACAGAGAAAAACACACTCGCTACTGTGTCTGTGGGGTTCAGTAATGCCAGCTGTTCCCCTGCTGTGTAGACGGCAATGTCTCTTGCTCCATCCACATGCAAACTACTACAGATTTGTAACTTTGGTCAACTTAAGCCTCTGGCTCCACTGTCTCTAGTATTTCCCCTGGCCAACAACCACGCCAGTTACAGCTGTGAAGTGGCATCTGCACAATCCACACTTGTTCCTGAGTTACTGTGGCTCAGTCCCGTCAGTTGATCCCCTGATGTGTGTCCGGCAAGGTCTCCTGCTCTGTCCACATTCACATTACTAGTAGTGTTAATGAGGACTGAGCAGGAGAGCTTGCCAGACACACATCAGGGGATCAACAGACGGGACTGAGCCACACAGGAACAAGTGTGGATTGTTCAGACGCCACTTCAGAGCTGTAACTGGCGGGGTTGTTGGCCAGGGGAAATACTAGAGACAGTGGAGCCGGAGGCCATAGTGGAGCACGGTGACAATCAGTAGTAGTTTACAACCTCTATAAAACCAGCTGCAAGTTGTCCTCCGCCTGCTGCATGCTTCATCCTGGGCTACAACACAGCCAGATGTAGCCTGGAAGTGCCGTCCGCACAGATATAAACACTCGCTCCTGTGTTAGTGGGGTTCAGTAACGCCAGCTGTTCTCCTGCTGTGTGGACGGCAAAGTCTCCAGCTGCCTCCAAACTCACACTACAACGCTTTTTCTCCTCGCTCCAAGTAGGCCTCAGCCTGCTCGTAGCATTGATCCTGGGCTACAACACAGCCAGTTGTAGCCTGGAAGTGCCGTCCGCACAGATCTAAACACTCGATCCTGTGTTAGTGGGGTTCAGTAATGCCAGCTGCTCCCTTGCTGTGTGAACGGCAAAGTCTCCTGCTCCATCCACATTCAAACTACTACTGATTTTTAATCCTGCTCCACTTAGGCCTCTGGCTTCACTGTCTCTAGTATTCCCCCTGGCCTCCAACCCCGCCAGTGACAGCTCTGAAGTGGCGTCTGCACAATCCACACTTGTTCCTGTGTTACTTGGCCTCAGTCACGTCAGTTGATCCCCTGATGTGTGTCAGTAAATGTCTCCTGCTCTGTCCACATTCCCATTACTAGTAGTGTGAATGAGGACAGAGCAGGAGACCTTGCCGGACACACATCGGGGGATCAACTGACGGGACTGAGGCCAAGTAACACAGGAACAAGTGTGGATTGTGCTGACGCCACTTCAGAGCTGTCACTGGCGGGGTTGGAGGCCAGGGGAAATGCTAGAGACAGTGGAGCCAGAGGCCTAAGTGGAGCACGGTTACAATCAGTAGTAGTCTACAACCTCTATAAAACGTGCTGCAAGTTGGCCTCAGCCAACTCCATGCCTCATCCTGGGCTCCAACAATGCCAGTTGGTGTTCAGAAGTGCCATCTTAACAGAGAAACACACACTAGCTCCTGTGTTAGTGGGGTTCAGTAATGCCAGCTGTTCCCCTGCTGTGCTGATGGCAAAGTCTCCTGCTGCCTCCAACATCACACTACATGTTATTTTCCGCTTGCTCCAAGTAGGCCTCAGCCTGCCCGGAGCATTGATCCTGGGCTTCAACACAGCCAGTTGTAGCTTGGAAGTGCCATCCGCACAGATAGAAACACTCGCTCCTGTGTCTGTGGGGTTCAGTAATGCCAGCTGTTCCCCTGCTGTGCAGATGGCAAAGTCTCCTGCTGCCTCCAACATCACACTGCATGTTATTTTCCACTTGCTCCAAGTAGGCCTCAGCCTGCTCGGAGCATTGATCCTGGGCTTCAACACAGCCAGTTGTAGCTTCGAAGTGCCGTCCACACAGATAGAAACACTCGCTCCTGTGTTAGTGGGGTTCAGTAACGCCAGCTGTTCCCCTGCTGTGTGGACGGCAAAGTCTCCAGCTGCCTCCAAACTCACACTACAACGCTTTTTCTCCTCGCTCCAAGTAGGCCTCAGCCTGCTCGGAGCATTGATCCTGGGCTACAACACAGCCAGTTGTAGCCTGGAAGTGCCATCCGCACAGATAGAAACACTTGCTCCTGTGTCTGTGGGGTTCAGCAACGCCAGCTGTTCCCCTGCTGTGCGGATGGCAAAGTCTCCTGCTGCCTCCAACATCACACTACATGTTATTTTCCACTTGCTCCAAGTAGGCCTCAGCCTGCTCGGAGCATTGATCCTGGGCTTCAACACAGCCAGTTGTAGCTTGGAAGTGCCGTCCGCACAGATAGAAACACTCGCTCCTGTGTCTGTGGGGTTCAGTAACGCCAGCTGTTCCCCTGCTGTGCGGATGGCAATGTCTCCTGCTGCCTCCAACATCACACTACTACTGACTTTTAACCGTGGTCCACTTAGGCCTCTGGCTGTACTGTCTCTAGTATTTCCCCTGGCCTCCAACCCCGCCAGTCGCTGCTCTGATGTGCCGTCTGCACAATCCACACTTGTTCCTGTGTTACTGGGGCTCAGTCATGTCACTTGATCCCCTGATGTGTGTCCGGCAATGTCTCTTGCTCTGTCCCCATTCCCATTAATAGTTGTGGGAATGTGGACAGAGCAGGACACCTTGCCGGACACACATCAGGGGATCATCTGACGTGACTGAGCCCCAGTAACTCAGGAACAAGTGTGGATTGTGCAGACAACTCTGCAGAGCAGCAACTGCTGTGGTTGGAGGCCAGGGGAAATACTAGAGACAGTGGAGCCAGAGGCCAAAGTGGAGCATGGTTACAATCAGTAGTTGTGTACAACCAATATAAAACTCGCTCCAAGTTGGCCTCAGCCTGCTGCATGATTGACCCCTGGGCTTCAACATCGCATGTTGCTGCTCAGAAGTGTGTTTGCCACGGGTACTCCCTCCTGCCCAGCCGGGTTCCAGCACCGTCAGCTGTTTCTCGGCAGAGCCTTTGGCCTAGGTGCCTCCTTCTTGGTATCCGAGTTCCAGCAACGTCTCCTGGTCCTTGGTAGTGCTTTTTAGCACAGGTACCTCCTGCTTAGAAACCGTGTTCCAGCACCGTCAGCTGGTTCTCGGTCGTTCCATTGACTCTTGTAGCTAATGCTACCCATCCGGGTTCCAGCACCGTCAGCTGGTTCTCGGAAGTGTCTTTGGCACGGGCACTCCCTCCTGCCCAGCCTGGTTCCAGCACGCCTGCTGTTTCCGGGTAGTGTCAACGTCACTTTGCCACTGATACGTTGTCCTGTCGTGTTGCGGTCGGGTTAGCCGAGTCTATGGTGCATGCAGTTTCAGTGCTTCCTATGTGGGCTGCGGGTTCTGGTAATAAAGGCTGGTTCTGTAGTGCCAATAGGACAAGCAACAAGCACCCCCTGGAGGACTGTGGGTTTCGGTAACTGCGGCCGGCTCACGGCCTTGCAACTTTGTTTTTTTCCTGGGTACCTTCTGCTGCCCATCCGGGTTCCAGCACCATCAGCTGTTTCTCGGCAGAGCCTTTGGCCTAGGTGCCTCCTTCTTGGTATCCGAGTTCCAGCAACGTCTCCTGGTCCTTGGTAGTGCTTTGTAGCACAGGTACCTCCCGCTTAGAAACCGTGTTACAGCACCGTCAGCTAGTCCACGGTTCTCCCATTGGCTCTTGTTCCTTCTGCTGACCCACCGGGTTCCAGCACCGTCAGCTGGTCCTCGCTAGTGTCATTTGCTCTTGCAGCTTCTGCTACCCATCCGGGTTCCAGCACCGTCAGCTGGTTCTCGGCAGTGCCTTTGGCCTAGGTGCCTCCTTCTTGGTATCCGAGTTCCATCAATGTCTGCTGGTCCTTGGTAGTGCTTTGGAGCACAGGTACCTCCTGCTTAGTAATCGTGTTCCAGCAACGTCAGCTGGTCCACGGTTGTGCCATTGGCTCTTGTTCATTCTGCTGCCCCTACGGGTTCCAGTACCGTCAGCTGGTTCTCGGCAGTTCCTCAGCCTTCTTGTACCTTCTGCTACTTTTCCAAGTTCAAGCTTGTGGAAATGGTTTTTGATTCTCACTCTGGATCTCCCTGACAATGACCCTGAAGACGACGACCCTGAAGACCACACAGAAGACTACCTAAAAGATGACCCTGAAGAAGATGACCAAGAGGACAAAGAACAGGAAAACAACCACCAAGATGCAGAACAACAAGAGACAGAAGACCAAGAAGCATAAAAACCAAAAGCTGAAGAACATGAAGCATAAGACTAAAAATCAGAGCAAATTATATTATCTAATTTATAAGCAGAAGAAGACTAAGCAGTGTATGGGGGTGAGTCCGTTCCTCCTTGTGGTGCCCCTGGAAAAGGCCTGCTGCTGCAGGCCAAACTGAACGCGGACAAATCCTGTTGCAAATCTTTTGTGACAGGCTGAACGAAGGTGTAATCTTCAAACTTTTATAGATAACAACTACAGGAATGCCTGACACAAATAAGAATATGATGAAGAAGAATAGGAAGAAGATGAAGAAGTAGAATATGAAGAAGAATGAAAGAAGAAGAATAAAATAATAAGAATAAAAGAAGAAGAAAAGAAGAATAAAAAAGAAGAATAAAAGAAGAAGAAGAAGAAGAAAAAGAAGAAGATACTGCTGCTGCTGAAGATGATGAAGGAGAAAGTGTGGGAGAAGTAAAAAAGAAGGTGAAGAGCATGGAAGTAGTGAAACATACATATCTGACAAAAAATTAAAGACTTTAATATAGTCAATATCTTTGTAACTACGAACGTCTTTAAAAAAAAAAAAATCCTGCTATTCCATTTGATTGGGCTAAAGCTCTATGGCTTTAATGTCTCCTACACCTTCTACAATACATTCTACATTATTATTAGTTGTTTTTCTCCATGTAGAATTAACCAACAGGGAAAGAAAGGGTTTTTTTTAATTCCGATATTTCTGTTCCATTGACTTGAATGGGACTTCCAGGATCGGGATCGGCGATAGATTGGCCGATCCATTCCGATACGATATTTTTCAGTATCAGGTGGTATCGCTCAACACTAGCCATGACCCTTCCAATCCACTAGATAATATTTTTTGCCCTGTACCACCTTACACCCCATGATGGTGTACACCTCATACTCGTCTGAGGACAAGCTTGATGTTCCGGTAGGTGACTCTGAAAATCGGGACATGTGAACGGGCTTAAGGAGGGACACGTGGAAGGTGTCAGTGATGCCCAGGTATGGAGGAAGGGCCAGAGGGTAGACCACAGGGTTAACCTGCTCAAGGACCTTGAAGGGACCTATGAAGCGAGGCGCAAACTTAGTGGACTCAAAATGCAGCCTGATGTTATGAGCCGAGAGCCACACTAAGTCGCCGGAAGCAAAGGTGGGAGCGGGGCGTCGGTGTGCATCAGTGGAAGACCTCATTCTCTCCTTGGAGCCCCGTATGGCATCCTGAGTGCTGTCCCAAATGTCACGTGTCTCCATCGCCCTGTCTGCCATCCTAGATTCAGTGGACGACACGGGCATGGGCACAGGAATGCGCGGATGCTGGCCGTAATTAAGGAGGAATGGGGTCTGACCGGTGGAGTCGGCCACAGCGTTGTTCAAAGCCATCTTCACCCACGGCAGCAAAGATGCCCAGTCATCCTGCCTGGCCGAGACAAAATGTCGTAGATATGTGACCAGGGTCTGGTTGGCCCTCTCTATCAACCCGTTCGTCTCGGGGTGATAGGCTGAGGAGAGATTCAGCTCAATACTGGGCAGGTGACATAGCTCTCACCAATACTGAGATGCGAACTGGGGACCCCGGTCGCTGACAATCTTGTCTGGCATGCCGTGTAGGCGGAAGACATGCTTAATGAACAATACTGCCAGGCCACGTGCAGAAGGTAACCGAGAGAGTGGTACCAGGAGAAATGGTCGGTGGCAACCCAAATGAGAGTGCTGCCATTGGACTTGGGCAGTCCCACCACAAAGTCCATACCAACCATCTCCCAGGGCATGTCCACTACTGGCAGGGGGTAGAGTAGCCCAGTGGGCCGCTGCCGAGAGGACCGATTCTGGGAGCAAGAGACGCATGCCTGAATATAGTCCCTGACGAATGAGCCCAAGAGAGGACCTCCGGTCGCAGACGGGCAGGGACAAAAGTCTTGCCCGGAGGTACAGACTCAAGGGCGACCGGAGCTACGGTCCTCAGGCTCTCAGATGGGACTATCAGCCCAGGCTCCTCCTCCGATGACACCAAGGAGCGGGAGAGAGCATCAGCCTGGACGTTCTTCTCCCCGGAGAGAAAATGCAGGTTGAAGTGGAATCGGGAGAAGAACAAGGACCATCTGGCCTGGCGAGAATTTAGCCGCTGGGCTGTGTGTAAATAAACCAAGTTCTTGTGGTTGGTGAACACATGGAAAGGGTGGCAAGCCCCCTCCAGGAGGTGTCTCCACTCTGAAAAGGCCAACTTCATCGCTAGCAACTCCCTGTCCCCGATGGAATAATTCCTCTCCGCCGGTGTGAAGGTCTTAGAGAAGAAGCATGGTTGCTTCCGACCTTGAGAGTCCTTCTGGAACAGGACCGCTCCAGCACCGACGGAAGAGGCATCCACCTCCAGAATGAAGGGTTTATCCACATTGGGGCGATGTAGAATTGGAGCGCTAGCGAAATTGGACTTAATTGAAGAGAAGGCCTTGGAGACAGGTTCTGACCACAACTTGGAGTTTGCACCCTTCTTGGTGAGGGCTACCAAGGGGGCTACCAAAGTCAAGAAGTGGGGGATGAATTGGCGACAGTAATTTATGAACTGCATAAAGCGCTGCACCGCTTTGAGAGAATGGGGTTCCTGCCAATCCATTACCGCCTGTAGCTTGGCAGGATCCATGGCCAATCCCTGGGTGGAGATGATATAGCCCAGGAAAGGTAAGGACTCCTGCTCAAACACACACTTCTCCAACTTGACATAGAGGGAGTTTGCCCGCAGGAGGTCGAAAACTTTGCAAACATCTCTCCGGTGGGAGTCAATATCTGGAGAGTAGATGAGGATATCATCCAGATAGACTACTACCGAGGTGGTAAGCATATCCCAGAAGATATCGTTCACAAAGTCTTGGAAGACGGCCGGAGCATTACAGAGCCCGAAGGGCATCACCAGGTAATTATAGTGCCCATTCCTGGTGTTAAATGCCGTTTTCCATTCGTCCCCCTCACGGATGCGAATCAGGTTGCAAGCCCCCCACAGATCAAGTTTGGTAAACACTCTCACTCCCTTTAGCCTATCAAACAGCTCCAATATTAGGGGCAAAGGATACTTATTCTTAACAGTGATGGCGTTAAGACCCCTGTAATCGATGCAGGGACGTAGTTCCCCACTCTTCTTTTGGACAAAGAAGAATCCAGCCCCCGCTGGTGACACTGACTTCCCAATGAATCCTCTTGCCAGATTCTCCCTGATGTATTGAGACATTGCCTCTGTCTCCGGGAGAGATAGGGGATAGACTTGACCTCGGGGAGGCTCAGCACCAGGCAAGAGGTCAATAGGACAGTCATAGGGGCGGTGTGGGGGAAGGGTCTCCGCCGCCTTCTTGGAGAACACGTCTGCGTACTGTTGATAGTGTTTGGGGAGAGAGGAAAGATCTGCGGGGACTTTGGTGGAAGCAACCTGAACGCACTCCCTCTGATATCTACCCTCAAAGGCTTTACCCCAACCGAGAATCCTCCCCGAGGACCACTCTATATGGGGAGAGTGATACCGCAACCAGGGATCCTCTAAGAGGACATGATCGATACCCTCAGGCATGATGAGGAGGGATATCGTCTCCTAATGAGACGGAGACACCGAGAGTATCAGCGGGGCGGTCTGGTGGGTAATTTGTGAGGGTAGAGTTGCACCGTTCAACATCCTGATGGTGACTGGCTTGGCCATCATAACCAGAGGTATTGCGTGTCATTGAGCGAAGGCAGAAGATATGAAATTGCCCTCCACTCCGGAGTGCACGCAAACCTCCACCGCCAGAGTGGATGAACCGACCACAAGCGTTCCCTTAAAGGTCAGCTTGGAGCAAAATGCCGCTGATTCTAGTGAACCCCCTCCTATGTCTACTAGAGGCAAGCGTTTTCCCGACTGCTGTGAGCACCGGTTGGCAAGGTGACCAGACTGCCGGCAAACATGACAGACCACAGGTGCTCGAGCGGACTGGGACCAGGATCCCGCACAAGGAGCCCCTTGAGGCTCGGACGCCCGATCGTGAGGTTCCAGGGGTTTAGCGAAACTAGGTGCCAACCTAAACCTCTGCCTACACTGGGACTGCTCCAACCTTCACTCGATGAAGCGAAGGTCTATACAAGTGGAGACGGTGATAAGCTCCTCCAGTGTGGCAGGAACCTCCCTGGTGGCCAAAGCATCTTTCACATGGTCAACCAAGCCTCTCCAGAATGCCGGAATGAGGACCTTATCTGGCCACTCCAACTCAGAGGCCCGTGTCCGGAACTGGATGGCAAAGTGACTGACCAAGGACAAGCACTGTGATAATGCCAGTAGCCAGAGCGCGGTGTCATGGGTGACTCACGGTCCCAAGAAGACCTGCTTCAGAGTGGCCAAGAACCGCAAGGCACTCTGCACCACATGATCACCACACTCCCACAGTGATGTTGCCCACTCCAAAGCCCTGTCCGACAAGAGGGAAATGACAAATCCCACCTTAGCCCGCTCAGAGGGGAATCGTGCAGCCAACAGCTCTAGCTGTATAGAGCACTGGCTCACGAAACGACTACAAGAGGCACTATCGCCCGACAACTTCTTGGGCAGCGGGAGGTGTGACAAAGTCAGAACAGGGATGGCAGTGGACACACGGGAGACAGCCTCTGTGGCTGCCTGGAGCGCGACCGTGGTAACATCCACAGCTGAGGCTGGATGCTCAAGAGCTGCCAACCTGCCCTCCAGCTTCCGGATGTATGCAAGGAGCCGCTGCTCGTCCTCCATTACTAGCCAGACCCTGGCGCTAGTATAATGTTAGGGTTGTGGATCGCACTAAATATAAAATATAAGGAAGTGCGATCGCAACCCGGGGTCCACCGTGCAGAGATGGAAAACTGCTGCTTACTAATGGCGGAGTAGTAAGTGGACACCAGCGGGTTAACCACTGACCCGGTGTGCACTGGGGTGAACTCTGTTACTCCACAGAGCTGCTGATAGAAACACCAGAGCCTGTTAACACCACAGGACTTGGCAAAAGGAGCGCATAGCGTAAGGTCACAGGACTCAGCCTTTAGACCGCAGGACTGGAGTCCCTCTAGACCGCTCGCGCTTGGCGCCACGACTGCTGTGTGAGCAAGAGTCACTAATAGCTAAAGCGTGCAAGTGTGCACAGTGCCGCTGTCACTTGCCGCGGTTCGATAGTGCCCAGCAGTGAGCGACACCATCGGACGCTAGTGTGCGAGTGCTAGGAGCATGGTGGTGGAAGCATAGCCACCTGCTGGCGCTGACTCAAATACCCTAACTCATGTGTATCAAAGGAGGGGGTAATTTAATGAGTCATTCACCAGATTCATGCATCCATCATCACACATACCAACAACATTATGAGTCTATACTAGCCCATGGCCGTGCAACCATGCGACTCTTTTATAGCAGCGTCCTTCCGGGACCTTCCTAGTGGTCCAATGGGAGCAGCAATAGAACCTGAGCATGTGACCTCAAACCTCCAATGAGAGGACTTCCCACGGGCATGCTCAGTGGACTGAAAGAAGTACTTAGTCCCAGGAGCTGCTCGCTGCTGGCTATTGCAGGTTACAATAGCTGAACCCTGATTAGCAGCAGTAACTAAGCCAACAGCAGCAGACTGAGCAAGACGCTGAGAATGGTGTCTTTGCTCAGCAGGCTCCACTACAGCCGGAGAGGAATGGGAGACCGCAGATGGCAAGGCTCAGGATTCTTGCTGTGCAGGGACAGAAACATAAGTAAATGGAAAGTTATTATTTTTTTCCACTAAACTGTTACTTTGACCTCAAGTTTTCAATTTTTAAAAGGGATAATAGGAAAATGGGACCACAAAATTTATGCAATTTCTCCTGAGTACATCAATACCTCATATGTGATAGAAAACTACTTTAGAGGCACAGTGCAAAGCTCAGAAGGGAAGGAACACCATATTTCAATGCACAATTTGCTGGAATGGTTTGAGGGTGCCACGTCACATTGTCAGAGCCCCTGAGGTCCTTGAACTGCAGAACCCCCCCATAAATTACCTCATTTTACAAACTACACCTCGCAATGAATTTATCTAGAGGTGAAGTGATTATATTGACACCACGGGTATATCACAGAATTTTATACCATTGGGCGGTGAAAAACAAATAATTACATTTTTACCCCCAAAAAAATTTGTCTTGGCCACAGAGTTTACATTTTAACATCGCAAAATGGGCAAAAATGGCAACAAAATTGGCACACAAGTTCTGTTGTCCGTGGCAATATCCCATATGTGACTTTACAGTACTGCTTAAACTCACTTATATCTAATTGCATATTCCCTTTAACCCTTTAACGTACAATGATAGACCCAGTCCGTCATTGGATGACTCCCCCTGTTTGGTGCGGACTCCAATGATGAGCCCTCACCTTTTCTGGGACAAGACAGCTGATCTGATCAGCTGACATGTGCTCGGAACAGCCACGGGTGAAATTGTGATTCACCCGCGGCTGATAATATGTTAAATGCCGCTGTCAAACTCTGACAGCAGCATTTAACATGCACATGCAAGAAGCGCATCCTTTCCTCCTCCCTTGATGCCCTTTTCACATGACTGAGGGTCGTGATGGGTTGGCATGACAACCCGGGGTCAGGAGAAGACCCCTACGGTTGTCATTGATGGATCGCTATGAGCGCCGCCTGCAGCCCTGCTCTATGTATCAGAGCCGATCAGACAAGTGCAGCTTCTAGTCTCCCATGGAGACTATTGAAGCATGCAATAAGTAAAAGAAAGTTTTTAAAAATATAAAAAAAATTAGGTTGGCCCGTGCAAAATTTTCGTACATTGGTCGTCAGGGGCGCAGGCAATTTCAGAAAAAGCAAGGTGGTCAAATGTAAATGTATTTCATGAGCTGATGAACACAGACAGGTAGTTATATATGTACAGTAGATTGGTAATACAATAACTTGTTTTGATAAGCAGAGGCCAAAAAATGTCTTCCGGTTGAGGTGCCACCTGCAGGTCATTTTTCCTTACTGCAGGTTTATGAAAATTAATGTTTAAACTGTATTTTGTGATCAAATCGTGGATGTGTGTTTTGTTTGGCTATTTTTTTGCTGAAGGGGGCAAGCTTACCTTTCAAATGGTGTATCATTTGTGTGTGTGGGTGCAGTTTGAACGGGGATACAAAGGAATCACCGAAATACAGTGCTTAGAAATTATAGAATAGATTAAAAAAATAAAAGTTCAAATCACCCCACTTTCGCCCCATTCAAAATAAAACAATTTAAAAAAATCTAATATACACATATTTGACATCGTCGCGTTCAAAATCGCCCGATCTATCAATATAAAAAAAAATTAAATTGGTAAACGGCAAAGCGAGAAAAAAAAATTCGAAACGCCAGAATTATGTTTTTTTTGTTCACTGCAACGTTGCAATAAAATGCAATAACTGGTGATTAAAAGAACGTAACTGCACCAACATGGTATCAATAAAAACGTCAGCTCGGCATGCAAAAAATAAGCCCTCACCCAGCCCAATGTCCCGACAAATGGAGACTCTACGAGTCTAGGAAAATGGCAACTTTTTTTTTTTTTTTACAAACTTTGGAATTTTTTTTCACCACTTAGATAAAAAAAAAACCTAGGCATGTTTGGTGTCTATGAACTCGTAATGACCTGCAGAATTATAATGGCAGGTCAGTATCACTATTTAGTGAACGTAGTGAAAAAGCCAAACAAAAAAAGTGTGGGATTGCACTTTTTTTTGCAATTTCACCGCACTTGGAATTTTTTTCCCGTTTTCTTTTAAACAACATGGTTAAATCAGTGGTGTCGTTCAAAAGTACAACTCGTCCCACAAAAAACAAGCCCTCACATGGCCATTTTAATAAAATAAATAAAAAAGTTATGGTTCTGGGAAGAAGTAGAGCAAAAAATGAAAAGGCAAAATCAAAAATACCCCTGGCCGTTCAGGGGATAATATAATTAAATTCAGATGTTTATCACTGTTTTTAAAAATAAATGAAACCCTTCTTTGTAATAATTCACTATGATCCTGTATTAAATGGAAGAAAGAGACAAAGGAGAAAAGCACAAAATACATACCGATAATGCTATTTGGCTGTACCTCACTGAGTATGTTATTAAATATTTCCGCTGTAAACCTTCAAATCATGTGACAGGAACAAATTGTTTTAGAATAACTGGCAGAACTTTTCTTTAAGAGATATTTCCAAAATCAAAAGTTAGCCCCTAAGCTACGTATTTATTGCTGAGTGTTGAACTGCTGGGGTTCCCAAGCATTTAAAAAATATTACAGATCTCTGTAAAGCCCTGTGTTTTAGAGAAGAGACATGCAGAATACTATATGCATTACTTACAGAAATACCTTAAAAAGGTGAGTACTAGAGATGAGCGACTTTGCCTTTTTTAGGGTCGAGTCGGGTTTCATGAAACCCGACTTTCTCAAAAGTCGAGTCGAAAGAAATCGGACGACTATAAGGAAAAGTCTGGGTCTGACTGAAACACGAAACCCAATGCAAGTCAATGGGGAAGCAAAGTTGTCAGGGAGTGGAGGACAGTAAACACACTTACAGTGCCCATTTCAATGCCAACAACATCAATTCTTATTACTTAAGCTTGTCAACCTTAATTTACTTTATAATAATAGTTACTCATTGAAAACTAGGGGTTATTTGGCTAAAGTTGTGGGGGGGTAGGGCTGGCTCCAGGTTTTTGTGTGTCCCGGACCAAAGAGTGTCAGTGAGCTCCTTTAACACATAACACAATCCATGATGCTCCGATACGGCAGAGAAATAGTGGTATAGTACAATGAAAAATACTTCACTTCTTACATGGCATGACTGATATCTATTTTACATTCATCAATAGCTAAAAAAACGGACAGTATATTACTCCATACAGTATTATGGCCACCACATAGTGCGCCATAGAGAATAATGAGCCCCATATATTTCTCCATACAGAATAAATGGTCCCGTATTATGTTCCATACAGTATATGATGAGCTCCACATAATGCTACAGTATATGTTGGTCCCCATGGATGATGCTCCACTGTCTTATGGGCCCAAATAATACTCCATATATAATGGGCCCCATTTCTAATGCTCCAGTGTATGATGGGCCCCGTAAATGCTGCTCCAGTGTCTGATGTCCCCCATTTGGAATGCTCCAGTACATGATGGGCCTCATGGATGATTCTCCAGTGTATGATGGGCCCAAATGATGCTCCATATATAATGGGCCCCATTTCTAATGCTCCAGTGTTTAATGGGCCCCATAGATGCTGCTCCAGTGTCTGATCTGCCCCATTTCGAATTTTCCAGTATATGATGGTCCCCATGGACGATGCTCCAGTGTGTTATGGGCCCAAATTATGCTCCATATATAATGGGCCCCATTTATAACTCTCCAGTGTATAATGTATCCCATAAATGCTGCTCCAGTGTCTGATGTCCCCCATTTGGAATGCTCCAGTATGTGATGGGACTCATGGATGATGCTCCAGTGTATGATGGGCCCAAATAATGCTCCATATATAATCTGCCCTATTTAGAATGCTCAAGGATATGATGGGCCCCATGAATGATGCTCCAGTGTCTTATGGGCCCAAATAATGCTCCATATATAATGGGCCCCATTTCTAATGCTCCAGTGTATAATGGGCCCTGTAAATACTGCTCCAGTGTCTGATGTCCCCCATTTGGAATGCTCCAGTATATGATGGGCCCAAATAATGCTCCGTATATAATCTTACTCATTTAGAATGCTCCAGTATATGATGGGCCCCATAGATGATGCTCCAGTGTATAATAGGCCCCATATCTCATTCTTCAGTGTATAGTGCTCCCCAAAAATTGATCCCAACCTTTAAAAAAACTAAATACCTTTCCTCGCTGGGCACTGCTCTACTCTGGACTCCTCAGCGTCAATATCTTCCAGCTACCTGCACTTGGACTGTTTAGGCAGAGGGCATACAGACATGATGTAATCGCGCTCTCTGACCTGAATGTCACTGTCAGGAGACACGGAAGACGTCACGGCGGTAGAGCGGGGAGAGGTAAGTATTGCAAGTGCTGTGGCCCCGAGCAAGCAGGGGGGCCCACTCGTGGGCGACGGCTCTGGCACTGGGCCCCTCATAGTATGCCGGTGTGTCTGATGGTGAGTGGGCCCTCCCACCGGCAGAGACACTTATGCATACTATGAGGGGCCCTGTGCCAGTGCCGTCACCCACAAGCCCACAAGTATGCCCCCCACCTGCTCAGTGAACCGGCACTTTCATCTGCACTTTCCTCTGTGTCACTGTGTAAGGTGCTATAGTATGCGGGAAGGGGCACCTGAGTTTCATCAGAGTCAGATTCTAGCTCTGTAAAGTGCGAGGGGAATGTAGTGCTGTTGGTGAATGTACCAGCAGAATCATCTAGCAGTGGCTGTGCATCAGTGTACTCCATCTCTGATTCATGTTGGACTGGCGAATTCAGGATTTCACTTGATAACCCAGGCATGGTATGTGAAAAGAGCTCCATGGAGTAATCTGAAGTGTGGGCTGCTGCATCCTTCACTTTTGGTGGGGGTGAAGGACACAAGGAAAGGGGTTGTTCCTGACCAGAAGCCTGCACTGACGACTCAGTGCTTGCATTTTTTGCAACTTCAGAAGAGGAGGCGATAGAGCTGGAGACTGTTTCGACAATGTAAGCCAAAACCAGTTCCTGATGCTCCGGCTTTAAAAGCGGTTTTCCTACTCCGAGAAAAAGGAGCCTTCCAGGCCTTCAGGAGCAAGACCATGCCACAGTCTCAACACCTCCTGCCTTACCTGGTATTGTACTTTTGTCACTACCAGCAGATGCACCACCACCACCATTAGTACCAGCTTGCCACCCCTGCCCATGTCCACAGCCTCTTACACCATACTTCCTAATTTTTGTTAAAATGGACCCAAAATACCAGCAGATATATGGTACTGTATCAGAAGCGTACAGCTTTATACAGTGTAGGGGTCATTGTAAATCTCCGTATATATATTTCCAGAGTCAGACACGGACGCTCACAGGCTCAGTATGAATTGGACAATGCTATAAAAAGTTGAAAAAGGGTACAGTATCAACAGTTACAAGGTATGTATAGTATAGTTTAAACATTCTAAATCTCTGTATATATTTCAGTAAGCAGACACAGATGCTCTCAAGCTCAGTATGGATTGCACCACAATATAAAAAGCAGTAAAAGGGTAATGGATCAGAAGCATACAGCTTTATACAGTGTAGGGGTCATTGTAAATCTCCGTATATATTTCAAGAGTCAGAAACAGACTCTAACTGGCTCAGTAGGATTTGCACAATACTATAAAAAGTTGAAAAAGGGTACAGTAACACAATATACCAGGTATATACTTTATAGTCTAGTTTAAAGATGATGTCTTTGGGCGACAAAAGACACACCGCAAAGGTACTGGCCGACTACTTGCATCAACAAACTGAGTCATGGCTGGGCAGTCTACATCTTGAGCCAGGCAAGGTAGTCAGTGATAACAGCTGGAATTTTGTGGCAGCCATAGCCCTTGCAAAACTCAGACACATACCTTGCCTGGCTCACACCTTAAACCTGGTGGTGCAGTGCTTCCTAAATAATTATCCAGAGTTAACAGCCCTGCTCAGCAAGGTGAGAAGACTGTGCTCACACATCCGTCACTCGCCTGTACACTCCAGTACTATACAGAAGCTGCAGCGATCGCTCCAACTCCAAAAGCACCGCCTAATCATAGACCTTTGTTGTGAGTTCATTCTCTTGTACACCAGTTGTGATTTCTCCTTCCAGACTCCCTCTGGTGGTAACAGGAGGTAGTGAGGCTGATTTAATCAGTAGAGATCTGCCACCTGATAATGAGGATGACGATTGGACCTCAGGAATCTCAGACTGGATTTAAGACAGCCGATGCCCTATTCCGCTACTGGTGATTCCTTCTGGCTTGTCAGGTCTTGGTTTTCAGCTCTGTTCCAGTCATCTAAAGCTAAGTTTTTCTGCCAATGTTCACACTTGATTTTGTTGGTCTATTCAGTTTTTTGTGTGGTCAGCCTGCCCCGGCTGGGGCGGCGCTGAATTTCCACTCTTATTTATCTGTATTTGCCAATTTGCTTTATGTCCCTTACTAGATTGGCCTCTTTTTGCTCTGTCTCAGAATATTTCAGAGTGCTGATATAGTGGGAGAAGTCTAGTGACTTCAGGGTTAATTTTGCTATCAGAAGTGTTGGACATTATTTTTGTAGGGTTTTTTGCAGATTGCAGACAGTGTCTTTCCTTTCCTTTCTAGTTAGTTTGGGCCCCATCGTTTGCTCAGCCTATTTTCCTGCCTCTGTTTGTGCTTTCATCTTGTTTCACCGTCAATACATGTGTGGGGGCTGTCTTTCCTTTGGGGTCTGCTCTGGGGCAGATAGTTTTCCCCTTTTTATACTTCAGGCTTATTTGGTCCTCCGGCTGTGACGAAGCATCTAGGAACATTGTAGGTACGCTCCACGGCTGCTGCTAGTTGTGTGGTTAGGATCAGGGATCTGCAATCTGCATAGTTACCAGCCTCTCTGGTTTTCTGTGACCTAGCTTGTTTTGTATTTTCTCCTCGGTGACCCATTCATAACAGACGTTGCAACAAGGTGGAACTCCACCCTGCACATTGTTGAGAGGCTGTGCGAACAGAGGCAGGCTGTAATGCATTTGTGGGAAGATACACGGACAGGCAGTTTGAGGGAAGACATGGAATTGTTGGGTGTGCAGTGGTCAAAGCTGAAAGACCTCTGTAAAGTCCTTCAGTGTTTTGAGGAATGCACAAGGCTGATGAGCGAAGACGACGCCATCATAAGCATGAGAAAACCACTTATGGGTCTGCTCATGCAAACTTTGATGCACATTAAGGATCAGGCATCTGCAGCAGAGGAGGAGGAAGAGGAGGAGGGAAGCCTTGATGACAGTCAGCCATTGTCAGCGAGGGAAACTGACCTGGACAAGGTGGAGGAAGAGGAGGAGGAGGATGAGGGGGATGATTATTTTGGGGAGGAGGATGCTTTTCAGGGGCCAAGAGATAATGTTGGCGTGCCAAGGTCAGGTACAGGGTTTATGCGTGACTGGAGGGATGTGGATTTCCAAGAAAGTGCTCCTCCACCCACCACTGGCAGTGCATCATTGACACCTGGAACAATGGCCCACATGTGTTATTATGCCTTGCGGATCCTAAAAAGGGACCCCCGCTCATTTGCCAAAATGATGAAGGATGATGACTACTGGCTGACCACATCCTGGATCCACGCTATAAAGGCAAATTACAAAACATCATGCCACAGGAGAACCTAGAGATAATATTGGCGAACAATCAAGCAACTCTAGTAAACCGTTTGTTGGAGGCATTACCAGCACACAGCACTGGTGTTGGTTCTCCCATGAGCCGTAAAGGCCAAAATGGAAGAGGTGTTCATGGTGCACACAGCCGAAGTGGCATTGGAGACAGGGGTTTTATAACCATGTTGTGGACTGATTTTTCAAGTACCGCTCACACGACTACTAATACTGAATCGATTGCAAGTGACAGGAGACAGCAGTTGTCATCTATGGTTACAAACTACTTCTCTCATATCGATGTTCTCCCTCACAGGTCATTCCCCTTTGACTATTGGGCCTGTAAACTGGACACCTGGCCTGAATTGGCACAATATGCCTTACAGGAGCTCACTTGCCCTGCTGCTAGTGTGTTATCTGAAAGAGTCTTCAGTGCTGCTGGATCAATCCTGACAGAAAAAAGGACCCATCTGTCGACCCAAAATGTTGATGATCTAGCCTTCATTAAAATGAACCAAGCATGGGTTTCCAAGGAATTTGTCCCACCTTCCCCTGATGACACATAGGTGGCAATAAAAATGGCTCGCTTTTGTCCTCCTCTTCCTCGTACTTCTCCACTTTCTCCATTTGCAGCTGCTGAATGTACAGCCTAGACATCAACATATGGCATTTTTTCAACCTCCCTAACTGGGCTGCCCCCCCATGGCCGTGGTCATCGCCTGGTGCACCTGGGCAAGTGTCGTTGCCCTGAAGAGGTGGGTGGGCCCACTCTTGGGCGATGGTACAATGAAGTGACTCTGATGGTGGGGGGCCCACTCGCCGTCAGACACACTGGCATACTATGAGGGTCCCTGTGCCAGTACCGCCGCCCACGAGTGTGCCCTCCTGCTTGCTCAGGGCCCAAGCACTTGCAAGACTTACCGCTCCCTGCTCAACCACTGAGTAGTCTGGCCAGTTAAATCCTTCACAGGGATGGGCACTACAACTTTGCTGAACTGATTGATGATGGTTAAAACTTAGCTATGGCCAGTCCTGCTGGACTCTACCTTCAGATGATCAATGGCTACCATTTGTAATGGATGTCGACTCACAATCGGATGCAGAGGTGCTTTATGATCAGCTTTCACAGTTTTCCTAGTCACAGACGTGTGACATTCCTGCCACCATTTTTCAATGTCTCCTCTCATGGCAATCCAATAGAATCGCATACGGCCTGTGGCTTCTGTCTTTTGCACTCCAAAGTGAACAGACAGATCATGATAGGCAGTGAGGACCATGTGTACATCTCTCCCTGTGATCACAATCTGATGGAGACGAGCAACGGTGATGGGATCCACGCTACTGCTATACAGCAACCCTTTATTCACAAACAACCGTTTTCGCAGTCTCCACAGACAAATTAATTGAAGGTCAGCATTGCCTCTGCGAATCCTCCCTGGAGTTTTTCCCGTGATTAGTAATTTCAAAAATGTCTGCAATCACTTAGCTTTCCGTCTGGAGTTGTATCCATCTTGTTTCCTGTAGCGGATAGTCTGGACTGGCTTACTGACACTGAAATATATAAGAATATTTAAAATTACCCCAACACTGTATACTGTTGTACGCTTTGAATACATTTCTCTTTCTCTAATTTTTATATTCTGGTGTAATCCATACTGAGCCTGTGAGAGTTTGTGTCTGACTCTTTCAAACTATAGGGAGATTTAGAATGACACCAACACTGTATGCAGCTGTACGCTTGTAATATATTACCCTTTTTGGACTTTTTATATTCTTGTCTAATCCATACTGAGCCTGTGAGTGTACTTTTCTGACTCTGGATATATAGACGGATATTTCCAATTACCCCTGGACTGTATACACCTTGCATCTGCTGATACAGTACCTTTTTTCAACATGTTTGAGTACGGTTAAATCCATACTGACTGAGTGAGCGGGTGTGGTTGACTCATGAATAGTGTTGAGCGATACCGTTCGATACCCAAAAATATCGTATCGGATGGTATCGCCCGATACGAAAAAAATATCGGGTATCGCCGATTCCGATACCGGAAGTCCCATTCAAGTCAATGGGACTTCCGGTATCGGAATTAAAAAAAGGCCTTTATTTCCTTGTTGGCTAATTCTACATAATTGAAAACAAATAAGAATCATGTAGAATGTATTGTGGGAGGTGGAGGAGACATTAAAAGCATAGTGGTTTATTCAAATCACATGGCATAGCATTAATTCCAATTTTTTTTTTTGAAGACGTTCGGAGTTAAAAAGATATTGACTATGTTAACTTTTTTATGTTTAGTCAGATATGTATGTTTCGCAACTTCCATGCTCTTCACCTTCTTTTGTACTTCTCCCACACTTTCTCCTTCATGATCCGCAGCAGTAGCATTTTTTTCAGCAACTTTTTCTTCACCTTATTCATCTTCTTCTTCTTCACCTTCTTCCCATTAATTTTTTTTTTCCATTCTTCATATTCTTCTTATTCAGCTATTATTAATTTTCATATGCTATTTCTTCATCTTCTTCCTATTCTTCTTTTTCTTCATTTTCTTATGGTGACAGGCATTCCTGTAGTACTTATCTATAAAAGTTATAAGATTACACCTTACGTTCTGCCTGTCACAAAAGATTTACAACATGATTTGTCCGCGTTCAGTTTGGCCTGCAGCAGCAGGCATTTTCCAGGGGCACCACGAGGAGGAACGGACTCACCCCCATTTACTGCTTAGTCTTCTTCTGCTTATAATTTTGATTTCTTCTATGCTGATTTTTTGTCTTATGCTTAATGTTCTTCTGCTTTCTGTTCTTCTGCTTTTGCTTCTTCTCCTTCTTGTTCTTCTGTCTTTTGTTCTGTATCTTGGTGGTTGTCTTCATGTTCTTTGTCCTCTTGATCTTATTATTTAGGGTCATATTTCTGGTCTTCTTTGGTGTGGTCTTCAGGGTTGCCATCATCAGGGTCATCGTCATGGAGATCAATTGTCAAAGACAATTTCAAAAAGCTTGATCTTGGAAATGTAGCAGAAGGTACAAGAAGGCTGAGAAACTGGCGAGAACCAGCAGACAGTGCTGGCACCCGGATGGGTAGCAGAAGAAACAAGAGCCAATGGCACTACCGAGGACCAACTGACGGTGCTGGACCACGGTTACTAAGCAGAAGGTACCTGTGCTAAAAAGCACTACCAAGGACCAGCTGACGGTGCTGGACCTCAGATACCGAGATGGAGGCACCTAGGCCAAAGGCTGTGGCGAGAACCAGCAGACAGTGCTGACACCCGGATGGGTAGCAGAAGGAACAAGAGCCAATGGCACTACCGAGGACCAACTGACGGTGCTGGACCACGGTTACTAAGCAGAAGGTACCTGTGTTAAAAGCACTACCAAGGACCAGCTGACGGTGCTGGACCTCGTATACCGAGATGGAGGCACCTAGGCCAAAGGCTCTGGCGAGAACCAGCAGACAGTGCTGGAACCCGGGTGGGTAGCAGAAGGTACCCATTGAAAGCAAAGTAGCCAGGCCGCAAGCCGGCCGCAGTTACCGAAACCCACAGTCCTACAGGGGGTCCATGTCCCATTGGCACTACGGATCCAGCCTTCAGTGCCAGTTCCCACAGCCCACATAGGAGTCACCTAAACTGCAGGCACCGTAGAGTCGGCTAACCCGGCCGCAAGACGACAGGACAACGGATTGGTGGCATAGTGACCTTGACACTACCCGGAAACAGCAGGCGTGCTGGAACCAGGCTGGGCAACAGGGAGTCCCCGTGCCAAAGACACTGCCGAGAACCAGCTGACGGTGCTGGAACCCAGATGGGTAGCAAAAGCTACAAGAGCCAATGGCACTACCGAGGAACAGCTGACGGTGCTGGACCACGGTTACTAGGCAGGAGGTACCTGTGCTAGAAAGCACTACCAAGGACCAGCTGACGGTGCTGGACCTCGGATACCGAGATGGAGGCACCTAGGCCAAAGGCTCTGGCGAGAACCAGCAGACAGTGCTGGAACCCGGGTGGGTAGCAGAAGGTACCCATTGAAAGCAAAGTAGCCAGGCCGCAAGCCGGCTGCAGTTACCGAAACCCACAGTCCTACAGGGGGTCCATGTCCCATTGGCACTACGGATCTAGCCTTCAGTGCCAGCTCCCGCAGCCCACATAGGAGTCACCTAAACTGCAGGCACCGTAGAGTCGGCTAACCCGGCCGCAAGACGACAGGACAACGGATTGGTGGCATAGTGACCTTGACACTACCCGGAAACAGCAGGCGTGCTGGAACCAGGCTGGGCAACAGGGAGTCCCCGTGCGAAAGACACTGCCGAGAACCAGCTGACGGTGCTGGAACCCAGATGGGTAGCAAAAGCTACACGAGCCAATGGCACTACCGAGGAACAGCTGACGGTGCTGGACCACGGTTACTAGGCAGGAGGTACCTGTGCTAGAAAGCACTACCAAGGACCAGCTGACTGTGCTGGACCTCGGATACTGAGATGGAGGCACCTAGGCCAAAGGCTCTGGCGAGAACCAGCAGACAGTGCTGGAACCCGGGTGGGTAGCAGAAGGTACCCATTGAAAGCAAAGTAGCCAGGCCGCAAGCCGGCCGCAGTTACCGAAACCCACAGTCCTACAGGGGGTCCATGTCCCATTGGCACTACGGATCCAGCCTTCAGTGCCAGTTCCCGCAGCCCACATAGGAGTCACCTAAACTGCAGGCACCGTAGAGTCGGCTAACCTGGCCGCAAGACGACAGGACAACGGATTGGTGGCATAGTGACCTTGACACTACCCGGAAACAGCAGGCGTGCTGGAACCAGGCTGGGCAACAGGGAGTCCCCGTGCCAAAGACACTGCCGAGCACAACTGGCATTGTTTGTGCCCAGGGACAATCATGGTGTAGGCCGAGGCCTACTTGGTGGTAGTTTTAGATTGTTTGTAGGCTACAACAGACTGTCAACGTGCTCCAATTAGGCATCTGTCTCCACTCTGTTTCCAGGATTTCACGTGACCAACAACACGGCCAGTTTATGCGTACATCAGCCGTCTGCCCAATCCACACGTGTTGCTGTGTTACTGGGATTCTGTAATGACAGCAGATCCCCTGATGTGTGTCTGCCACTGTCTCCTGCTCTGTCCACATTCCCACCGCTTGCAGTGGGAAGGTGGACAGCGCAGGAGAAAGTGGCGGACACATATTGAGGGATCTGCTGACGTTACAGAACCCCAGTAACACAGGAACACGTGTGGAATGCGTGGATGGCAACTGTGAGCAGGAACTGGCGGTGTTGGAGGTCAGGGGAAATACTAGAGACAGAGTGGAGACAGAGGCCAAATCAGAGAATGTTTAAATCTGAAGTAGCTAAAATTTGGAGGCAGCAGCAGTTTGCCCGCCACACAGCAGGGGATCAGCTGACGTTACCGAACCCCACTTTCACATGAACGAGTGTGTTTTTCTGTGTGGACAGCACTTCCGAGCACCAACTAGCGTTGTTGGAACCCAGGGACAATCATGGTGCAGGCCGAGGCCTACTAGGAGCCAGGTGTAAAGCTGAGGTATTTTGACTTTGGAGGGAGCAGGACACTTTGCCCTCCACACAGCGGGGGATCAGCTGACGTTACTGACCCCCACTTTCACATGAACGAGTGTGTTTTTCTGTGTGGACAGCACTTCTGAGCACCAACTAGCGTTGTTGGAGCCCAGGGAGAACCAGGGTGCAGGCCGAGGCCTACTTGGTGGCAGTTTTACAGTGTTTGTAGGCTACAACAGACTGTCAACGTGCTCCAATTAGGCATCTGTCTCCACTCTGTTTCCAGGATTTCACGTGACTACCAACACCGCCAGTTTATGCGTACAGTAGCCGTCTGCCCAATCCACACGTGTTGCTGTGTTACTGGGATTCTGTAATGTCAGCAGATCCCCTGATGTGTGTCTGCCATTGTCTCCTGCTCTGTCCACCTTCCCACCGCTTGCAGTGGGAAGGTGGACAGCGCAGGAGACAGTGGCGGACACATATTGGGGGATCTGCTGACGTTACAGAACCCCAGTAACACAGGAACACGTGTGGAATGCGTGGACGGCAACTGTGAGCAGGAACTGGCGGTGTTGGAGGTCAGGGGAAATACTAGAGACAGAGTGGAGACAGAGGCCAAATCAAAGAATGTTTAAATCTGAAGTAGTTACAATTTGGAGGCAGCAGCAGTTTGCCCTCCACACAGCAGGGGATCAGCTGACGTTACTGACCCCCACTTTCACATGAACGAGTGTGTTTTTCTGTGTGGACAGCACTTCTGAGCACCAACTAGCGTTGTTGGAGCCCAGGGAGAACCAGGGTGCAGGCCGAGGCCTACTTGGTGGCAGTTTTACAGTGTTTGTAGGCTACAACAGACTGTCAACGTGCTCCAATTAGGCATCTGTCTCCACTCTGTTTCCAGGATTTCATGTGACTACCAACACCGCCAGTTTATGCGTACAGTAGCCGTCTGCCCAATCCACACGTGTTGCTGTGTTACTGGGATTCTGTAATGTCAGCAGATCCCCTGATGTGTGTCTGCCATTGTCTCCTGCTCTGTCCACCTTCCCACCGCTTGCAGTGGGAAGGTGGACAGCGCAGGAGACAGTGGCGGACACATATTGGGGGATCTGCTGACGTTACAGAACCCCAGTAACACAGGAACACGTGTGGAATGCGTGGACGGCAACTGTGAGCAGGAACTGGCGGTGTTGGAGGTCAGGGGAAATACTAGAGACAAAGTGGAGACAGAGGCCAAATCAAAGAATGTTTAAATCTGAAGTAGTTACAATTTGGAGGCAGCAGCAGTTTGCCCTCCACACAGCAGGGGATCAGCTGACGTTACTGACCCCCACTTTCACATGAACGAGTGTGTTTTTCTGTGTGGACAGCACTTCCGAGCACCAACTAGCGTTGTTGGAACCCAGGGACAATCATGGTGCAGGCCGAGGCCTACTAGGAGCCAGGTGTAAAGCTGAGGTATTTTGACTTTGGAGGGAGCAGGACACTTTGCCCTCCACACAGCGGGGGATCAGCTGACGTTACTGACCCCCACTTTCACATGAACGAGTGTGTTTTTCTGTGTGGACAGCACTTCTGAGCACCAACTAGCGTTGTTGGAGCCCAGGGAGAACCAGGGTGCAGGCCGAGGCCTACTTGGTGGCAGTTTTACAGTGTTTGTAGGCTACAACAGACTGTCAACGTGCTCCAATTAGGCATCTGTCTCCACTCTGTTTCCAGGATTTCACGTGACTACCAACACCGCCAGTTTATGAGTACAGTAGCCGTCTGCCCAATCCACACGTGTTGCTGTGTTACTGGGATTCTGTAATGTCAGCAGATCCCCTGATGTGTGTCTGCCACTGTCTCCTGCTCTGTCCACATTCCCACCGCTTGCAGTGGGAAGGTGGACAGCGCAGGAGACAGTGGCGGACACAAATTGGGGGATCTGCTGACGTTACAGAACCCCAGTAACACAGGAACACGTGTGGAATGCGTGGACGGCAACTGTGAGCAGGAACTGGCGGTGTTGGAGGTCAGGGGAAATACTAGAGACAGAGTGGAGACAGAGGCCAAATCAGAGAATGTTTAAATCTGAAGTAGTTACAATTTGGAGGCAGCAGCAGTTTGCCCTCCACACAGCAGGGGATCAACTGACGTTACTGAACCCCACTTTCACATGAACGAGTGTGTTTTTCTGTGTGGACAGCACTTCCGAGCACCAACTAGCGTTGTTGGAACCCAGGGACAATCATGGTGCAGGCCGAGACCTACTAGGAGCCAGGTGTAAAGCTGAGGTATTTTGACTTTGGAGGGAGCAGGACACTTTGCCCTCCACACAGCGGGGGATCAGCTGACGTTACTGACCCCCACTTTCACATGAACGAGTGTGTTTTTCTGTGTGGACAGCACTTCTGAGCACCAACTAGCGTTGTGGGAGCCCAGGGAGAACCAGGGTGCAGGCCGAGGCCTACTTGGTGGCAGTTTTACAGTGTTTGTAGGCTACAACAGACTGTCAACATGCTCCAATTAGGCATCTGTCTCCACTCTGTTTCCAGGATTTCACGTGAAAACCAACACCGCCAGTTTATGCGTACAGTAGCCGTCTGCCCAATCCACACGTGTTGCTGTGTTACTGGGATTCTGTAATGTCAGCAAATCCCCTGATGTGTGTCTGCCACTGTCTCCTGCTCTGTCCACATTCCCACCGCTTGCAGTGGGAAGGTGGACAGCGCAGGAGACAATGGCGGACACATATTGGGGGATCTGCTGATGTTACAGAACCCCAGTAACACAGGAACACGTGTGGAATGCGTGGACGGCAACTGTGAGCAGGAACTGGCGGTGTTGGAGGTCAGGGGAAATACTAGAGACAGAGTGGAGACAGAGGCCAAATCAGAGAATGTTTAAATCTGAAGTAGTTACAATTTGGAGGCAGCAGCAGTTTGCCCTCCACACAGCAGGGGATCAGCTGACGTTACTGAACCCCACTTTCACATGAACGAGTGTGTTTTTCTGTGTGGACAGCACTTCCGAGCACCAACTAGCGTTGTTGGAACCCAGGGACAATCATGGTGCAGGCCGAGGCCTACTAGGAGCCAGGTGTAAAGCTGAGGTATTTTGACTTTGGAGGGAGCAGGACACTTTGCCCTCCACACAGCGGGGGATCAGCTGACGTTACTGACCCCCACTTTCACATGAACGAGTGTGTTTTTCTGTGTGGACAGCACTTCTGAGCACCAACTAGCGTTGTGGGAGCCCAGGGAGAACCAGGGTGCAGGCCGAGGCCTACTTGGTGGCAGTTTTACAGTGTTTGTAGGCTACAACAGACTGTCAACATGCTCCAATTAGGCATCTGTCTCCACTCTGTTTCCAGGATTTCACGTGAAAACCAACACCGCCAGTTTATGCGTACAGTAGCCGTCTGCCCAATCCACACGTGTTGCTGTGTTACTGGGATTCTGTAATGTCAGCAAATCCCCTGATGTGTGTCTGCCACTGTCTCCTGCTCTGTCCACATTCCCACCGCTTGCAGTGGGAAGGTGGACAGCGCAGGAGACAATGGCGGACACATATTGGGGGATCTGCTGATGTTACAGAACCCCAGTAACACAGGAACACGTGTGGAATGCGTGGACGGCAACTGTGAGCAGGAACTGGCGGTGTTGGAGGTCAGGGGAAATACTAGAGACAGAGTGGAGACAGAGGCCAAATCAGAGAATGTTTAAATCTGAAGTAGTTACAATTTGGAGGCAGCAGCAGTTTGCCCTCCACACAGCAGGGGATCAGCTGACGTTACTGAACCCCACTTTCACATGAACGAGTGTGTTTTTCTGTGTGGACAGCACTTCCGAGCACCAACTAGCGTTGTTGGAACCCAGGGACAATCATGGTGCAGGCCGAGGCCTACTAGGAGCCAGGTGTAAAGCTGAGGTATTTTGACTTTGGAGGGAGCAGGACACTTTGCCCTCCACACAGCAGGGGATCAGCTGATGTTACTGAACCCCACTTTCACATGAACGAGTGTGTTTTTCTGTGTGGACAGCACTTCCGAGCACCAACTAGCGTTGTTGGAACCCAGGGACAATCATGGTGCAGGCCGAGGCCTACTAGGAGCCAGGTGTAAAGCTGAGGTATTTTGACTTTGGAGGGAGCAGGACACTTTGCCCTCCACACAGCAGGGGATCAGCTGACGTTACTGACCCCCACTTTCACATGAACGAGTGTGTTTTTCTGTGTGGACAGCACTTCTGAGCACCAACTAGTGTTGTTGGAGCCCAGGGAGAACCAGGGTGCAGGCCGAGGCCTACTTGGTGGCAGTTTTACAGTGTTTGTAGGCTACAACAGACTGTCAACGTGCTCCAATTAGGCATCTGTCTCCACTCTGTTTCCAGGATTTCACGTGACTACCAACACCGCCAGTTTATGCGTACAGTAGCCGTCTGCCCAATCCACACGTGTTCCTGTGTTACTGGTGTTCTGTAATGTCAGCAGATCCCCTGATGTTTGTCTGCCAATTTCTCCTGCTCTGTCCACATTCCCACCGCTTGCAGTGGGAAGGTGGACAGCGCAGGAGACAGTGGCGGACACACAATGGGGGATCTGCTGACGTAACAGAACCCCAGTAACACAGAAACACGTGTGGAATGCGTGGACGGCAACTGTGAGCAGGAACTGGCGGTGTTGGAGGTCAGGGGAAATACTAGAGACAGAGTGGAGACAGAGGCCAAATCAGAGAATGTTTAAATCTGAAGTAGCTAAAATTTGGAGGCAGCAGCAGTTTGCCCGCCACACAGCAGGGGATCAGCTGACGTTACCGAACCCCACTTTCACATGAACGAGTGTGTTTTTCTGTGTGGACAGCACTTCCGAGCACCAACTGGCGTTGTCGGAGCCCAGGGAAAATGAGGTAGTAGGCCGAGACCTACTTGGAGCCAGGTGTAAATCTGAGGTTGTTTGACTGTGGAGGGAGCAGGACACTTTGCCATACACACAGCAGGGGATCAGCTGACGTTACCGAACCCCACTTACACATGAGTGAGTGTTTTGTCTGTGCGGACAGCACTTCTGAGCACCAACTGGCGGTGTCGGAGCCCAGGGAAAATCAGGTAGTAGGCCGAGGCCTACTTGGTGGCAGTTTGCGATTGTTTCTAGACTACTACTAACTGTCAACGTACTCCAATTAGGCCTCTGTCTTCACTCTGTTTCGAGTATTTCCGCTGGCTTCCAACCACACCAGTTGCTGCTCTGAAATGCCGTCTGCACAACCCACACTTGTTCCTGTGTTACTGGGGTTCTGTAACAGCAGCTTCTCCCTAGAGGTGAGTCAGGCAATGTCTCCTGCTCTGTCCACATTTCCACTACAAGTAGTGGGAATGTAGACAAAGCAGGAGACATTGCCGTGCTCAACTCTGGAGATGAGCAGATGTTACAGGACCCAGGTACCACAGGAACAAGTGTGGATTGTGCAGATGGCACTTGAGAGCAGAAACAGGTGGTGTTGTAGGCTGGAGGAAATACTCAAAACAGAGTGGAGACAGAGGGCAAATCAGAGAACATATTAAATCAGAGGTAGTCAGAAGTTGTAGGCAGCAGGAGAGTTTGCCGTACACACAGCAGGGGATCAGCTGACGTTACCGAACCCCACTTACACATGAGAGAGTGTTTTGTCTGTGCGGACAGCACTTCTGAGCATCAACGGGCGTTGCTGTAGCCCAGGAAATAAAGTTCAGGTCATAGAAACATGAACACAACAGGAGACCTGGATCCTGTTGCCAGCCAATTATTTATTCTGGAAGAGGACTGGCAAATTCAGGTGAGATCCAGGCCTTGTTCATTTTCACAAAAGTAAGCCGGTCAACATTATCGGCGGATAGTCGCGTGCGACGGTCTGTTACCACACCACCTGCAGCACTAAAGACACGTTCCGATAATACACTGGCAGCAGGGCAAGCCAGCACCTCCAATGCATACTGGCTAAGCTCTGGCCATGTATCCAGCTTAGAGACCCAATACTTGAACGGGGAAGAGCCGTCTGGGAGAACACTAACAGGGCACGACAAGTAGTCTGTCACCATCTGACGGAAACGTTGCCTCCTGCTGACTGGAGCCGTCTGTGATGGTGTAGCCGTTTGTGGCGGTCCCACAAAACTTTTCCACATTTGGGCCATACTGGCCTTGCCTTGTCCTGCGGCACTGCCTCTGCTACCTCTTTGTGCAGAGCTTCCTCCACTGCCTCTACCCACATGGCTGCTTTGAAAAGCACTACCAGCAACACTTGTGGGGGGAATGGAGAACATGATGGCCTGCACAAGTGTTTCTTGGTACTCCCGCATTTTTCGCTCCCGGTTCAACTGTGGTATGAGGCTTTGTAAGTTGTCCCGGTAGCGAGGATCTAGGAGGGTGTACACCCAATAATCAGCCGTGTGGAGAATGTTGGCGATGCGGCAGTCATTTAACAAGCACTGCAGCATGAAATCAACCATGTGCTGCAGACTGCCAACTGGACCGGAAACGCTGTCCCCAGCTTGAGGCAGCATCTCTGCCTGCTCAGCATCACCCCACCCTCGCTGTACACACTGACTACTAGAGCCTTGTGTACCTCCCTCCTCTGGAGAGATGTGTTCCTCCTCCTCCATTGACTCCTCGTCATCCTCCTCACTAAGTGTCCCCTGCCTGGGCCTTTGTGTGGAAGCACGTTGCGCAGACTTGCCAGAAGCAGATGGCATTTCTGACTGCTCATCCTCGACCTCTTCAAAAACCTCCTCACTTAGTGCTTGTAAGGTTTTTTGAAGCAGACAGATGAGGGGGACAGTCATGCTGATTAGTGCATCATCTGCACTGGCCATCCGCGTGGAGTCATCGAAGGCACGCAAAACTTGGCAGATGTCCCTCATAGTGGCCCACTCAGTGGTGGTGAAGTGTGTCCGGCGCACAGTGCGACTTGTTTGTGCCTGATGCAGCTGGTACTCCATTACTGCTGCCTGCTGCTCACACAACCGCTCCAACATATGTAACGTTGAATTCCACCTGGTGGGGAGGTCACATATGATGCGATGTTCTGGCAGGCGGAATCGGCGTTGCAGAGATGCAATGCGCGATCTTGCCATGCTGGAACGCCGCAAGTGAGCACACTCTAGGCGAACCTTGTGCAGCAGTGCATCAAGATCCGGATAGTCCCTCAGAAAGCTCTGCACGACCAAATTGAGCACGTGTGCCAGACATGGTATGTGAGTGAGGTTGCCTAGGCCCAGAGCTGCCACTAGATTTCGGCCATTGTCACTCACTACCAAACCTGGCTGGAGATTCGCTGGCACAAACCACACATCGCTCTCCTGCTTGATGGCATTCCAGAGCTCCTGTGCTGTGTGGCTCCGATTCCCCAAAGAAATTAATTTAAGGATGGCCTGTTGACGTTTGGCCACACCTGTGCTCATATCTGGCCTAACAGGCTCACGCAGTGCTGATTCCGAGGAACTAGAGTAGGAGGAGGACTCAATATGTACAGACTGCATTACTGCAATCCTTGGAGTTGGCAGAATACGTACAGAGCCACTCTCCAGATCTGTACCCGGCTCCACAACATTGACCCAATGGGCAGTGAGGGAAAGGTATCGTCCCTGTCCATGGCTACAGGTCCACGAATCGGTGGTCAGGTGGACCTTGCTACTGACGGCATTTAGTAGCGCATTTTTTATTTTTCCCTCCACATGCTTTTGCAGGGCAGGGACAGCTTGCCTGCTGAAATAAAAGTGGCTGGGCACATTTTATTGTGGAACTGCCATTGACATAAAGTTCCGGAATGTGTCAGTCTCCACCAGCCTGAATGACAGCATCTCAAGGGCCAGTAGTTTGGCATTGCCGGCATTCAGAGCCAGTGCTCGGGGATGGTTTGCCGAGTATGGCCGCTTTTTCTCCCATCCCTGTGCTACCGATTGCTGGTGAGTGGCCTGGGAGGGTGCTGATGACTGCGAACGTGGTTCAGTGGGTGGAATTTCACTGGGTCTCTGGACAACAGTGGCAGTGGTTCTTCCATGGCGTTCCAGTGAGGAAGCCGAACCAGCTGTGTGTGAGCTGGAGGAAGAGGCCCCAACACGAGCTGAAGAGGTGGTAGGTGCTGCTGAAGGTTGGCCTACATCTTCAGTGTGTCTGTGTAACTCCACCTCGTGCTTGGTACGCACATGTTTCCACATATTTGTGGTATTGAGGTTGGTCACATTTTTGCCTCGTTTCACTTTCTGATGACACAGCTTGCATTTGACAAAGCAAATGTCATCTGCAACTGTGTCAAAAAAAGACCACGCACTGCAAGTCCTGGGAGCGCCCGTTTTGTGTTTTGGAAGAGGATTGCTCCTCACGGGTGCCAAAGTGGAGGCTACAGGCAACCAAGTCTGCCCCCGCCCTCTCCCTCCTCTTTTGGCCGTTCTGGGAATCTCTTCCTCAGAGCTGCTCCCACCACCTTCCTGTGGCTGACGCCATGATGGGTCAAGGACCTCATCATCTCCACTCCCCTCTTCAAGCACCGGCTGGTCCTGGGTTGTCTCGCCAGCACCGTACGCACCAGAAATTGGCAACTGAGTCTCATCATCATCTGATGCATACTGAGGTGTGCTGACCATAGGCACTGGCCCACCCGCCTCTTCAGATTCAGAGGGACAAAGCAGTTGCGCATCACTGCATACTCCCTCTTCTTCATGCTCTAGAATGCTGCTTGGCTTGCCACCTCTTTCCAAGCCAACAGATTCTGAGAACAGAAGTAAAGATTGAGATGGCTCCTGTCCAGGGCTCTCAGACTGCCTGGGCAATTTGGCAGGTGGTGAAGAGACAGATGGTTGCTCTTCAGTGCTCTGGCCTTGGGAGGATGCGGAAGTCATTGAAGTGGATGCGTTAGCTGCCATCCATCCGACAACGGCTTCAATTTGTTCGTCACGCAGCAGTGGGGTACGGCGAGGTCCTACAAAGCTGCGCATGAAGGACTGTTGCCTGGTAAAAGTGGGGGATGCCGGGTCACTGGTGGCCGCAGCAGATACCGAATCCCCACGTCCTCTCCCTGCTGAATCCCCCCGTCCTCTCCCTGCTGAAACTCCACGGCCACGACCACGTGCCTTACTCCCTGCCTTCTTCATCTTGGTAGACTGATAAAGATAGGCAGAAAAGTAAAAAAGGGGTGGCTTAGTGTTCTTATTCCTGAACACCTGCTAACCAGTATAAGAAACACTAATTTGGCTAAGAGTGTGTGTACTACACTTTAATATGATCTAATGTGGCCTAGACAACTGTAAAGTGGAGTGTTTGGTGAACTTTATTTCCTTTTTTTTTTTTGGGTGGGGGGAAAGGAAAGGATGTGACCAAAGTTTGAAAGCTATAGTATCACAAACTTTTTGGAGCGATTACAATGCAGGAAGCTAACCTACAATGCAATTGATGAGGCTCCAAAAAATATGGTGATACTAGCCTGGCTGGCCCTGAAGGGCACAAGCCAGCAAAAAGGCTCCTCTATCTAATCCTATATAGTGTTTGCAACCAACCAATGACAATGGATGCGGTTGGAAGCACACTAATATAGGAGCAAAAATCTGGCTAAATTTGCTGCAATTAAAGGACTATGTATGAGGCAGTGACGCACGCTGAGCGGACTACAGCTAGCGGTGGCTGTAGAACACACTGCAACATGAGCTGCACTCACACACAGAGAGACCTATCAGACAGCCAAAAACAGTGCAGAGAAATGGGCTATAGCACTGAAAGGCTGCTGAAAGGCTCCGCTGTCCACTCCTTTAGTGTTTGCAACCAACGTATATGGATACGTATGGAAGCACACTATACAGGAGAAAAAAAAAGCAGCAATAAAAGAAAAATGTGTATGAGGCAGAGACACACGCTGGCCGGCCTACAAGCAGACGTGCCTGCAGGACACACTACACAGCGTGGGTCTGCACTCACACAGCCCTTGCAGACAGCTGTGAAAACAGCGCTGCTAGGGAAAAGCAAGCTACAGTGGTGGTTTATGTAGCCTGGATAAAGCACAATATTGTTTTTAGAATCGCTATTTCTAACTGTCCCTCACAGTCTTCAACAGCAGCCTGTCCCTAACTGAATTCACAGCAGAGTGACCAGAAATGGCGGCTGCAGCGCTTTTTATAGTGCATCATGACATCATTTCAGCAGCCAATCACAGCCATGCCAGTAGTTAACATGCCTACATGCCTAACAGGATATGCCCACACTTCTGAGGATCCCCATTGGCTGAATCAAATCGAGCGGGCTCCTAGCATTATGGGAACTTCCGATTCCGGTATTCGATATGAAAAAAGTATCGGAACTAAGTATCGGAATTCCGATACAGCTAATATCGGCCGATACCCGATACTTGCGGTATCGGAATGCTCAACACTACTCATGAAATCTGGTGGTTTTAAAAAACTAATGGAAAGACATGGAAACATCAAAAAAACTTAGATTAATATGGTGTAGGTCCACCATTTGTGGCGATTATAGCCTCGATTATCCGAGGTATGGATTCATACAAAGTGAATTGTTTCCAAAGGAATTGTAGCCCATTCTTCAGTTAAAACACCCTCCAGTTCTTTGCGCGACAATGGTGGCGGACGTCTAACTTGAATCGATAAAATCTGCCATAAATGATGAATAATGTGGATGTCTGGGGATTGTGGGGGACAGATGAGATGCTCAACTTCATTACAGTGTTACTCATGCCATGCTTTAACGATTCGAGCTGTATGAATTGGTGCATTATCATCCTGAAAGATGGCGATCCCTTCCGGGAAAAGTGCTTGATCCATAGGATGCACTTGGTTGCCCAAAATGCCTAAATAATCGCGGATGTTACTTCTTCAATGAAGGGATATCATTGGCCTGGCGTATCTCAACGAAATAGCACCCCAGATCATCACAGAACATCTGCCATGTTTTATGGTTGGGAGAAGGCAGTCTGGATGGAATGCTTCTTTAGGCTGTCTCCAAACGTACACTCGGCCGGAGGTCGGAAATAGGGTAAACAATGATTCGTCTGCAAATATAAAATGTTTTAACAGCTTGAGAGACCTATTCTGGAGGTTTCTACACCACTCTAAACGCATGGAAACATTTGTCATTGAGAGAAGCGTTTTTACAATTGCAGCTCTTCCGTGGAATCTAGATTTGATTTGTGCAGCTCGCGACAAACTTTTTTGTGGAAACTGGGTTCTGTAGGTGTTCATTGAGCTCTGCATTGATTTTCCGAGCACTGGTCTTGCGATCATCTCTCCCAATTTGCTTTACAGTCCGACAGTAACTCTCTCAGTCAACTTCGACTTTCGGCCGGACCTGTGCTTTGCTGCGGACGTTTTTCCTTCTCTTTCAAATGCAGTCACTACTTTGGAGACAGGCCAAGCATACGGTCACTTTCTGTTACACTAGCGCCTGCCATACCAGCATCAACAATTTGGGCTCTTTGAAAATCAGAGAGGTCTGCCATTGGTACCAGGCTTTCATCAATGTTCTTACAATTATGCAAAACAAACAGTTAATTTACATACACATATCACATGACACAAATAATCAACTACAAAACACTAACATATGTCATAGTTTGCATATTTAGAACATGTTTGTAGATAATGATGACAACACGTTAGGTGTTTGGTTGCATTATTTTGTCCAACCCCTGTATATACGGAGTGTGTATAAAAGCCATCCCCGCCGACCGCCATTTTTCTTCTGCCCATCTTTACAGTAAGGAGAGGTTGCTGACGCTGTTTATGATTTGGGAGACACTTAGGCCTGTAAACAGAAGTTGCTATGTGCTTGCGCTGAATGCAATTGTTGTGTTCTGTTAGTGTGCAGTGACAGGGGAGGATTTTCTTGTGTGCAGCAGCGCTAGTTATTAGGCTGCTTGCCAGTGACAGGGATGATTTTCTTGTGTGCAGCAGCGTTGATTATTAGCCTGCCATATAGCAGTATTGCTCTGTGGACATAGCTGTGCAGACTGCTTTTACACAGCACTCCTACTTTTATTCTGTTTTCCTCCAGTGAACGAACGTTCATTATTTCACACACCATATAGAGCTGTACGCTCCTCACACACTACCGTGTACCGGATGGTATCACGGAGAAATACATGCTGACTATCTGTATGAGACTACGGAAATATATAGGGAGATTAAAATTTTCGATTACACTATATACACCAGGTATTTGATGAAACAGTACCTTAGTTCTACATTTTTTCTTACGGTATAATCCATTCTCAGTGAGCGTGTGTGCTTTACTCATTCTATATATATTTGAGACATTTTACCCTATACTCTATACACCTCCTATCTTGTGATACAGTACCTTTATTAGACATGTTGTGTTACGGTCAAATCCATACTGGGTGACTGTCTGAGGGGGACTACGGAAATATATACGGAGATTTAAATTGTACCCTACAATACATATACTTGCTATCTTGTTATCCAGTACCTTTTTTAAACATTTTGTATTATGGTCAAATCCAGACTGAGCGTCTGAGGGTGACTCCGGAAATATATACAGAGATTTACATTTAGCCCAACACTGTATCCAGCTGTACGATTTTGACACAGTACCCTTTTTTGCTATTTACATTCTGTTGTAATCCATACTCAGCCTGTGATTGTCTGTCTATTACTCCGTAAATATATTTGGAGATTTCAGATTAACAAAACACTGTATACAGCTGTAAGCTTGGGATACATTACCCATTTACTGCTGATTTTATTCTGGTCTAATGCATACAGAGCCAGTGAGAGTCTGTTTATGACTATGGAAATATATACGCAGATTTACAATGACCCATACACTGTACACAGCTGTACGCTTCTGATCCATTACCCTTTTACTGCTTTTTACATTGTGATGTAATCCTTAATGAGCCTGAGAGAGCCTGTGTCTGCCTCCTGAAATATATACGAACATTTACAATGTTGAAGCTATACCATATCTATACCTGGTATCTGGTGTTACTGTACCCTTTCTCAACTATTTATATTACTGTCTAATCCATAATGAGGCTGTAGGCATCTGTGTCTGACTCATAAAATATATACGTATATTTACAATTATCCCTAGACTGTATACAGCTCTATGCTTGTGATACATTACCCATTTACTGCTTTTTATATTCTGGTGTAATCCATAGTGAGCCAGTGAGTGTCTGTCTCTGCCTCTGGAAATATATATAGATATACCTGGTATCAGGATATACTGTACCCTTTATCAACTTTCTATATTCTTGTCGAATCCATACTGGTCCTGAGAGCGTCTGTGTCTGCCTCCTGAAATATATACAGAGATTTAGAATGTTGAAACTAGACTATATATACCTGGCATCTGGTGTTACTGTACCCTTTTTCAACTTTTTGCAGTATTGTCCAATTCATACTGAGCCTGTGCTCGTCTGTGTCTGACTCAGGATATATATACGGAGATTTACAATGACCCCTACACTGTATAAAGCTGTATGCTTCTGATACAGTAGCATATATCTGCTGGTATTTTGGGTCCATTTTCACAAAAATTAGGAAGTATGGTGTAAGAGGCTGCGGACGTGGGCATGGGTGGCTAGCTGGTACTGATGGTGGTGGTGGTGCATCTGCTGGTAGTGCCAAAAGTACAATTCCAGGTAAGGCAGGAGGTGTTGAGACTGTGGCATGGTCTTACTCCTGAAGGCCTGGAAGGCTCCCTTTTCTCGGAGTAGGTAAATCGCTTTTAAAGCCGGAGCATCAGGAACTGGTTTTGGCTTACATTGCCGAAACAGCCTCCAGCTGACATTGAGCTCAGGGAGTGCAATGACATCACGTCTGTATGCCCTCTGCCTAAACAGTCCAATTGCAGAGCTGGAAAATGTTGAAGCTGAAGAGTCCAGAGTAGAGCAGTGCCCAGCGAGGAGAAGTTTTCAATTTTTTTAAAGGTTGGGGTCAATTTTTGGGGAGCACTCTACACTGGAGAATGAGATATGGTCCCATCATACACTGGAGCATCATTCATGAGGCCCATCATATACTGGAGCATTCTAAATGGGTCAGATTATATATGGAGCATTATTTGGGCCCATCATACACTGGAGCATCATCCATTTGGCCCATCATATACTGGAGCATTCCAAATGGGGGGACATCAGACACTGGAGCAGCATTTACGGGGCCCATTATACACTGGAGCATTAGAGATAGGGCCCATTATATATGGAGCATTATTTGGGCCCATAAGACTCTGGAGCATCATCCATGGGGCCCATCATATACTGGAAAATTCTAAATGGGGACATCAGACACTGGAGCAGAATTTACGGGGCCCATTATACAATGGAGCATTAGAAATGGGGCCCATTATATATGGAGCATTATTTGGGCCCATAAGACAGTGGAGCATCATCCATGGGGACCAACATATACTGTATCATTATGTGGAGCTCATCATATACTGTATGGAACATAATATGGGACCAATTATTCTGTATGGAGAAATATATGGGGCTCATTATTCTGTATGGCGCACTGTGTGGTGGCCATAATACTGTATGGAGTAATATGCTGTTCGTTTTTTTAGTTATTGTTGAATTTAAAATAGATATCAGTCATGTCATGTAAGAAGTTAAGTATTTTTCATTGTACTATACCACTATTTCTCTGCCGTATCGGCAGCATCATGAATTGTGTTACGTGTTAAAGGGGCCCACTGACACTCTTTGGCCCGGGGCACACAAAAACCTGGAGTCAGACCTACCCCCCCACAACTTTAGCCAAATAACCCCCCGTTTTCAATGAGTAACTATTATTATAAAGTAAATTAAGGTTGCCAAGCTTAAGTAATAAGAATTGATGTTGTTGGCATTGAAATGGGCACTGTAGGTGTGTTTACTGTCCTCCACTCAATGACGACTTTGCTTCCCCATTGACTTGCTTTGGGTTTCGTGTTTCAGTCGGACCCCGACTTTTCCCTATAGTTGGCCGATTTCGTTCGACTCGACTTTTGAGAAAGTCAGGTTTCATGAAACCCGACTCGACCCTAAAAAAGGCAAAGTCGCTCATCTCTAGTGAGTACACCTCTCCATAGACAATGAATGGAGCAGAGATCGGGCATGCATACCTCTGCTCCATTCAAGACAGGGTTTTACAAAGCCCTGTTCCAAAAAATAAAGAGCCCTGTTCTCTGGATCGCTGGGGTTCCCAGGAGTTTGAATCTCAGCAATCAATAGTTATTGAAAATAGTATGGACAGGGGGAAGCTTTTTATTTGAGAAACACTCTTTTACAAACCATCAGATGAAAGATACCTACATTAGCACTTTGTCCATTGTGCTGCATTCTAATAATATTATACACCTTTGTTGTTACAGATTAGATGCATTTGGGTGCAGAAAATCAAGTATGTCTGGCTACATGAAGAAAAACGCTTCCAAAAAGCAGGGTATGTGGAAACAATAATGAGTTCTACCAGGGTTAGCTTGATTTTCTATGATCAGATTTTATAAATTGCAAACTACAGAATTGCAATTTTTCCTTGCTATTTAAATATAACGTAAAAATAATTATGTGTTTTAATATTTTCATCTACTTGGACTAGTGATAGATAGCTGTCAGTCCTGGGATATCACTCCCCTGTATATCAGACAGATGCTTTAGAACAGTAAATTGTGGGTGCTCTAGTCTTGGCAGCAGACTTGCTGAGCTGTTTTCATCTCTCCTATAGACTGTAATGGAGTGAGCAGCTTATGTGCAGACAAATTTCTCTGAACACAGAGCATTGTGATGGAGATCCAACATCCATAGTCATGTTAATGTGCTAGAAAAAACGGCTCTAGTCCTATATACCGTACTAGCTGAAGAGCCCGGCGCTGCCCGGGCATAGTAACTAACTGTGGTTAGTTATAGCAAATTATAATTATCCTCCATCCCATAGTCCCATGCCCATATACCCATTATACACATCCTCCATCCCATAGTCCCATGCCCATATACCCATCACATATCCTTCATCCCATAGTCCATTGCCCATATACCCATCATACATATCCTCCATCCCATAGTCGAGTACCCATATACCCATCACACATCCTTCATCTCATAGTCCCATGCCCATATACCCATCACACATCCTACATCCCATAGTCCCGTGCCCATATACCCATCACACATCCTCCATCCCATAGTCCCGTGCCCATATACCCATCATACATATCCTCCATCCCATAGTCCAGTGCCCATATACCCATCATACACATCCTCCATCCCATAGGGCCGTGCCCATATAGCCATCATACATGTCCTTCATCCCATAGCCCCGTGCCAATATACCCATCATACATATCCGCCATCCCATAGTCCAGTGCCCATATACCCATCACACAACCTCCATTCCATAGTCAACCATTATGACATCATAATGAGCGGCGGGGCTTGATACGCACACACTGTTTCCCCATTATGCAGATAGGGGCATTATGACATCATAATGAGGGGCGAGGCTTGACGCGCACACACTTTTTCCCCAGTATGTAGACAGGGGCAAAATTGTTTGGTGAATTGGAACGCGCAGGGTTAAAATTTCGCCTCACAACATAGCTTAGGATGCTCTCGGGGTCCAGACGTGTGACTGTGCCAAATTTTGTGGCTGTAGCTGCGACGGTGCGGATGCCTATCCCAGACATACACACACACACATACATACACACACACACATACATACACACACACATACATACCTACACACTTTGAGTTTATATATAAGACTAGCTGAAGAGCCCGGCGCTGCCCGGGCATAGTATCTAACTGTGGTTAGTTATAGCAAATTATAATTATCCTCCATCCCATAGTCCCGTGCCCATATACCCATCATACATATCCACCATCCCATAGTCCCGTGCCCATATACCCATCATAATATCCTCCATCCCATAGTCCCATGCCCATATACCCATTATACATATTCTCCATCCCATAGTCCCATGCCCATATACCCATCATACATATCCTCCATCCCATAGTCCCGTGCCCATATACCCATCATACATATCCTCCATCCCATAGTCCCATGCCCATATACCCATCACACATCCTTCATCTCATAGTCCCATGCCCATATACCCATCATACATATCCTCCATCCCATAGTCCCGTGCCCATATACCCATCATACATATCCTCCATCCCATAGTCCCATGCCCATATACCCATCATACATATTCTCCATCCCATAGTCCCATGCCCATATACCCATCATACATATTCGCCATCCCATAGTCGAGTGCCCATATACCCATCACACATCCTTCATCTCATAGTCCCATGCCCATATACCCATCATACATATCCTCCATCCCATAGTCCCGTGCCCATATACCCATCATACATATCCACAATCCCATAGTCCCGTGCCCATATACCCGTCATACATATCCTCCATCCCATAGTCAAGTGCCCATATACCCATCACACATTCTCCATCCCATAGTCCCGTGCCCATATACCCGTCATACATATCCTCCATCCCATAGTCCAGTGCCAATATACCCATCACACATCCTCCATCCCATAGTCAACCATTATCACATCATAATGAGCGGCGGGGCTTGCAATCTATGATGAATCAGCTTCGCCATGGCAACCATTATGACATCATAATGAGGGGCGGGGCTTGATACGCACACACTGTTTCTCCATTATGTAGATAGGGGCATTATGACATCATAATTAGGCGCGGGGCTTGACGCGCACACACTTTTTCCCCAGTATGTAGACAGGGGCAAAATTGTTTGGTGAATTGGAACGCACGGGGTTAAAATTTCGCCTCACAACGTAGCTTAGGATGCTCTCGGGGTCCAGACATGTGACTGTGCCAAATTTTGTGGCTGTAGCTGCGACGGTGCGGATGCCTATCCCGGACATATACACACACACACACATACATACACACACACTTTGAGCTTTATATATTAGATATACTCATGTATAAGCCGACCGTGTATATAAGCCGACCCCCCTAACTTTGTCACAAAAAACTGGGAAAACTTATTGACTCGCGTATAATCCTAGGGTGGAAAATACCAAAGCTACTGCCCTTATAATGCTGCACAGTGAGCGGCCCCTTACAATGATGCACAGTTATTAGTGGCTCCTTATAATGCTGCACAGTGAGCAGCCTCTTACAATGATGCACAGTTATTAGTGGCCCCTTATAATGCTGCACAGTGAGGGGCCCCTTACAATGATGCACAGTTATTAGTGGCCCTTTATAATGCTGCACAGTGAGCGGCCCCTTACAATGATGCACAGTTATTAGTGGCCCCTTATAATGCTGCACAGTGAGTGGCCCCTTACAATGATGCACAGTTATTAGTGGCCCCTTATAATGCTGCACAGTGAGCGGCCCCTTACAATGATGCACAGTTATTAGTAGCCCCTTATAATGCTGCACAGTGAGTGGCCCCTTACAATGATGCACAGTTATTAGTGGCCTCTTATAATGCTGCACAGTGAGCGGCCCCTTACAATGATGCACAGTTATTAGTGGCTCCTTATAATGCTGCACAGTGAGGGGCCCCTTACAATGATGCACAGTTATTAGTGGCTCCTTATAATGCTGCACAGTGAGCGGCCCCTTACAATGATGCACAGTTATTAGTGGCCCCTTATAATGCTGCACAGTGAGGGGCCCCTTACAATGATGCACAGTTTTTAGTGGCCCCTTATAATGCTGCACAGTGAGCGGCCCCTTACAATGATGCACAGTTATTAGTGGCCCCTTATAATGCTGCACAGTGAGGGGCCCCTTACAATGATGCACAGTTATTAGTGGCCCCTTATAATGCTGCACAGTGAGCAGCCTCTTACAATGATGCACAGTTATTAGTGGCCCCTTATAATGCTGCACAGTGAGGGGCCCCTTACAATGATGCACAGTTATTAGTGGCCCCTTATAATGCTGCACAGTGAGCGGCCCCTTACAATGATGCACAGTTATTAGTGGCCCCTTATAATGCTGCTGCTGCCACTGCCTCAATTAAAAAAAGAAAACCTATATACTCACCTCGTCCCTGCTGCTGCAGCTGCTGCTCCTCAGCGTTGCCAGCTCTGCACAGTGACTGTTCAGGCAGAGGGCGCCTGCTAACTACGTCGTGGCGCCCACTGACCTGAACGTCACTGCCAGAGGAAGCAAGACAGCAGAGCGACACGCAGCGGTGGAACGGGGGACAGATGAATATGGCTCCCTCCGCTATACTCACCTCTCCTGGCATGTCTCTTGCAGCCCCCGTGCTTATTCCATCTTCTCAGCGCTGTTCTTACTGCTTTCAGCGGTCACGTGGTGCAGCTCCTTACATATGTGCATATGTAATAAGCGGCACCAGCTGACCGCTGAAAGCAGGAAGAACAGCGCCAAGAAGATGGAATAAGCATGGGGGGCTGCAAGAGACATGCTAGGAGAGGTGAGTATGATCTCCTACACCCTCGGCCGACCCCCGGTATATGACTGGCGTATAAGCTGAGGGGGACTTTCAGCCCAAAAAAATGGGCTGAATATCTCGGCTTATACACGAGAATATACGGTAGGTTTAAAATCTGTATATGTACTAGTTTATAGTCATTTGACTCTAAATGATTCCAGTGCACACAGCACAACTAGATGCTTTCTAAACTAGTCAAGAAAAATGTGATAAAATATAGAAAAACTATTTTCCATTGGTCATTATCATTATTGTTCTCTTTTATACTCTTTAGAAGATCTCTCTTTCTATGAGGTTTAGGGTGGTTTCACATTAGCGCTTTTTAAGCGCACGCACGGCTGGGGGTAGCTCCGCCCCCGAGCCGGCTCTCTGCCCGGCGTGCCCGCCCCTTGCTTGTAGCGCCGCCTCCTAGCGCACAGCGGCGCCTGCGATCGGCGCACCCTATCTTTAGCATAGGGTGCGCAGATCGTGCGCAGGCCGTGCGCTAGTTGCGCTTTGACATGCACTGCGCACTTTTGACGGTGCGCCGTGCGCGCCGAAATCCGAAAAGTTTGATTTTGGCGCTCACGGCGCACCGTCAAAAGTGCGCAGCGCAGGTCAAAGCGCAACTAGCGCACGGCCTGCGCACGATCTGCGCACCCTATGCTAAAGATAGGGTGCGCCGATCGCAGGCGCCGCTGTGCGCTAGGAGGCGGCGCTACAAGCAAGGGGCGGGCACGCCGGGCAGAGAGCCGGCTCGGGGGCGGAGCTACCCCCGGCCGTGCGTGCGCTTAAAAAGCACTAATGTGAAACCACCCTTACATTATTATAATGTTGTTTTTAGGACATTGGAAGATATTTACTCATGTTCGCAGATTCACTTAAGATTTGGATCAGGTTTAAGTAAAGAGGAACAAAACTTAAGGTATGAAGTTTGGTTTCAATACACTCATCCAATGAAACTGATATACTGTATTCAGTATGTTCTACATGATCACGTTTTTCCACCACTTGAGTTTCAATTTATGGTATAATGCAACATTTACAGTGTAAAGTACCCATCAGGTGCAATTGTTATACGTTATGAAGGAGCACAATGCTGAATGTACATGGTGTGCCACTGGCGGACACAGAGAGAAGAGGGCTCATGAAAGGCATAATGCATAAAGCCCCCCAATTCATCAATTGCAGAATTAATCATGCTAGTCTTGATGGAGTGTGCTGTAATCAGAGGCTCAATAAAAATTTGTGTTCACCTACGTGTGCTTAGCCACAAATCTTACTCTAGTCAGCGTCTCCAGCATTCAGTCAGTGTGTTTTCTTCTCTCATCTTTCCTGCTACTAACCTGGCTACAAAGAGGTGTTCTGGAATGCACATGCATTCCCGAGCCACTCCATATACCGGTACTACCATTATGTAATACATTGTCTATACTATACTGTATAGCAGTGGTCCCCAACCTTTTTTGCACCGGGGACCGGTTTCAAGCAAGACCATTCTTCCATGGCCCGGCAGGGCGGGGATGGAGGTGTGGCAGGGGCGGGGCTTTGGTCATAAGGGGGCGGGGCTATGGACACGGTTGTAGTGTAGCAGTGCATACTTATAATTAAATAACATTTATAATGTGACTCAACTCACCATAGGTTTTGAATAAGTGCTCCATCACCCCCTTCTCCCCATCATTGCCTTCACCCCATCACTCCCTTCTCCCCATCATTGCCTTCTCCCCATCACTGCTGTCTCCCCATCATTGCCTTCACCCCATCATTCCCCTCTCCCCATCATTGCCTTCACCCCATCACTGCCATCTCTCCATCATTGCCTTCACCCCATCACTGCCATCTCTCCATCATTGCCTTCACCCCATCACTGCCATCTCTCCATCATTGCCTTCACCCCATCACTCCCTTCTCCCCATCATTGCCTTCACCCCATCACTGCTGTCTCCCCATCATTGCCTTCACCCCATCACTGCTGTCTCCCCATCATTGCCTTCACCCCATCACTGCTGTCTCTCCATCATTGCCTTCACCCCATCACTGCCGTCTCTCCATCATTGCCTTCACCCCATCACTGCTGTCTCCCCATCATTGCCTTCACCCCATCACTGCCGTCTCCCCATCATTGCCTTCACCCCATCATTGCCTTCACCCCATCACTCCCCTCTCCCCATCATTGCCTTCACCCCATCACTCCCCTCTCCCCATCATTGCCTTCACCCCATCACTCCCTTCTCCCCATCATTGCCTTCACCCCATCACTCCCTTCTCCCCATCATTGCCTTCACCCCATCACTGCTGTCTCTCCATCATTGCCTTCACCCCATCACTGCCGTCTCCCCATCATTGCCTTCTCCCCATCATTGCCTTCACCCCATCACTCCCCTCTCCCCATCATTGCCTTCACCCCATCACTCCCTTCTCCCCATCATTGCTTTCACCCCATCACTGCTGTCTCCCCATCATTGCCTTCACCCCATCACTGCCATCTCTCCATCATTGCCTTCACCCCATCACTCCCCTCTCCCCATCATTGCCTTCACCCCATCACTCCCTTCTCCCCATCATTGCCTTCACCCCATCACTGCCGTCTCCCCATCATTGCCTTCACCCCATCACTGCCATCTTTCCATCATTGCCTTCACCCCATCACTCCCTTCTCCCCATCATTGCCTTCACCCCATCACTGCCGTCTCTCCATCACTGCCTTCACCCCATCACTGCTGTCTCCCCATCATTGCCTTCACCCCATCACTGCCGTCTCCCCATCATTGCCTTCACCCCATCACTCCCTTCTCCCCATCATTGCCTTCACCCCATCACTGCTGTCTCCCCATCATTGCCTTCACCACATCACTGCCGTCTCTCCATCATTGCCTTCACCCCATCACTCCCCTCATGGCCTTCTCCTCATGTCCCCATCTCCTCCAGGGCCAGGCTACACAAACACAGACCAACACACACACAGACATACATATACTCACATTATACACACACACACAGACAGACATACACATACACACAGACACCACCTCTCTCCTCTCACCTGTCCGCCGCCCGCGCTTCCTCGCTCTGACACAGCAGCGGCCGCGCTCTCCTCTCTGTGTCAGTCAGAGACAGGAAGCGCGGGCGGCGGGCAGGACGCTGGATGCAGTGGACGGGTCCTTGCAGCTCCGCTCCTGCTATTCCCTCTTGCAGGCAGCGGAGCTGCTTGATCGCTCCCTGCCCGCCGCTAAGAACTGCTGCGCGCCGCCCCAGCCCCCGCTACGCCACTGACCGCCCCTGGCTCCCCTTGTGTCCGCGGACCGGCAAGGGCACTGCAGCGGCCCGGTGCTGGGCCGCGGACTGGCGGTTGGGGACCTCTGCTGTATATGATTACAAGTGTTCACTATATGACTTGTCACCTCTGTACCGCAGAGTATATATTATTTTATAACATATACAACATATTTTAATAATAAACCATTATTTTTTATGTTGATGTATATTGTATTTTAATTTGTGCTCACTTATGTGCTGTGTGCTCTTGTTTTGCTACTATCACATGGTGATCTCCCCATTCCTCCTCCCTGATCTTTGGTATTATTAAACATTTTTCACTTTTTCAATAATTGGGACTTCTTTAATCATCATTTTCCCTCCCCATTTGTTGTATATTTTGTGACAATTTGTCCCCAATCAATACTGCTACTGCAGCACTAGCATATCTGATACAATATTATATCACACTTAGATGTCTGTTGTTTCTTCTTTACATTCTAGACATGCAACTCTTTCCATGAGTAATCTCTAGTTTTCCCTTCACCCATGACAGCACACCTGAGAGAGGGATTCGCCCCGCCAGTTCAGGAACCTACTGAAACATAAGGGGCGGCACCTCTCCCTCGCTTCAGTTGGGTTCCTGTACTGGAATGGGATCCCAGTCTGACAGCGGCGGTGCCTGTCATGGACGAAGATGGACCCAGGGCCGTCCCGGCGCGGGAAGAGCAGGTCTGCTTACCTGCAGCGCCGGCTGTCGGTGGCCTGGAAGCGCAGTCCCTGGGGATCCTCCTGCAGGCCCCGGGTTCGTGCGGGTGCAGTAAGGCAGGCCTCGGCAGCGGGGCGCTCCTCCGTGCCTCCCTCCCCCTGCGTGTGCCCGATCCTTCTCCCTGGGACGACAGGGAAAGCCGGGGGTGGTTTCCGGCATCTGACGTCAGCGGCGCGGTGCACTCTGGGAGTGCGTCGGCTGACGTCACAGATGCGACGGCAAGATGGCGCCTGGTGTGGTGCCGGCTGCAGTGAGAAGAATGGCGGCCGGTGGTTGCAGGGGGGACGGGAAGATATCACTCTCCTGAAACATCTACTTAAAGGAGGACGAGGAGCAGGGCGGTCAGGTGATACAATGGGATCACAGCAGGAGCGTTCACCATCTCCACGGTCTCTGCCCCCATCGCAGACCTCTGCACGTAAGCATGGCAGCCATTCAAGCGGCAAAAACAGTAGTCGCCCGAGCCACAGATAAAGAGAATCCTCGAGGTCGAGAGAGCGCAGACCACATGCTCCAACACAGCCTCCGAGTCTGGTACCCGATTTCGTGGGTGGTGAATGATCTTCGTGAATGTTAGACCAATTTTAATAGGGTCTTTCTTGTGTGTTATTTTTTTCCTTAGGGGAAAGGCAAAAAAGCAGGGAGCAAGAAAAATAATAGAGAGTGTGCTATATGCCAGAGCCCCCTAGCGAGAGATTGGCAAAAGGACCTTTGCGCCAGCTGTATCCAGCGAACTATGGCGGAGGAGGTGCCGAGCTTGGCAACTAACCTCAGATCAGTCATAAGGTCCGAGGTAGAAGGCTCACTTAAAATGTTGTTAAAAAAAAAGAAAAAAAGTAGGAGAGACTCCCCAAGATCCTCATCAGACTCCTCCTCGACTGAATATCAGGCCGAGCACAGGTCCTCCTCCTCCTTGGATAGTGATACGGGGGGGAAGGCCGTGTTTTACGGTAGAGGATACGGATGCTCTCCTTAATGCCATTAGGACAACAATGGGCCTACAGGAGGAGAAAGCGACTAAGTCCCTAGAAGACGTCATGTTCGGGGGGTTACAGGAAAGGAAAAAGCGCACCTTTCCAGTTAATGAGAAAATCCAGGCACTCATTGAAAGAGAGTGGAAAAAGTCTGAAAGATCAGGTAGCCTTCCTTCCTCCTCAAAAAGGAGATATCCCTTTGAACCTAAAGATACGGAAATATGGGACAAGGTCCCAAAGATTGATGCAGCAGTATCCAGATCATCCAAAAGATCTGCCCTGCCCCTAGAAGACTCAGGAGTACTAAGAGATCCGCTAGATAAGAAAGCAGACTCCTACCTGAGATATACAAGGGAAGCAGCGGCAGAGGGACTGAAACTGGCAATAGCCGGCACCTACACAGCACGATCCTTAATGATCTGGCTACAGCAGCTGGAAGAAAAACTTGCATCTAAAGTTTCAAGAGAAAAAATTTTGGGAGATATGTATCTTCTACATGGAGCAGCCGCTTTTTTGGCCGACACCTCTGCCGCTTCCATGAGACTGACAGCGAGGGCGGTGGGGTTATTAAACGCCACAAGGCGTGCATTATGGCTTAATCCCTTAAGCCCCAAGGGTGGTTTGCACGTTCATGACCGGGTCAATTTTTACAATTCTGACCACTGTCCCTTTATGAGGTAATAACTCTGAAACGCTTCCATTGATCCTGGTGATTCTGACAATGTTTTCTCATGACATATTGTACTTCATGTTAGTGGTAAAATTTCATTCATATAAATTGCGTTTATTTGTGAAAAAAATGGAAATTTGGTGAAAATTTTCAAAATTTCGCTATTTTCCAAATTTGAATTTTTATGCCCTTAAATCACAGAGATACGGCATGCAAAAAACTTAATAAATAACATTTCCCACATGATTACTTTACATCTGCACAATTTTGGAACCAAAATTTGTTTTTGTTAGGATGTTAGAAGGGTTAAAAATTGACCAGCGATTTCTCATTTTTGCAACACCATTTTATTTTTACGGACCACATCACATTTGAAGCCACTTTGAGGGGTCTATATGATAGAAAATATCCAAAAGTTATATCATTCTAAAAACTGCACCCCTTAAGGTGCTCAAAACCACATTCAAGAAGTTTATTAACCCTTTAGGTGCGTCACAGGAATTTTTTGAATATTTAAAAATAAATGAACATTTAACTTTTTTTCACAAAAAAAATACTTCAGGTTCAATTTTTTTTATTTTACCAAGGGTAACAAGAGATATTGGACTGCAAAAGTTATTGTGCAATTTGTCCTGAGTACGCTGATACCTGATATGTGGGGGGAACCACTGTTTCGGCGCATGGCAGACCTCAGAAGGGAAGAAGCGCCGTTTGACTTTTTCAATGCAAAATTGGCTGGAATTCAGATCGGACGCCATGTCGCATTTGGAGAGCCCCTGATGTACCTAAACAGTGGAAACCCCTCACAAATGACCTCATTTTGGAAACTAGACCCCTCAAGGAACTTATCTAGATATGTGGTGAGAACTTTGAACCCACAAGGGCTTCACAGAAGTTTATAACGTACAGCGGTACAATTAAAAAATCATATTTTTTCCACAAAAATGATATTTTCACCCCCAATTTTTATTTTTCCAAGGGTAACAGGACCCTAAAAGTTATTGTGCAATTTGTCCTGAGTACGCTGATACCCCATATGTGGGTGTAAATGACTATTTGGGCGCATGGCAGAGCTCGGAAGGGAAGCAGCGCCATTTGACATTTTTGGCTGGAATTGAGATCAGACACCATGTCGCGATTGGAAAACCCCTGATGTACCAAAACAGTGGAAACCCCCCACAAATGACACGATTTTGGAAACTAGACCCCCCAAGGAACTTATCTAGATGTGTGGTGAGCACTTTGAACCTTCAAGTGCTTCACAGAAGTTTATAACGCCTGGGCGTGAAAATAAAAAAATTCCTTTTTTTGCACAAAAATGATATTTTTGCCCCCAATTTATTTTCCTAAGGGTAACAGGAGAAATTGGACCCCAAAAGTTGTTTTGCAATTTGTCCTGAGTATGCTGGACTATATGTGGGGGTAAAACACTGTTTGAGCGCATGGCAGAGCTTGGAAGGGAAGGAGCACCATTTGACTTTTTCAACTCAGAATTGGCTGGAATGGAGATCAGACGCCATGTTGCATTTGGAGAGCCCCTGATGTGCCCAAACAGTGGAAACCCCCCAATTATAACTCCAACCCTAACCCCAACACACCCCTAAACCTAATCTCAACCCTAACCCTAACCCTAGCCCTAACCCTAACCCTAATGGGAAAATGGAAATAAATACTTTTTTTTATTTTATTATTTTTCCCTAACTAAGGGGGTGATAACGGGGGGTTTGATTTACTATTTATGGCGGTTTTTATGTTTGGCAACTGTCACTCGCTAAAAGACGCTTTTTATTGTAAAAATAGTTTTTGCATCACCACATATTGACAGCTATAATTTTTCCGTATTTTGACCCACAGAGTCATGTTAGGTCTTATTATTTGCGGGATGAGTTGACGTTTTTATTGGTACCATTTTCGGGCACGTGACATTTTCTGATCGCTTTTTATTCCGATTTTTGGGACGCAGAATGAACAAAAAACAGCGTTTCATGAATTTCTTTTGAGGGGGTGCGTTTACACCGTTTCGCGTGCGGTAAAATTGATAAAGCGGTTGTATTCTTCGGGTCAGTACGGTTACAGCGATACCTCATTTAGGTCTTATGTTTTGGTGGTTTTATGCAATGAAAACTATTTTATATAAAAAATAATTATTTTTGCATCGCTTTATTCTGCGAGCTCTAACTTTTTTACTTTTTCGCTGATGATGCTGTGTGGCACCTCGTTTTTTGCGGGACAAAATGACGTTTTCAGCGGTCCCATGGATATTTATATGCATCTTTTTGATCGTGCATTACTGCACTTTTTGTTTGGCGGTATGATAATAAATCATTATTTTTTGCTTCGTTTTTTATTTTTATTTTTTAAGCGGTTCACTAAAGGGGGTAACTAATGGGACAGTTTTATAGGGCGGGTCGTTATGGACGCGGCGATACCAAATATGTGTACTTTTATTGTATTTTGTATTTTTTATTTTCAAACAATTAATTTATTGGGTAATATTGTTTTTTTTTAATAATTTATTTAGCGATTTTTTTAAAATTATTTTTACACTTTTTTTTTTAACTTTATTACATTGTCCCAGGTGGGACATCACTGTCCTGCAACAGATCGCTGATCTGTCACATCACATATCACTGTGACAGATCATCGATCTGCCACAGGCACTGCTGCAGACTTCCTCATGCCTGCGCTTTGCAGGCAGTGAGGAAGTCAGCTCCCTACAGGCCCCCGAAGGTCCCCGTCACCATCTTGGATCTGGGAGCCTGTAGGGAAAGAGCCCCTGCAGCAGCGCTGCACATTGCGCTGCCGTGGGGGGCTCAGGGAAGCACGGAGGCTGACACCCGGCCGCAATCAGAATTAAGTCCCAGGGCACATGGACTGGATAGTACGTCTCATGGCAGAAAGGGGTTAAAGGCTGTCCTGGACATCTACAGTCAAAAGCTAAATTGCGCTCTCTTCCATGTGATGGACAATTTCTATTTGGGAAAAATTTGGAAGACATCCTGGAAAAAGCGGGTGATAGAAAGAAGGGCTTCCCTAGATTTCCTGGAGATCAAAGAAGACAGCCCTTTCGGAGGGGAAGATTCAACAGTGGCCGTCCTCCAGGGGATCGGAAAAGATGGGAGGACAAAAGGAAGAAAGAATCTGGTTTCATGTTTGGCAGAGCTGCCTCATCAGCAAAGAAATCCCCACAATGAGGCCAATATCCCAGTAGGGGGGAGACTGATGCTCTTTTATCAAGTCTGGGAAAGTGTATCTTCCAATACCTGGATTCTAAACATCATAAAAAAAGGCCTCAAATTTCCCTTTTGTCAACCGGCGAGAGCATCATTTGTGGTAACCCCCGTCAGGAATGGGATAGAAGAACAGTTGGCCCTAGAGGCAGAAATCCTAAGTCGGCTGGACAAACACGTTCTGACCGAGGTTCCAAGCGAACAGGAGAGAATTTCTACTCACCCCTCTTACTAATAAAAAAGCCAGACCATTCATTCAGAACTATTATAAACCTCAGAGGCCTCCATCAATGGATAGAAAACCAAACTTTCAAAATGGAGTCAGTGACTTCGGCCATAAAGGTGTTACACCACAATTGTTTCATGGCCGTAGTCGACCTAAAGGATGCCTATTACCACATTCCGATCCATCCAAAGTACCAAAAATACTTAAGGGTAGCTCTCTACATCCAGGGCAACCTCAGGCATTTTCAATTCAGAGCCCTTCCATTCGGCATATCCATAGCCCCGAGGGTGTTTACAAAGGTCGTAGCAGAGATGACAGCCTTCCTCCGAATCCTCAACACGATCATAATACCCTACTTAGATGACTTTCTAATAGTGGGCAACTCGGAACATCACTGCACAGAACAAGTGGAAAGGGTAACAGATACCCTACAGAGACTTGGCTGGATGGTGAATGTCAAAAGTCAAGATTACAACCCCTAAAAAGACAAATATTTTTAGGATTCATCCTGGACACGGAACAACAAATCTGTCTTCTACCAGAGGCCAAGGTGGAAAAGGTGAGGAATATGACCTTGACAGCCATAGACCAACCTCACATGACCCTGAGAGGGGCGCTGTCCTTACTAGGCACTCTGACTGCCTGTATTCCAGCAGTCAGATGGGCACAATTTCATACACGTCAACTGCAAGCAGAGATCCTATCAGCACAGAAATTGCTAAGAGGGCGTTTAGAAGGAAGGCTGGAACTTTCCTTAAAATTCAAAAACTCTCTCAGATGGTGGTTAGACACGGCAAACCTAGTAGCAGGAATATTATGGCACAGACCAGTGTCCGATGTGATCCTGACGGACGCAAGTTCCTCGCGGTGGGGAGCGCACCTGAGGGGACAGACAGCCCATGGACCCTGGGGACACCAAGAACAAAACGCATCCTCCAACCTAAAAGAACTACGGGCAGTAAACAAAGCCTTAAAAATATTTATTCCCAGCCTAGAAGGCCGCAATGTCCAGATCATGTCGGACAACAAAGTGACAGTAGCATATATCAACCACCAAGGGGGGGACAAGGTCACACTCCTTAATGAACGAACCAACGAAATTTTTCAAAGAGCGGAATGACACCTACTCTCTCTAACGGCCCTACACATCAGAGAGGTAGAAAACATACAAGCCGTTTTCCTAAGCCGCAACACATTAAGGCAAGGAGAATGGGCCCTAAATCACTCGGTGTTCCAGAAAATAGTACAACTCTGGGGAGAGCTGGTAATAGACCTCTTTGCCAACAAAACCAACAGGCAGGTAAAGAGATTCTGTTCACTGAACCCAAAAGAAGAGCCATGGGCAGTGGATGCATTACAAATTCCGTGGAATTTCAAACTGGGTTACGCCTTTCCGCCAGTAGCTCTAATCCCAGCAGTGGTGAAGAAAATAAGAGAAGATCAGGCCAGAGTGATCTTAATAGCCCCATTCTGGCCAAAAAGGCCCTGGTTCTCACTACTGCAGATGATGTCCCTCTCAGATCCATGGGTACTACCAGAGATTCCAGACCTACTAGCTCAGGGTCCGGTATTCCACACGAAAGTCAAGGGGTTCCATCTGACGGCGTGGAATTTGAGAGGTCACTTTTGAAAAATAGATGGTTCTCCCCCAGGTTGGTGGCTACACTGATGAAAAGTAGAAAGCCAGTAACAACTAACATATACGGTAGAACATGGAATAAGGTTCTGCAGTTCCTAGGGAAGCCGTTAGACCAAGAACCCTCGATCAAGGCCATTCTAGAATTTTTACAGGCAGGATTACAGCTAGGCCTAGCGGTAAATACACTTAAAGTACAGGTTTCAGCACTAGGCGCTCTATATAATTGCAATATAGCAGTAAACAGATGGGTGGCCAGATTCATTAAATCCTGCCAGAGGTCTAAACCAATCCCATTGCCAAAAATAGCTCCCTGGGATTTAAACCTTGTGTTAGGAGCTCTCACGAAAGAGCCATTTGAACCGATGCAACAACTACCAGTAAAATATCTCACCCTAAAGACCATTATTTTAGTGGCCCTTACATCGGCCCGTAGAGTAAGTGACCTGAAGGCCCTCTCAGTTAATCCACCTTATACCCAGGTGTACCAGGATAGGGTTGTCCTAAAAACAGACCCTGCTTATTTACCGAAAGTGGTAACAGATTTCCATCGTAGCCAGGAAATTGTCCTCCCCTCCTTCTGTGAGAATCCAAAAAACCCAGGAGAGGAGAAATTCCATAAACTAGACATTAAAAGAGCCCTCTTAGAGTATATATCAGTGACTAGCCAGTGGAAGAGGTCCCAGTCCCTATTTGTAACCTTTCAGGGTGCCAGGAAGGGCCATGGAGTATCAAAAGAGACTATTGCCAGATGGATTAGGGAGGCCATTAGTGTAGCCTACTCAGCTAGTGGTGTTCCGATTCCTGACGGCATCAAGGCTCATTCCACCAGAGCCGTGGCGACCTCCTGGGCTGAAAAGGCAGAGGTATCGATTGAGCAAATCTGTAAGGCCGCTACCTGGGCATCACCCTCAACCTTTTTTAAGCACTATAGATTAAATCTATCCTCCTCTGCTGACTTAACCTTTGGTAGAAGGGTGCTGCAAGCGATGGTCCCTCCCTAAGGTGTTCGAAGTCTCCAAAAATCTCTCAGATGTGCTGTCATGGGTGAAGGGAAAACCACCATGGTTACTTACCAGTAGCCGGTTTTTCTGGAACCCATGACAGCACCCATATATTCCCCCCCTTTTTCACCTCATGGGTGTGCACGTTAACAGGGTGTATTTGTGTGATGTGGTGTTGGATAAACATGTAACTAACCGGGAAGTCCTCTCAATGCTCTGTAATCCAACTGAAGCAGGGGAGAGGTGCCGCCCCTTATGTTTCAGTAGGTTCCTGTCCTGGCGGGGCGGATCCCTCTCTTAGGTGTGCTATCATGGGTTCCGGAAAAAAACAGCTACCAATAAGTAACCATGGTGGTTTCTTTTGGAGGTAGATGCCTCCTCTGTCTGTGCTTGGCAGTTCTCCTGCAGAGAAGTGCTTCAAGGAAGTTTGTCTCATGTGGTTTGTTCTCTAAACTGTTTTCTCCAGCCATACTAATGGTAATCGTGAGCTTAAGGCAATTAAGATGATACTCGAGAAATGGAGACATCTACTTTCTACAGTCTACCCTGTGGTTAAACCCTCTTCAATCCATGTGGGCACTCTTCTTCACTCATTTTGACTTTGAGATGCACTTTTGTTCTGTGGACAAGAAAGTCAAAGCAGATGCCCAGTCTCAATCCTTTGACATAACAGATTCCATAGAAGAGTCAGAGCACATCATCGACTCGGCCAGGATTGTTGAAGCAGCCTCTGTTCTCATGAAAGAGATTCCTTTGGGTAAAAAACAGTCTTATAAAAAGGCACCTCACTCAGAATTTGAATGTGGGGTGCACGGAAAAAGGGTACCAGTCCCAATACAATATGAAAATCAAAAAACTGGCACTCCCATATGCAGAAAGAAGAAAATTTGTTTTATTCACAGCTTAGTTTTCCACAAGACATGTATTCTTAATGTGACATTTCAGTCCTTACAATGGACCTTCTTCAGACATGGAAATAATCTTGTTAAAGCTCATAAATGACCTGGTGGGCCAGAGTAGCAGGAAACAAAAAGGCATTCATGTGGAGCTGTGAAGAGACAACAAAAGAAGATTGGCGCTATCTGGTGTGCATTACTTCATTATGGAGAGGAGTCAAGTGGCAAGTGGAATGGGTTAATCAGGTTCTCCAAAACTGCCTTTGATATTTTATCTCTACCTGTCAGGATGATTGAGTACAATACCTCTCACAGGCGGAGTTTTCCTACAACCGCCTTGGGAAGTCTTCCGAAGCATCACCATTCTTTATGGTATACTATCAACATCCTAAAGTGCCCTTAGGCTGGTTTCACATTTGCGTTTTTTTTCGCGGTATTTTAGCGCTAAATAGCGCATGCGTTTTTTTTCCCTATACTTTGCATGGGATGCGCTTATGTGCGCATACACATGCGTTTGTACGCGTTTTTCCGCGCATGCGTTTTTTTGCGGTATGCGCTCGGGCGCACAAAATGCAACCTGTTGCATTTTTTGGGCGTCCGACTTGCCTCAAAAAAACGCATGCGCGCGCAATGCGTTTTTTTACAGCAAGACACCCATTATAAGTCTATGGTGAGCATATGTGCGCATTGGCATGCTTATGTATGCGTTTTTTTGCACATGCGTTTTTTTTTTTACCATTAGTTTAGACAATGGAATTTAGGGGTTTGGGTTAGAGTTAGGGTTAGTTAAGGGGGTTTAGGGTTAGGGTTAGGGTTAGGGTTAGGGTCAGGGTCAGGGTTAGGATCAGGTTATGGTTTGGTTTAGGGTCAGGGTTAGGGTTAGGGTTAGGGTCAGGGTCAAGGTTAGGGTTAGGATCAGGGTATGGTTTGGTTAAGGGTTAGGGTTAGGGTTAGGGTCAGGGTTAGGGTTAGGGTTAGTGTCAGGGTTAGGGTTAGGGTTAGGGTATGGTTTGGTTAAGGGTTAGGGTTAGGGTTAGGGTCAGGGTCAAGGTTAGGGTTAGGATCAGGGTATGGTTTGGTTAAGGGTTAGGGTTAGGGTCAGGGTTAGGGTTAGGGTCAGGGTTAGGGTTAGGGTTAGTAAAGTCATGGTTTGGGTTAGTGTGAGGGGCCACCTAATGTTTGGAAAAAACGCAAACGCGGTAAAAACGCACTAAAAACGCATACAAACGCATAAAAACGCTGCGTTTTTTCATGCATGCTCATAAAAATGCTTGAAAAAAACGCAGCAGTTGTATGCTTTTGTATGCGTTTTTTCAATGCGTTTTTTTGCGGGAAAAACGCGCTGCAAAAAAAAGCAAGTGTGAAACTAGCCTTACCTATGTGTGCTTCCTCCAGGGTGCCAGCAGCTGATGCCCCATATGGTGATTTCCTCCAGATCTGGGGGCAAACACAGGCCTCAAGCCTTAAGGCCATGTCTCGAATGAAGACTCATGCGAATAGGAAGAGAGGTTCGCCATCTGAGTATCATCCTGGATATAAAGTCTGGCTGTCATCCAGGAATATTAGCCTGAAGGTACTTCCATATAAGTTCGACCCATGGCACCTTAGTCCATAAAAAATCCTTACACAACTTAATCCAGTGACCTAGCATCTTCAACTCCCTGCGAATCTACGGATCCCAAACTCCTTTCATGTTTCACTCCTGAAGCCAGTTGCCTTAAAACACTTCCCAAAGCCCTATGCTAATTCCGCTACTGCTGTTCCTGAGTATCTCTTGGACATCTTTGAAATTAAAGACATCCTTGCTACTAAAACGGTTCAGAGGAAGACCTTTTATCTGTTACACTGGAAGTGCTTCAGATGACAGGAGAGATCCTGGGAACCTGCGGAGAACATCTGTGTCCCCATCATTTTGGAAAAGTTTTTCAGTCGGGCTGGCCAAGTAAGGGACATATATACTACATGCAACATACATACTACATATATACCACATATATACTACATGCATACTACATATATGCAACATACATATATACCACATATATACTACATGCATGCAACATACATATATACTACATGCAAAATACATGCTACATATATACTACATGCATGCAACATGCATACTACATATATACTACATATATACTACATTCATGCAACATACATACTACATATATACCACATATATACTACATGCACACTACATATATACTACATGCATGCAACATACAACATATATACCACATGCTTGCAACATACATACTACATATATACCACATATATACTACATGCATGCAACATACATATATACTACATGCAACATGCATACTACATATATACAGTCATATGTTAAAGTTTGGGCACCCCTATTAATGTTAACCTTTTTTCTTTATAACAATTTTGGTTTTTGCAACAGCTATTTCAGTTTCATATATCTAATAACTGATGGACTCAGTTATATTTCTGGATTCAAATGAGGTTTATTGTACTAACAGAAAATGTGCAATCTGCATTTAAACAAAATTTGACCGGTGCAAAAGTATGGGCACCTCAACATAAAAGTGACATTAATATTTCGTAGATCCTCCTTTTGCAAAAATAGCAGCCTCTAGTCGCTTCCTGTAGCTATTAATGAGTTCCTGGATCCTGGATGAAGGTACTTGTGACATTCCTGTTTACAAAACAATTCCAGTTCAGTTAAGTTTAATGGTCGCCAAGCATGGACAGCCCGCTTCAAATCATCCCACAGATGTTCAATGATATTCAGGTCTGGGGACTGGGATGGCCATTGCAGAACATTGTAATTGTTCCTCCGCATGAATGCCTGAGTAGATTTGGAGCGGTGTTTTGGATCATTGTCTTGCTGAAATATCCATGCGTAACTTCAACTTCGACACTGATTCTTACACATTATTGTCAAGAATCTGCTGATACTGAGTTGAATCCATGCGACCCTCAACTTTAACAAGATTCCCGGTGCCGGCATTGGCCACACAGCCCCAAAGCATGATGGAACCTCCACCAAATTTTACTGTGGGTAGCAAGTGTTTTTCTTGGAATGCTGTGATTTTTAGCCTCCATAAATAAACGCCTTTTTGTATGACTAAACAACTCAATCTTTGTTTCATCAGTCCACAGGACCTTCTTCCAAAATGTAACTGGCTTGTCCAAATGTGCTTTTGCATACCTCAGGCGACTCTGTTTGTGGCGTGCTTGCAGAAACTGCTTCTTTCGCATCACTCTCCCATACAGCTTCTCCTTGTGCAAAGTGTGCTGTATTGTTGACCGATGCACAGTGACACCATCTGCAGCAAGATGAGGCTGCATGTCTTTGGAGGTGGTCTGTGGATTGTACTTGACTGTTCTCACCATTCTTCTTCTCTGCCTTTCTGATATTTTTCTTGGCCTGCCACTTCTGGGCTTAACAAGAACTGTACCTGTGTTCTTCCATTTCCTTACTATGTTCCTCACAGTGGAAACTGACAGGTTAAATCTCTGAGACAACTTTTTGTATCCTTCCCCTGAAAAGCTATGTTGAGTAATCTTTGTTTTCAGATCATTTGAGAGTTGTTTTGAGGAGCCCATGATGCCACTCTTTATAGGAGAATCAAATAGGAGAACTACTTGCAAGTGGCCACTTTAAATACCTTTTCTCATGATTTGAACGCCTGGCTATGAAGTTCAAAGCTCAATGAGGTTACAAAACCAATTTAGTGCTTCAGGAAGTCAGGAAAAAGTAGTTAGGAGTGTTCAAATCAAGAAAATGATAAGGGTGCCCATACTTTTGCACCGGTCAGATTTTGTTTAAATGCAGAATGCACATTTTCTGTTAGTACAATAAACCTCATTTGAATCCAGAAATATAACTGAGTCCATCAGTTATTAGATATATGAAACTGAAATAGCTGTTGCAAAAACCAAAATTGTTATAAAGAAAAAAGGTTAACATTAATAGGGGTGCCCAAACTTTAACATATGACTGTACTACATGCATGCAACATACATATATACTACATATATACCACATGCATGCAACATACATATATACTACATGTATACCACGTGCATGCAGCATACATATATACCACACATATACTACATGCATGCAACATACATATACACAACATATATGCCACATGCAACATACATACTACATATATACTACATGCATGCAACATACATATATACTACATGCAACATACATACTACATATGTACTACATGCATGCAACATACATACTTCTTATATACTACATGCATACTACATATATACCACATGCATGCAACATACATATATACAACATATATACTACATGCATGCAACATACATATATACAGCATATATACTACATGCATGCAACATGCATACTACATATATACTACATGCATGCAACATGCATACTACATATATACTACATGCATGCAACATACATACTACATATATACCACATATATACTACATGCATGCAACATACATATATACTACATATATACTACATGCAACATTCATACTACATATATACTACATGCATGCAACATACATACTACATATATACCACATATATACTACATGCATACTACATATATACTACATGCATGCAACATACATACATACAACATACATACCACATGCATGCAACATGCATACTACATACATACTACATATATACCACATATATACTACATGCATGCAACATACATATATACTACATATATACTACATGCAACATGCATACTACATATATACTACATGCATGCAACATACATATATACAGCATATATACTACATGCATGCAACATGCATACTACATATATACTACATGCATGCAACATGCATACTACATATATACTACATGCATGCAACATACATACTACATATATACCACATATATACTACATGCATGCAACATACATATATACTACATATATACTACATGCAACATTCATACTACATATATACTACATGCATGCAACATACATACTACATATATACCACATATATACTACATGCATACTACATATATACTACATGCATGCAACATACATACATACAACATACATACCACATGCATGCAACATGCATACTACATACATACTACATATATACCACATATATACTACATGCATGCAACATACATATATACTACATATATACTACATGCAACATGCATACTACATATATACTACATGCATGCAACATACATACTACATATATACCACATATATACTACATGCATGCAACATACATATATACAACATATATACAACATGCAAAATACATACTAGATATATACTACATGCATGCAACATACATTTATACTGCATATATACTACATGCAACATACATACTACATATATACTACATGCATGCAACATGCATACTATATATATACCACATATATACTACATGCATGCAACATACATACTACATATATACTACATGCATGCAACATGCATACTATATATATACCACATATATACTACATGCATGCAACATACATATATACTACATATATACTACATGCAACATACATACTACATACATACTACATATATACTACATGCATGCAGCCTGCATACTACATATATACTGCATATATACCACATGCATGCAACATACATATATACAACATATATACTACATGCATGCAATATGCATGCTACATATGTACCACATATATACTACATGCATGCAACATACATATATACTACATATATACTACATGCAACATACATACTACATATATACCACATGCATGCAACATGCATACTACATATATACTACATATATACTACATGCATGCAACATACATACTACATATATACCACATGCATGCAACATGCATACTACATATATACTACATGCATGCAACATACATACATACTACATATATACTACATGCATGCAACATGCATACTACATATATACTACATGCATGCAACATACATACTACATATACACCACATGCATGCAACATGCATACTACATATATACTACATATATACTACATACATGTAACATACATACATACTACATATATACCACATGCATGCAACATGCATACTACATATATACTACATATATACTGCATGCATGCAACATACATATATACTACATACAATACATTCATACAATACATACATATAGACATACAGTACATATAACATAGAGTACATACTCACCATCACTTGTCACTTTGATCCCCAAAGCCAGTGTCATCTGTGTAATAAATATTAAAATAACAAACCACCAATATACTTACCCTTGATCCGCAGAAGTCCACGAGTGTCCCACGACGATCTTGCGTAGAGAACAGTAGCATCAGCTGATGCTACCGTTCTCTACGGGCTCCAGGAATCCAATGACGGGAGGTAGGTATCCTTCCGCACTGTATTCCTCCTCCACTGTAAAAAAAAGTCCTTAGTCTCACTTTATAGCATTGCTGTGTGAGAAATTTCCCACGCAGCTTTTGCCATAAAGTGAGACTAGGGACTTTTTAGTATGTATTTTTTTTTTTAACATTCAACACATTAGCCAGATGATGGGACTACTACTGTCCCATCATTGGCTAATGTGTCAATCACCGTCATGGTAGCAGGCATGGTAGTCCCATCGGACGATGCCTGCACAGACCCCCGCAGCCTGCACAGACCCCCGGACAGTTGGCACAGACCACCGGCAGGCCGGTACAGACCCCCAGCAGGCCGGTACAGACCACCGCAGCCTGCACAGACCCCCGGACAGTCGGCACAGACCACCGGCAGGCCGGCACAGACCCCCGGCAGGCTGGTACAGACCCCCGTACAGTCGGCACAGACCCCCGCAGCCTGCACAGACCCCCGGACAGTCGGCACAGACCACCGGCAGGCCGGCACAGACCCCTGGCAGGCCGGTACAGACCCCCGCAGCCTGCACAGATCCCCGGACAGTCGGCACAGACCACCGGCAGGCCGGCACAGCCCCCCGGCAGGCCGATACAGACCCCGGGCTGTCGGCACAGACCCCCGGCAGGCCGGTACAGACCCCCCGGAAGGCCCGAACTGATGGCGCATCATGATGCGCACAGACCGCGCATCATGATGACGTCATTTCGGCAGCCAATCAGAGCCACAACAGTGGCTCATTGCATTATGGGGACTTCCGATTCCGATATCCGATATTGAAAAAATATCGGTACTCGGTATCGGAATTCTGATACAGCGAATATCGGCCGATACCCGATATTTGCAGTATCGGAATGCTCAATACTACACATCACCAAAGTGATTTAAAAGTTTTTTAATGACATATTTCTGTTGCAAACTGTGGATACAAGGGATGGGGGATCAGCGGGTGCCCTCGTCCGCTAGCCGAAACCACATGGACTAGGGATCGTCCCACCAAATGCCTCCTGTCCATAAAACGTGGGCATAATGCTACTCCGACAACGCAGGGTGAGAGTAAAACAGTATGGCAATACTTTATTGAACCACAAAACCCACAAATAACACATAGAACAGCCCCAGCAAAATACCCAAGATGGTGCAAATTTCAATCTCACCCTTCTGCTGACTCACTGAGATAAGAGCAGCTTGTGACTTCAGAGCTTCTAGGACTGACTACCCCACCTGTGGCAATGGAAGCTGACAGTCCATTGAGGTAAAAGGACAGTTGACTGTAGGGTCACAACCTGGCTTCTCCGAACATCTCCATGGAGCCAGGTGGCTGGTGGGTCCCATTCCTGGCTTTCTCAAACATATCCATGGGGCTCAGGTGACCGGTGGGTCCAAATCCTGACAAGCCCCAACGTATTCACGGTTCAGCGATGGTCAATGATCAGTATTTTTCAGCCGAGGCCATGGTCCCCTAAGCTGGCATCCAGTAGAATGTCAAATCTGTGTCCCTCATGATGAAGCCATGATGTTTTCGTTGCTGTATTGTAAAGAGTATCTGGTTCTTTGGACCTCTGAATCTCTTGGCTGTCAGGATATCTGGTGGTGAGATTACAGAGGTGCATATATCGTTTGTTTATATTTAACAACTCTCTTTAAAGCCAGAATTCAGAGGTAAAGGGAGAATGGTGATGAGATCAATTAACATTATTTGATTATTTAATCTATTTGCATAGTTTTTCCTTCATCTGTTTTGCAAGTTGACAAGCTAGCTGGCCTGGACAATATGTAATCAACATATCAGCAAACATCATTGTTCAATTATCCTGCGTATCTAGTCATCCAGGATAGCAGCACAATATGTTACATCAAATGTTAACTTACAAGTCTATATTAGAGGCTTATACGAACAAAAGTCTGTGTTTTCTTGACCAGCAAGAGAGAAGCACATGCATTTAAAAGTTAACATATAAATAACCATCTATTCCTGGCTTACTGAAAATAGATACCGTACATACTCGTGTATAAACCGACCCGTGTGTAAGCCAACCCCCCTAATTTTGTCACAAAAAACTGGGAAAACTTATTGACTCGCGTATAAGCCTCGGGTGGAAAATACCAAAGCTACTGCCCTTATAATGCTGCACAGTGAGTGGCCCCTTACAATGATGCACAGTTATTAGAGACCCCTTATAATGCTGCACAGTGAGTGGCCCCTTACAATGATGCACAGTTATTAGTGGCCTCTTATAATGCTGCACTGTGAGCGGCCCCTTACAATGATGCACAGTTATTAGTGACCCCTTATAATGCTGCACAGTGAGTGGCCCCTTACAATGATGCACAGTTATTAGTGGCCCCTTATAATGCTGCACAGTGAGCGGCCCCTTACAATGATGCACAGTTATTAGTGGCCCCTTATAATGCTGCACAGTGAGCGGCCCCTTACAATGATGCACAGTTATTAGTGGCCCCTTATAATGCTGCACAGTGAGCGGCCCCTTACAATGATGCACAGTTATTAGTGGCCCCTTATAATGCTGCACAGTGAGCGGCCCCTTACAATGATGCACAGTTATTAGTGGCCCCTTATAATGCTGCACAGTGAGCGGCCTCTTACAATGATGCACAGTTATTAGTGGCCCCTTATAATGCTGCACAGTGAGCGGCCCCTTACAATGATGCACAGTTATTAGTGGCCCCTTATAATGCTGCACAGTGAGCGGCCCCTTACAATGATGCACAGTTATTAGTGGCCCCTTATAATGCTGCACAGTGAGCGGCCTCTTACAATGATGCACAGTTATTAGTGGCCCCTTATAATGCTGCTGCTGCCGCTGCCTCAATTAAAAAAAAAACTATATACTCACCTCATCCCTGCTGCTGCAGCTGCTGCTCCTCAGCGTTGCCAGCTCTGCACAGTGACTGTTCAGGCAGAGGGCGCCTGTTAACTACGTCATGGTTCCCACTGACCTGAACGTCACTGCCAGAGGAAGCAAGACAGCAGAGCGACACGCAGCGGTGGAACGGGGGACAGGTGAATATGGCTCCCTCCGCTATACTCACCTCTCCTAGCATGTCTCTTGCAGCCCCCCTGCTTATTCCATCTTCTCAGCGCTGTTCTTCCTGCTTTCAGCGGTCACGTGGTGCCACTCCTTACATATGCGCATATGCAATGAGCCGCTCTTTACATATGCGCATATGTAAAGAGCGGCACCACCTGACCGCTGAAAGCAGGAAGAACAGCGCCAAGAAGATGGAATAAGCATGGGGGCTGCAAGAGACATGCTAGGAGAGGTGAGTATGATCTCCTACACCCCCGCCCGGCCGACCCCCGGTATATGACTCGCGTATAAGCCGAGAGGGGGACTTTCAGCCCCAAAAAGTGGTCTGAATATCTCGGCTTATACGCGAGTATATACGGTATCTGGTTAATTAAGATAAAATGCTGTGTCGTCACAAAAACACTTTGATGAATTGGGGCTATTGTCTTTAGTTAGGACAAACAAAAAAAACACAGTTGAGTTCTGTGCTTTTGGGTGGCTAAACTCTATGTCAAAGGAAAATGTGACTTACACACCTTACAATGAGATGCAATTTTTTTTAATGCATGGAAATGTAAATGAAACCAATGTCTCTATAATAGCTTATGTTTAAAACTTATGGAACTTCTGCTTCCGTATCTTCAAGTCCAATCATCAACTTATGACTGATCTCTAGTGATGAGCGAATATTTCAATGTTCGCTTCGGATTACGTTCGCCAAATTTGCAATATTTGTCGATTAATTCGTTGAATATTTGCCAACCATAATCAAACGCCATTCATGTCAAAAGGAGGCAAAAATAAACACATGCACAACACCTTATAACGGCCCCAAATGCTGCCAAAGCACATCAAATGAGGGACAGACACTAGGAAAGTGGCCTTAATTCACCCACAGTATAAATTGCAGCATGGAACTGCAGAAACCAGCCAAGCATGAGGTATCGGGGTCTGGGACAGCATTTACAGCTTTCAAATGAACGTCACAGTAAGACAAGGTGGGTGACGGATCAGTGTAGCCCCCTTTGCTGGCAGCCCTGATACCACATACAACACCTCTACCTGCTTTCATGCTGAGCCACACTCAGGTTGCACAAATATCAGTTTTGTAGACTACTATTGTCAGAAAAATTTAAGGATAGCAACACGGGTAGTTGAGTCCAAGGAAGTGGAGGCCTGATGGTCTCGGAGGTTTACTGCTACAGGCAACACGCATGAAGGAGACATAACCAGGAGTGTTCACATTTCCAAAAATTATTGCAGACACCACAAAAGTGGCATCAATTTCATCACAGTAGAAATAGTATAAAAGGGACAGACACGTGTTCCACTACACCCAATCCAGCAGATGGATACCCAACCAGGAGTGTTCACATTTCCAAAAACTGTTGGCAGACACCACCAAAGTGGCATCAATTTCAATACAGTAGAAATAGTATAATAGGGACCGACAGGTATTTCACTAAACCCAATACAACAGATGGACACCGAACAAGGAGTGTTCACAATTAAAGAAATGAGGGCTTTAAGTGACTTCAGTTTCACCACAGTAGAAATAGTATAATAGGGACTGACAGTTCTTCCACTACACCAAATCCAACAGATGAACACCCAACCGGGAGTGTTTACATTTGCAAAAATAATTGACAGACACCAACAAAGTGGCATCAATTTCACCACAGTAGAAATAGTATAATAGGGACCAACGGGTCTTTCACTACACCCAATACAGCAGATGGAGACCCAACCAGGAGTGTTCACATTTTAAAAAATGAGTGCCTGACACCACCCAAGTGGAAGAACTTTCACGAGAATATAAATAGTATAATTGGGAGCAAGACGTCTTCCACTACAGCTAACCCTGCAGATGTAGACCAACCATGACTGTTCACATTTTCACAAATTTGTGTTAACATCAGCAGCAGTCACAGCAGGCACAGAAGCCACACTAAAGATGTCAGAGTGCAGTTACATGACATTAAGGCATCACACTAAAAAAATGAAATATCACCTAGTCTCTACAGTGTGTGATTGGGGTGCAAAAGTCCTTGGAGATCCATGACATGTTCATCTTAATGAAAATTAGGAGGCCTACAGGTTCAGGAGACAGCTGGCTGCTCTAATTCATCAGGAAACCAGTGCTGAAGACACCTTCTGAGAAAACGCTGGCTGCCGGGCACGATAAAACCTCCAAGGTGTGTGAGGTGAGTTCAGGCCACTCATCAATTTTGGAAGACCAAAATGTGAAAGGGTCTAAACCCTCCCTGATGGCATTGATATTTAGTTCTAGATAATCCTGCACCATCCTCTCCATTCGTTCACCACGTGTAAGAATTGGTCTCTGTTGTGCTGGTGCACAAGATGGTCTAAAAATGTGTCAAAGGTCTCACAGAAATTGCTTCTTCCACTTCTTACTCTGCTGCTGCTAATGTTTTGGCGCTGACGAATTGACGTGCCCAAGGTTGGAAGTGTAGAGCTGAAATATAAACTATGTGCTTCACTGCTGTCTTGGGGAAAAGCTCTCTAAAGGTTGTATCAATACTCCAGCACTCGGGGTCCCTTTCTAGGGCGGGAACCATCTGGCAAAATTTGGTTTTATAACGTGGATCTAACTAAATGGTAACCCAGTAGTCACCATTATTCCTAATCAGAACTATGCGGGGATCATGTTGCAGATAGCGCAGTAAGAAGGCACTCATATATTTGGCTCTACCATGTAGTCCAAGCCTATGCTGTGTTGGTGGCTGGGTAACAATGAGGCGCGTTTCCTCCATCCTCTCCCAACATCCACGAACAACAGAGAGGGGAGGATTATCCTCTTCATCTGAGAGATGCTTGAAGATCACCTCTTCCTCCTCCATTTGTTCCTCGGATCTTGCACGTTTGATAACAGTTTGTCTATCACCAGCCCCCACTCTATCGCAGTAATCCACCCTCCCTTGGCATCCACCTGTGTGACGACAGTCTTGAACTTAGAGACAATTTTACTCCTTCCACATGCTCCTCTGCTTCCTCCTCTTCTTCTGAGACCACTATCTCCTCCCGCAGGCTATTCAAAGTCTGCTTCAGCGTATAGATGACTGGAATAGTAATGCTGAAGACAGTTTCGTCAGCGTTAACCATCTTAGTAGGCATTTTGAAACTGTGCAGAAGGGTGCAGAGGTCCTTAATCTGTGTCCACTCTGTAAATGTGATATGTACCAGGTCTTTACTGCATTGGCCCAGAGTATGCAACATGACATACTGCGTCAGGGCTCATTGCTGCTGCCACAGTCGCTGCATCATGTGGAGAGTGGAATTCCACCATGTTGGCAAATCGCATATCAACCTGTTAATTGGCATGGACAAGACCTCTGCATCGATGCAATTCGATGACCAGAGGGGTGCGAATGGCAGAAATGAGCACACAGCTTATATGGTTTCTGGAGCAGATCACTCAGGCCAGCATAGTGGCTGAGAAAATGCTGTACCACCAGGTTGAGGGCGTGAGACATGCAAGGCACCTGTGTGAGATTGCCTTGTCGTAGAGTCGCCACCAGGTTTGCACCATTATCGGACATGGCGTTCCCTGGATGCAGGTTCAGTGGAAACAGCCATAGATCAAACTCCGCCCAGAGAGCTGTCCACAACACTTCAGCTGTATGACTGGGATCTCCAAGGCATATCAATTTTAAGACTGTCTGATTGTGGTGAGCCCCGTCTGCCCAGTATGGAGGTGGTGGGGGTTCGCTTTGCACTATTGGAATGTGTTTCTCGATAAGGCAGAGGTTGAGGGTGCAGATGGAGGCCCTAGAGGAGATAGAGGAGGCAGAAACAGTGGAGGAATAGTAAACTGTAGAGGTTTGTACTGCAATCCTTGGAGATTCCAAGATTTGTGGAGCAGCTCCTGTTCCCACAGCCACCAGAGTCACCCAGAGCCCAGTCAGTGAGATGTAACACCCTTGGCCATACTTACTTGTCCAAGTGTCTGTGGTGAAATGCACCCTGGCAGACAGAGATTTTGCCAAGGAACGTGTAATGTCTGCGACATGCTGGTGTAGCGCAGGCATAGCTTTCTTTTAAAAGTAATGGCGACTGGGTAATTGGTACTGTGGGACTGATACGGCCATCAGCTTTTGGAAACCGTCTGTATCTACCAGGCAGAAAGGCAGCATTTCCATGGCCAACAAATTGGAGATGGTGGAGTTCAACCTTTTAGCTTTGTCATGCGCAGGAGGAAACAATCTTTTACGTGACCACAACTGTGGAACCATGGGCTTGCTGCAGTTCTGAGAGAGGGCGGAGTACGGTGAACCGGACAAACTGCTGGACTGTGAGAGAGGTGCAGGCAGAGATGTTACGGTGGAGTGAGAAACTTGTGGTGTGCTCATTCTCTGATATCGGTCAAAAACAGCAGGCATATCTGCTTCTGTTACAGCTGAAGGTGGCCTCTCAGTCAGCATGACTGGAGTGGGTAAAGAACCCAAGGTTCTGCGATCAAAGACCTGCATCTCAATAGTTGGCACTGTAACAGAGGAGGCGGAAGAAGCAGCAGATGAGATTAATGGGGTGGCTGATAGTTGTTGTTGAAGTCCACTAGTCTGCATTTTTGTGCAGTGGGATACCCACTGTAAAGAATGTTGATTGCGCATGTGAAGGTTCATACATGTAGTAATCAAATTATTGCACTTTTTACCTTACCAAAGTTGGCAGATTACATGAGTTGGCTCTTCTTGCCCTGACAGCACAGTACAGTCAGCGTGAGCCTCAGATACCTGAGTCTCATCAGGGTCATCTCACCTCCAGGGGTTAACGACTGATGACAAGGGTCAGAATGCTGTTCGGACCCTACTTTGTCCTGCATTGGATTTAAAGTAAAAAAAAAATTGTGCATCAGTGCAGATTTCCTCCTCTTGACTGTGCAAAGCTTTTGAGTACACTTCTGATGACCATGCAGACCTGGATTTAGGGGGTCCCAAGGGGCCCGGGCCCAGGGTCACCCACCAAGCGGGGACCTCCCACCAATACAGGGATAAATATCTCAAAACATGTAAAATACACGTCTCTCTTTGCTGTGAACCGTTTCTAATGATAAGGAACATTTAACAAAAGAGAAACTATTGAAAGTGTGGGGACCTGGCTGTGGTCCTACATCTCAGTGGCTGGCGCAGAGCGGCAGAGTCATGGCACCTGCGTCAGCATCCACTAACCTGGCTAGAAAAAAAGCTGTGCACGGTGTGAAGCAGATGGACTGTTAATACCAATTTCAAGCTAATTCATTTGTCTTAACACCACCTTCTGGAATGATATCCTGCAAAGAACAGATGCTACTAGTAAAAATCTACAAAATGCAAAACTCGATCTAAACACTGCTATGGCGTCACTGACCAGCTTAAAAAACTATGTCGCATCAAAGCGTGACTCCTTCAAAATTTATGAGAAGCAAGGCGAAGGGCTGTCTGGTTGATCTGAGTATGTTCAGACGACAACTCGACACAGGCGCCGAAACGTGTGCCTCAATCCATTGGGTTATGGTCAAACAGAAGAAGTACAACTCAGCCCTTCTGAAAAATACAGAACAGAAACTTTCTTGCCTATCATTGATCAGTTTATCGCTTCTCTTGACCAACATCTTCAAGCATATAAAGATATATCAATCAAATTTAGCTTTTTTAGCCATCTGAAAGAACTGTCTTCAGACGAGCTTAAGGCCACAGCAGAGCAACTTGTCAGGTCTTATTCAGTTTGTAACATTTGCCAATTTATTCACGAGGAGCCAAAAGATATCAGCACTGAACTTTTCATATACAAGCTTATCGTGGAAAAGGGTATGCAGGACACTTTCCCAAATATTGAGATAGCTCTAAGGATATATCTGATTTTGATGGTAACAGACTGCAGTGGTGAGTAGAGTTGAGCGAAACAGGTCGGTCAGATTCAAAAATCGCCAACTTTCGCCAAAGTCGGGTTTCGCCAATCAAAACCCGACCCTAGCGGCAGGTCGGCCAAGAGGTCGCCGATCAGCGCGCCAAAGTCGCGCTTCAAATGATGCTTTCAGCACCTTTTCTCACCCAGTGATGGAGGATGCACACTGTGGGCAACGCGATGACATGTGCAGCGGCCAGCACCATCTTAGAGAAGGGCACTAAAGTGATTTGCTGGCTTTGTGTGGCGTCACAGTGGGTATAAAAGGCTGTGAACGCCGACCGCCATCTTACTTCTGCTGATCTTACAATAGGGAGAGGTGCTGCTGCTGATTCTGAACAGGGAGAGCGTTAGGCAGGGAAGAAGAAAAAAAACTGCGTCTGCTGATAGCGCTTTTCACTGTACAGTTAGTGTGCAGTGAAAGAGGAGGGTTTTTGTTGTGTGCAGCAGCGCTGGTGGTGATTAGGCTGCCTTTTATGGCTACCTGCTAGCTGCATTGCTGTGTGGACACTGCTGTTCAAACTGCTTTTTTCAAAGCACTCCAAATTTTATTTTGTCCTGGTGAGTTACTGAGCGTTCATGTTTTCACACACCGTCTAGCAGTGTACGCTCCTCACACACTACCGTGTACCGGCTGGTATCACGGACAAATAGAAGCTATCTGGGTGTGACTCTGGAAGAAAAAGCTGAGGAGTTTGTCCCTTTTTCCAGACCTACACCTTAGAGTTGCGTCCGTTTTTCAAACGGTTTTGTATTTCTTTTGTTTGATTACGGTCTAAACTAGACAGAGACAGCATGTGTCAGTCCGTATACAAATACACGGAGCTTGACAATTTTCCTTACAGACACCGTCTAGCGGTGTACGCTCCTCACTTACTACTGTGTACCGGCTGGTAGTGTGGGAAAGAGGGTCCCCATCGAGTGTCCGGATCGGAACCAAGGGGCCGTCACCTGGGTTCCGGGGGGAACTGTTTGCGGGGGACAGAGTTCAGGGACAGACCGTGGAGACTGACAGGTGGACTGGGGGAGAAGCCAATATAAAAGGGGCAGGGAACACGAGTCACAGTGAGTCAGCAGAACGAGACAGAAGGAGCAGGAGATTGTGAGAGCGACTGAGAGCCAGAACGACTCACCCAAGCCAGGAAGGAGGCCAGAGACAGGAGATATGCTTCCCCTGGACATCAGTGGGACGGCGCCGAGAGCCGAGACAACCGTCCAAGAACCGCTGCTCCGCGATGACCAGTGGCTGCCACCGCCTTCCTCCTGCACACGGCTGCGGCCTGCCCGCGGTCACCAGCGGCCATTGCCGCCTCGCTCCTGCCAGCAGCTGCTGCCTGCCCGCGGACCCCAGCGGCCGCTGCCGCCTCACTCCAGCCTGCAGCTGCAGCCTGTCTCCTGCCATCCACAGCCGCTCTGCCCTCACCCATGGTTTCGGCAAGTCCAGTGCCGTCGGCGGCCACCACTGTCCCGCTCCGGTCCGCGGCAGAGGCTGAGCCTGTTTGCCGCGGATTCCCCATCGCAGCTGTTCGCTGCGCAGGTGGCCTTCCCCTCGCCACCCCACATCGCGGCCGCTTGCCCCAGTCCGGGGGTTGCGGCCCATCCATCCAAGGACTCCGCCGATGCCTGTGGTGCTCCAGTGTCATCAGAGCGCCGGAGAGCTCGAAGATTTTGTCAACGCTTCAGCAACTGGGCCCAGCGACTGCTACGCTGAAAGACCACCATCCCGACAGGGACATCTGGACGGCTAAGTTGACTATATAATTAAGGACCCGTAGTCGGACATACCGCGGCCCTATAGTGACCGGCTATTGCCGGACGTAGTCGTGTTCCACCCGTTTGTGTTTGCTTGTATAAAGTAGAGCCCCTGTGAGGGCAACTCTTGTTACCCCTTTTTGTTGGTCAGGCTGTGACTGAGGATAGTTACATCTAGGCCTATAAACGTTATTATAAAAAGCACCAAACCGTCTCGCGACTCGTCACTGCATCCTGCTTACCTGCAAGTACCACAGTATCACGGACATATAGAAGCTATCTGGGTGTGACTCTGGAAGAAAAAGCCGAGGAGTTTGTCCGTTTTTTCAGACCTACACCTTAGAGTTGTGTCCGTTTTTTCAAACCGTTTTGTATATCTGTTGTTTGATTACGGTCTAAACTAGACAGAGACAGCGTGTGTCAGTCCGTATGCAAATACACGGAGCTTGACAATTTTTCATACAGTCACCGTCTAGCGATGTACGCTCCTCACTCACTACCGTGTACCGGCTGGTATCACGGACAAATAGAAGGTATCTGGGTGTGACTCTGGAAGATAAAGCTGAGGAGTTTGTCCGTTTTTCCAGACCTACACCTACAACATCATGCCACAGGAGAACCTAGAGATAATATTGGCAAACAAACAAGCAACTCTGGTAAACCGTTTGTTTGAGGCTTTCCCAGCACACAGCAGCGGTGCTGGTTCTCCTACGAGCCGTAGTGGGCACAATGGAAGAGGTGTTCGTGGTGCACACAGCAGAAGTGGCATTGGAGAAAGGGGTTTAATGACCATGTTGTGGAATGATTTCTCAAGTACCGCTCACACGACTGCTAATACTGCATCGATTAAAAGTGACAGGAGGCAGCAGTTGTCAACTATGGTTACAAACTACTTTTCCTCCCATATCGATGTTCTCCCTCACAGGTCATTCCCCTTTGACTATTGGGCCTCTAAACTGGACGCCTGGCCTGAATTGGCACAATATGCCTTACAGGAGCTCGCTTGCCCTGCTGCTAGTGTGTTATCTGAAAGAGTCTTCAGTGCTGCTGGATCAATCCTGACAGAAAAAAGGACCCGTCTGTCGACCCAAAATGTTGATGATCTAACCTTCATTAAAATGAACCATGCATGGGTTTCAAACTTCCCTAACTGGGCTGCCCACCCCTCCCCCAACGGCTGGGGTCAAGACCTGGTGCACCCGGGCAAGTGCTGTTGCTCTGTATAGGTGGATGGGCCCACTGATGGCCGACAGCAATGGCACAGGTCCCCTCATAGTACAATACAGTGTCTCAGATGGTTGGAAGGCCCACACGCCATCAGACACACCAGCGTACTATGAGGGGCCCTGTGCCAGTACCGTCGACCACGATTGTGCCCCCTGGCTTGGTCATGGCCACAGCACTTGCAAGTTGCAATACTTACCTTTCCCTGCTCCACCGATGTGTAGTCTGGGCAGTTAAATCCTTCACAGGGACGGCCACTAGAAATTTGGTGTATTGATCAATGATGGTTAAGATGTAGCTATGGCCTGTCCTGCTGGCCTCTACCTTCAGATGATCAATGGCTACCATTTGAAATGGACGTCAATTTACAAGCGGATGCAGTGGTGGTTAATGATCATCTTTCACAGTTGTGATAGTCACAGACGTGTGACATTCCTGCCACCATTTTTCAATGTCTCCTCTCATGCCAATCCAATAGAATCGCCTACGGCCTGTGGCTTCTGTTTTTTCCACTCCAAAATGACCAGACACATCATGATAGGCAGTGAGGACCATGGGTACATCTCGCCCTGTGATCACAATTTGATGGAGACGAGTAACGGTGATGTGATCCACGCTACTGTGATAAGGCAATCCTTTCTTCACAAAGAACCTTTTTCGCTTTCTCCACAGACACAGTAATTGAGGGTCTGCATCGCCTCTGCAACTTCTACTGGGAGGTTTTCCTGCGATGAGTAATTCCAAAATTTCTGCTAACACTCGACTTTGCGTCTATACTTGTATCCATGTAGTTTCCAGTAGCGGAGATTCTTGACTGGCTTTCTGTGACTGAAATATATACGAAGATTTAAAAGTACCACAACACTGTATACTGGTGTACGCTATGAATACCTTTCCCTTTTTCTACTTTCGTAATTCTGGTGTAATACACAGTGAGCCTGTGAGTGTCTGTGTCTGACTCCTGAAGTATAGATGGAAATTTAAGCCTAGACTGGACACACCTGGTATGTGCTGATACAGTACCTTGCTTCAAAAATTTGTATTAAGGTATCATCTGTAGGATAGCCAACTGTGGGGGGGACCCTCATCTTGCCGCAGACAAACACGAGACTGAGACAGAGTTTGTATTGAACAGGTCCGTTTTTAGTGCTCATCCTTCTGTCGACAACAGCAATTCACCACAGCCGTTTCACATTTCTCTGTACATAGGCCCCAGTACCTTCTCTTCCTTTGTAACTATAATAGTGGCATCCTCTGTAGCTCTTCCACTGTGGCTGGCCTAGTCCCAACCACCACAGCGCTGCACCAGTCTGAGCACACAGTCCGTATGATAGCCCCAGGCTGTCTTCGTCTGTGGCTACCATCCTCTGGGCCACCCCCCGTGACCGCCTCAACTGTCAATCGTCTCTGTAGCCTTTCCACTGTCTCTAATTCCTCAGCAGAACTTCCTCTTTACTGTGCTCCCTTCGCTGACTGACTCTTCCAGAACCTTCCCTCAGCCTTTTATACTTCCAGTTCTGGTAACTCCGCCCACCATCACCTAACAGTTTCTCTGACCAATGGCAGTTATTTAGTCCCACTCTCACACTCTCCACTGCCCTCCAATGGGCAAGCTAAAACACTGCACTCTTTCTCTTTATCTTAGCGGTTTCACACCTACACTGCGCTACACCTCTGTTTCTCACTACAGGCTGGTTTGTCTGTCAGTCCACCTTTTTTACATCATCCACAGTGAGTGAGCGTGTCTGGATTACGCCTTCTATATATACGGTGAATCGGAGAAACAAATTTTTACACTATACTCGATACAGCTTGTATCTTGTTATACAGTACCTTTATTCGACATTTAGCATTACGGTCAAATCCATACTGTCTAAGCGTCTGAGAGTGACTACGGGACTATTTATACGGAGATTTCAATTGTACTCTAAAAAATATATACTTGCTATCTTATTATCCAGGATCTTTTTTACAACATTTTTTATTATGGTCAAAACCATACTGAGTGAGTGTCTGAGGGTGACAACGGAAATATATACCGATATTTTCAATTTGGCCAACACTGTATACAGCAGAACGCTTCTGATATAGTATAGCTATTTAGATTCTGGTGTAATCCATAATGAGCCTGTAAATGTCTGTCTGTTACTCCGGCAATATATTTGGAACTTTAAGGTTACCCCAACACTGTATACAGCTGTACGCTTGTATATCAAAAGAAGAAAGCCAAGAAGACATACACCAAAAGCAGGGATCACCATAGAAAAACTATCAATTTTATTGCATAGGATACACAAAAACACCAAACAGTGTTAAAAACATTTAAAATGAGCAACGGTTATTTTGGCATAACCTGTAAACCTGGGAGCAGTGACAAGTCCTACATGACATCACACAATAATACATATGTAATGTGTGCAACAAGTCCACATAGTAGATATTATATGCAAAATAAACTCAGCCCTGAAAAAAACAATCTAAATGTATGCTACCACTAGGCACAATAATTTCAATGTGTCCATAATCATGTCCTGAGTACATAAATATATAGGTCAATATGGGAAGAGCAAAGATGTAAGAGACTCAAAATGTGTATAATAAACTCAGCCCAATACAACTCAATCTGTAATATTGCTAAATACATCACTTGCGTAAAAGATGAAAAAGTGCATAGTGGGATTATTATACAACATATCAGGACAGGGTATTGTGGCATCAAATATTAGCCTGGCATAATAACCTGTGGTATAAACCACTATATTAATCAAGTTCAGTAGATGAGCAGAAGATATGGAGTTAGAGAGAGCTAAGACACTAGTCAATTGACTCATGCAAAAACCTCCCCCCCATATCCTTTACCACCCAGAGTAGCAGGCTGCTGAGATAATGACAGACATGCTCACTAAATGCAAATGACCATTAAACACAGACAAGTGCAGGAGAACAGGCATTGCTCCCATAACCCGAAGCGTGTCGTCACAAATGTGACTTCATCGGGGCATAGTGAAGTCACGCTGTACGCTTGTGTTACATAACCCATTTACAGCTTTTCATATTCTTGTGTAATCCATACTGGGCCTGAGAGCATTTGTGTCTGCCTCCTGAAATGTATACGGAGAATCAGAATGTTTACACTATACTCTATATACCTTGTATCTGATGATACTGTACCCTTTTTCAACTTTTTATTTTATTGGGTAATCCATACTGAGCCTGTGAGCATCTGTGTATGGCTCATGAAATATACACAGAGATTTACTGTTATCCATAGACTGCATAGAGCTGTACGCTTCTGATACAGTACCATATATCTGCTGGTATTTTGGGTCCATTTTAAAAACATGAGGAAGTATGGTGGAAGAGGACGTGCATGTGGGCATGGAGGGCCACCTGGTACTGATGGCGGTGGTGGTGCATCTGCTGGTAGTGCCAATAACACAATAGCAGCTAAGGCAGGAGGTGTTGAGCCAGTGCCATGGTGTAGCTCTGGAAGGCCTATAAGGCTCCCTTTTCTGGGAGTAGGTAGACTGCTTTTAAAGCCGGAGTATCAGGAACTGTTTGTGGCTTACATTGCTGAAACAGCCTCCAGCTCTATCGCCTCCTCTTCTGAAGTTGTAAAAAATGCAAGCACTGAGTCGTAACTGCAAGCTTCTGGTCAGGAGCAACCCCTTTCCTTGTGTCCTTCACCCACACCAAAAGTGAAGGATGTGGAAGCACACACCTCAGATTACTCCATGGAGCTCTTTTCACATACTATGCCTGGGTCAATTAAAAATAGGGCCCATCATGTACTGGAGCAATGTAAATGGGGCAGATCAGACACTGGAGCAGCATCTAAGGGGCACATTATACACTGGAGCATTACAAATGGGGTCCATTATATATGGAGCATTATTGGAGCCCATCATACACTGGAGCATCATCCATGAGGCCCATCATGTACTGGAGCATTGTAAATGGGGCATATCAGACACTGGAGCAGCATCTAAGGTTCACATTATACACTGGAGCATTACAAATGGGGCCCATTATATATGGAGCATTATTGGAGCCCATCATACACTGGAGCATCATCCATGAGGCCCATCATGTACTGGAGCATTGTAAATGGGGCAGATCAGACACTGGAACAGCATCTAAGGGGCACATTATACACTGGAGCATTACAAATGGGGCCCATTATATATGGAGCATTATGTGGAGCTCATCAGATACTGTATGGAACATTATATGTGACTAATTATTTGGTAAGGAGAAATATATGGGGCTCATTGTTCTGTATGGCGCGCAATGTGGTGGCCATAACACTGTATGGAATAATATACTGTCCTGTTTTTGAGCTATTGTACAATTTAAAATAGATCAGTCATGTCATGTAAGCAGTGAAGTATGTGTCATTGTGCTATACCTATAGTTCTGTGGCGTACCGGAGCATCATGAGTTGTGGTATGTGTTAAAGAGGCGCACTGACACTCTTTGGCCCAGGGCACACGAAAACCTGGAACCAGCCCAACCCCCCACAACTTTAGCCAAATAACCCCCAGTTTTCAATGCGCAACTATTATTAGGAAGTAAATTAAGGTTGACAAGCTTCAGTTATAAGAATTGATGCTTTGGCATAGAAATGGGCACTGTAGGTGTGTTTACTGTCTTCCACTCCCTGCCGACTTTGCTTCCCCATTGACTTGCATTGGGTTTCATGTTTCAGTAGGCCTCCCACTTTCCCCTATAGTCGGCCGATTTCGTTCAACCTGACTTTTGCGAAAGTCGGGTTTCATGAAACCCGACTCGACCTGATAAAAGGCAAAGTCGCTCATCTCTAGTGGTGAGCATTCCTTCTCAAAACTCAAATTAGTTGAAAACCGATTAAGGACATCCATGAAGCAGGAACGACTTGGAAATTTGGCTATCATGAGCATCAAGTCAGATATACTGCGTAAATTGGACTTCAGTGACGTCATTAGTGATTTTGCAGCACGAAAATCAAGGAAAGTGCCTGGTGTTGTGAGTTCAATTTCCCCTTCACCATTGAGGTCTGATGAACTCCCTCTTCTGGTGAAGGAAGGTAGTGAGGCTGATTACCAAGCACCTGAGCAGGATGATGATAACTGGGTAACGGGAATTGCTGACTGGATATAAGGCAGCCGACGCCCTTATGCCTTGCTGGTGATCTCTCTGAGGCATTCTAGGAGACCAGTCTGATTCCTGCCCCTCAAAAGCTAAGTTTTCTGCTCTGCTTTTTGCATTTGTGTTTTGGTTTTGTTTTGCCTTGTGTTAGTGGATTTCTGCCATTCCATGCTGGGGTGAGCGGAATTCCTTTTTGCTCTGTCTTCAGAAAATACCTGAGTACTGATATAGTCTTTTTGAAGCCTAGCGTCTTCAGGGCTTTTTTCCCTTTCAGCCTGTTGGCTCTTGTTTTGATAGGGTTTTTCACGGATTGCAGACAGCAGCTTTTCTATCCTGTCCTATTTAGTTAGCTTGGGCCCCATCATTTGCTCAGCCTATCTTTCAATCTGTGTGAGTGTTTTTTCATCTTGCTTCACCGTCATTATATGTTGGGGGCTGCCTAATGCTTTGGGGTCTGCTCTGGGGCAGTTTAGATTTCCCTTTCTGTCTTTAGGCTATTTAGTTCTCCGGCTGTGATCGAGGGGTCTAAGGCATCGTAGGAACCCCCCACGGCTACTGCTAGTTGTTGTTGATAGGTTCAGGGGTCTGCAATCCGATAGCTGCCAACTTCTCTGGTTTTCTGGACTTAGCTAGTATTTCTGTTTTTGCCTCCTACGGTGACTCATTCATAACAGAATCACCAGCCATACCGCAGATCCTAGGGTACTCAATAGCAGGAAAGAATTGTAAAAAAAAAAAAGTGTGTATATTTTTCCTTTATATCTCTGAGGCCGTAGGGGGAATTTTTTTTTCTCTCAATGGAGATAAAGCAATTGTCTGATCGTGTGGAGCAGCTCGCTGCGGAAGTGCGGGGAATTTCTGCCTACCTTGCTCATTCACATGCTGCTGAACCAAAGATCCCTACTCCTGATGTGTTTTTTGGGGATCGGTCTACATTTTTGAATTTCAAAAATAATTGTAAATTATTTTTTGCCTTGAAGCCTAACTCGTCAGGGAGCTCCGCGCAGCAGGTTAAAATTGTCATCTCTTTGCTGCGTGGAGATCCCCCGGATTGGGCGTTTTCTTTGAAACCAGATGATCCTATTCTGACTAATGTGAACGCATTCTTTCAAGCTTTGGGGTTGTTGTATATCCGTTACCCCTGATTTCGGATCTATTCTCTAGAGTTAGAGGTGCTTGCTGGTTTACCAAGCTTGACCTCAGGGAGGCGTATAATCTTATCCGCATTAAGCAGGGGGATGAATGGAAGACGGCGTTTAATACTCCGGAGGGACATTTTGAGTACCTGGTGATGCCTTTTGGGCTCACTAATGCCCCTTCTGTCTTCCAGTGCTTCATGAACGATATTTTCCGAGACTTTGTCGATAAATTTTTGATTATCTATCTGGATGATATTTTGATCTTCTCCAAGGATTGGGATTCTCATGTGGAACATATTCGGACTGTGTTCCGGATCTTGAGGGAGAATTCCCTGTATGTCAAAGGATCGAAATGCCTTTTTGGAGTACAGAGGATTTCATTTTTGGGATTTATTTTGTCTCCATCAACTATTGAAATGGACCCAGCCAAGGTACAGGCCATTTATGATTGGGTTCAGCCCACTTCTTTGAAGGCCCTCCAGAAGTTTTTGGGTTTTGCTAATTTTTATCAGAAATTTATAGCAAAATTTTCTAGTATTGCCAAGCCATTGACTGATCTGACTAAGAAGGGTGTTGATGTGTTGAATTGGTCTCCTGAGGCTGTTGCTTCCTTTCAGGAGCTGAAGCGAAGATTTACCTCCGCCCTGGTTTTGCGGCAACCTGATGTCTCACTCCCGTTCCAGGTAGAGGTGGATGCTTCTGAGATTGGTGCAGGAGCTGTTTTGTCCCAAAAGGATCCTGTAACATCTAAAATGAATCCCTGTGCTTTCTTTTCCCGAAAGTTCTCTCCATCTGAACGTAACTATGATGTGGGGAATTGGGAACTGTTGGCCATGAAATGGGCATTTGAGGAGTGGAGACATTGGTTGGAGGGAGCTAAACATCAAGTTGTGGTCCTCACTGACCACAAGAATTTGATTTACCTGGAGTCGGCCAAACGCTTGAACCCTAGACAGGCTAGGTGGGCCTTGTTTTTTACACGTTTTGATTTTGTGGTCTCTTTTCTTCCTGGAACTAAGAATGTCAAGGCAGACGCCCTCTCTAGGAGTTTCTTTGCTGAGTCTCCTGTGGTGACCAGGCCTGCTACCATCTTAGGCGAAGGGGTAGTTCTTTCTGCCATCTCACCCGATTTGAGACTTGCTCTGCAAGAGTTCCAGGAGGACAAACCTGAGCGTTGTCCCAGTGGAAAGTTGTATGTTCCTGACCAGTGGAAGAAGAGAGTGATGTCTGAAGTTCATTGCTCTGCATTGGCTGGTCATCCAGGTATTTTTGGTACTAGAGATCTGGTGAGTCGCTCTTTTTGGTGGCCCACCTTGTCTCATGATGTCAGGAATTTTGTGCAGTCCTGTGGGACTTGCTCCCGGTCTAAATCTTGTTCTCGCTCTAGTGGGTTGTTGATGCCTTTGCTGGTCCCAAGGAGGCCATGGACCCATATTTCAATGGATTTCATCTCTGATATGCCGGTCTCTCAAAGAATGACTGTTATTTGGGTGATTTGTGATAGGTTCTCTAAGATGGTTCATCTTGTACCACTCCCTAAGTTGCCATCTTCCTCTGAGTTGGTGCCCCTGTTTTTGCAACAGGTGGTTCGCTTACATGGGATTCCTGAGAACATTGTATCTGACAGAGGAGTTCAGTTTGTGTCTAGATTTTGGAGGACTTTCTGTTCCAAGCTGGGAATTCAGTTGTCCTTCTCCTCTGCTTTTCACCCTCAGACCAATGGGCGGACAGAGAGAACAAACCAGACCTTGGAGTCGTATTTGAGATGTTTTATTTCCGCTGATCAGGATGATTGGGTTTCATTTTTGTCCTTGGCCGAATTTGCTTTAAATAATAGAGCTAGTTCTGCCACTTTGATGTCACCTTTTTTTTGTAACTTTGGGTTTCATCCTCGATTTTCTTCAGGGCAGGTGGAGCCTTCTGCCTGCCCAGGTGTTGACACTGTGGTGGAGAGAATGCACCAGATCTGGGACCAAGTGGTGGATAAGTTATCTCTCTCCCAGGAAAAGGCCCAGCGGTTTTCCAATCGACATAGGACCATTGGTCCCCAGTTTAAGATTGTGATATGGTGTGGTTATCATCAAAAAATATTGCTATGAAGGTGGCTTCTCCTAAGTTTAAGCCTAGATTTATTGGACCTTACAAGATTTTGGAGATTATTAATCCTGTCTCTTTTCGTTTGGCTCTTCTTGTCACATTTAAAATCCATAATGTGTTCCATAAGTCCTTGTTGAAGAGGTTTGTTGAACCAGTTGTTCCTGGGGTGGCACCTCCAGACCCTGTATTGGTTGAAGGTAACATGGAATATGAGGTAGAAAAAATACTGGATTCCCGTCTGGTTAGATGGAGACTCCAGTATTTGGTTAAGTGGAAGGGTTATGGTCAGGAGGATAATTCCTGGGTCTCTGCCTCTGATATTCATGCCAAAAGATTGCTGCGTGCATTTCATCGGGCTCACCCTGATCGCCCTGGTGGCGTGGTTGAGGGTTTGGTGACCCCTCCTCAAGGGGGAGGTACTGTTGTGAGTTCATTTTCCCCTTCGTCACTGAGGTCTGGTGAACTCCCTATTCTGGTAAAGGAAGGTAATGAGCCTGATTATCAGGCACCTGAGCCTAATGAGGATGACTGGCTGAGTGGAGTCACGGACTGGATATAAGGCTGCCGACGCCCTTCTGCCCTGCGGGTGATTTCTCTGTGGACTTCTAGGACACCAGTCTGATTCCTGCTCCTCTAAAGCTAAGTTTTCTGTTTTGCCTGTTTGCATTTTTGTTTTGTTTTTTGTTTTCCTTGCTTTTCTGTATTCTGCCATTCCCTGCTGGGGTGAGCTGAATTTCCTTTTGCCTGTAGCTCTGTCTTCAGAATATTCCTGAGTACTGACATAGCTTTTTTGAAGCCTAGCGTCTTCAGGGCCTTTTTTACTGTCAGTCTGTTGGCTCTTATTTTCATAGGGTTTTTCACGGATTGCAGACAGCAGCCTTCCTGTCCTTTTCTATCTAATTAGTTTGGGCCCCGTCTTTGCTCAGTCTATCTTTCTGTCTGTATTAGTATTTTCATCTTGCTTCACCGTCATTATATGTTGGGGGCTGCCTATTGCTTTGGGGTCTGCTCTGGGGCAGTTTAGATTTCCCCTTTCTTTCTTTAGGCCTATTTAATTCTCCGGCTGTAATCGAGGGGTCTAGGGCATCATAGGAACCCCCCACGGCTACTGCTAGTTGTGTTGATAGGTTCAGGGGTCTGCAATCCGATAGCTGCCAACTTCTCTGGTTTTCTGGACTTAGCTAGCATTTTTGTTTTTGCCTCCTACGGTGACTCAATCATAACAGGTCCGTCCCTGAAGTCTGTCCCCCGGGAACAGTTTCCCCTGGAACCTAGGTGACGGTCCCCTTGGTTCCGGCCCGGACTCTCGGCCGGGGCCCTTCTTCCCACACATGGGTGAAAAAAGACCCCAGTTTTTTGACTATCTCACAGCTGGAATGCTACAATGTTTTCATTATGTATATGGAGGATACTTGGTCGGTAACCTGAGGCTTGCACCCTTTTGCGATATCAGTTTTGTATAGTGCTGCTTTCTTTTGGGGATCTACAGTTACATAGTTAAATAATTTGGAAGTCAGGTCCATCAAATTCAACCATTCCACAAAGTTATACATTTAGTATCGCCAGATTACTTAGAACCCACAATGCCATTTGCTTAGAGAAACACATTTATTGTATGTATTTATCGATACGTTCACTGTGAGAATGTGATATGTTCACTGTGAGACCGACATTCTGTTTTCCTTTTAAGAACGATCCAGTTTATTTAATGAACGAATGATAAAAGACCACACATAGACACAAATATACAGGCATGTGACATGTTTCAAATATTACATCTCCATATTCATACCGGTTATGAGTAAGGAGATGTAATCACTGAAATGCGCCAGATGTCTGCATATTTGTGTCCATACATAGTTTTCTATAATTCATTCATGAAATAAACTGGATCATTTTTATAAGTAAGACTGAGTGTTGGTCTTTTTCTCACAGTGGACTTACTGCTTTGCCTTTGCTCTCGGCTCCAAGCACCTGAGGATGGAGAAGTTCTGGTGTGGCGAGATGTAAGCTATTTCTACTTTCTTTGTACTCTAGATGTGTTTATTTAGTTAAAAATGTCCTAATTAATTGAACATGCTAAAGTCCATTCTGTTAAGTAGACTATTTGAATTATTGAATAATAAATAAAGTCAATTCACCTTAATCTTTTGTTTTAACCCAGTTTAATTTTTTTAAAAATTTGATTACAAGTTCATCCCATGTTCTTTTTATGTATCTCATTTTCTAGGAGAATTATTTGTGGACCCAATGCTATTGAAGTTGAGATTACTCCGGTGTGGAAACTGCTCTTTAAAGAGGTTAAGTTACATGCTATCATACTGTATGACCATTCCACTCTAATCAATACAGTTAGGCCCTTTATTTTAGTAAGCCAGTAGGTAGATGAGATTCCCTGACCATTACTGGTAATTGATACCCAAAGCTCGGCACAAAACCCAAAAAGTAATGGTAAATAGATAGGAAAGGGCACTCATTAATATATCAATGCAAGTGATAAAATAAAAACAGAGGATTTCCTCTCACCTTATGGAGTACAACATCATTGTAGATGCATCCAAAATATAGAGGTGCAACCAACACCAACTAAAATGGACATCAGAGTGTGATGTTCGTCCAGAAGATTAAACCATCTGGAGTGAGATGAGTATATCCAATTTAATGCTTTACTGGAATAAAACTGAAACTTGTTTTTGTTTCAAGCTCAGGAATCTCCCTCAGGCATAAAAATCCATCTGTGAAATTCAACTTTTTCTAATAGCACTATATTTCTGAAGCGGCGCTCTATTGTTTTATGTCATGAAGGTAAACCATGCAGGAATTATGGTTCGATAATTACAAAGATATTCAAAAATGTTCAAAACTTGTGATGAGCGAACATGCTAGGTAATAATCAGATATGACTTGAGTATATGAGTGATCGGATGTGCTCGGCACTCGTCGAGAATTGGCTGGTGCTCGGATTAAATCCCCATTCCACATGTTTGGTGCCAGCCACTAAACATGTGAGGATTGCCCACCAGTCACTGTAATGCCATAGCCATCTTGGTAGTGGCATTACTGTAAATGGTTGGCCCTGTTACCTCAGAGGTTAAAAAAGGATCGGCTCTGAAATGCTTGGCACACAGATGCCATTGAACAGCTTAGGGACAGTTGTGATTGGAGGAAGAGAGTAGTTTTCCAGACCCATGTGCACTGTTTTAGGAAACAGAGTCCCCTAGTGATAATAATTTGATGAACCATCATACTAAAAGTCCTTCTAAGGGCTAATCTTATGCTTTGCTTTTTCTGTGTGATACATTGTGCAATTAGCCTAGGGATATCTGGACCAGGGACATTGGCTGAATATAGCCTCTAGACAGGGCTTTGGGCCTTGCAGTTCATTGTTAAATATATAGCTTCTGCAGGTGACCACATTTTTTTGGTGAAAAAAATGACTATTGTCATCCATACAGCTTAACGTGCTTTGTGTGAAATTATGGTGGTTTAAAATGTAAAAAAAACGCTTGTCCAACTACAGGTGACCAAATTTTTTGGTTCCAAAAATTGACTATTGTCACCCATACAGTTAACGTGCTTTGTGTAAAGTTACGGTGGTTTTAAATTTTTAAAAACCAATTGACCTACTACAGGTCACTGCATTTTTTTATTCAAAAATTTATTTTCAATTAATCAATAAAGAGACCTAACAACTAGAAAATGTGTAAGGCATGCAGTAAGGAATGGGGAAATGGAAGTGCTGATGATGGTGTACGAGGACGGTAAGGTCGTGGAGCAGGTGCGACTGCGCCTGTTATTGCAGCACAAGCAACATGTCCATCCATGACACATAGATTCCTGTCCCATTTTGCAGGGATGCATGGGACACCACTCCTGAAGCCACACTATTGCAAAAATGTGGTTGGTTTGATAGCAGATAATGCTTCCAGCATGCTTGCCTGCACCACCCAGTCTTCCACATGTTCCAGTCTCTCCACCTAAGAGTCTAGATAACGTATTCCTCACCCTGATCCTACTTATTCCCACCATGTCGAGTCCCAGGAGACCGGGAATCCTGCACTTGGATACTCCGAGAAGCTCTTTACAGCATCATTTCTTGATTGTGGCCTCTTACCCTGCATGTTCCATGAGGGACAAGATGACACGCTGTTTAGTGATGTGCAAAACATAGAGAAGAAAATGGTGGGAAATGGCAAACATTGCCTATGGAGGTAGATGATGATGAGACACAGTTGCCGATAAGTCAGGTAATTCACAAAGTCAGGAGGGCCAGGGAGGGATGAGCACCGAAACTTGTGACTTTCTCCTTCAAAGAGTTAGGTGTTCCCCAGTCTGGGACTTTTTTAAAGACTGTTCTGAGACAAAAAAAATGTTAAAATTTGCAACCTCTGCCATGCCAAGATCAGCAAGGACTGATGACTAAGAGCCTTACCACTCCAAGCATGATTAGGCACATGTCATCTAAACAGCTGACTCGGTGGGCCAAATGCCTGGATCCACAATTTGTGCCAGCGGGTGACACCACTGCCTCTGTCCCTACTCCAGGCCTTGGAACAAAAAAAACCTTGCCAGACACCCATTCACTGGCCCAACTGCTAAACGGGCAAATTTCCAGGCTGCTTGCTGTGGAAATGTTGCTGTCTAGGCTTGTAGACACAGAGGATTTCCACCTATTTATGGTGGCAGTGGTCCCTCAGTACTTGGTCCCCAGCCGCCACTATTTCTCCCGGTATTGCGTCCCTGCCTTGTACCAGCATGTGTCGAGGAACATTACTCATGGCTTTATCAACGCACTTACTGCGATTGCCCACTTAACAATTGACATGTGGACAAATGCTTGTAACCAGGGACGATACATTTCCATTATGGCACACTGGGTTAGCATTGCATTAGCTGGGGCTAAGTCCCATCCTGGCACTGCATATGTACTACCAACACAGAGGAATGCTGGCGATACTTCTATTAGGGTTTCCTTCACCTCCTAAACCAGTTCCTTCATTTTCTCCTGCTTCTCCTCATTCTCCATGTCCGATTTGGTATCTCAGAGCAGAGTCTTTATTAGTGTAGGAGTACCGCAACTACACTTACATAATATATGAGTTGTTACCTTCAAGGGTCTATGGATGACTCTCATTATTTTTCATGGCTTTGAACTGTGTGCAATGCCTTTGAGTGTAGAAGTACCACAACTATACTTTTTAGAAAATTTTATGAGGCACTACTGTTGTTTCCTTCAAGGGTGTATGGATGACCCTCCTTATTATTTTTGTTCTGGCTTTGCACTGTGTATAGAGTCTTTGAGTGTAGAAGTACCACAACTAGACTTTCTTAATATTTGAATCAGGCACTCCAGTTGGTGCCTTCATGGGTGTTTGGTTGATCATTGTTATATTTTGTTTTCTGGCTTTGCAATGTGTGCAGAGCTTTTATGAGTGTAGAATTACCACAACTACACTTTAACAATATTTGAATGGGGTACTACAGTTGGTGCCTTACAAGGTGTATGGATGATCCTGCTTGTAGTTTTTACCAGTCTTGGCACTGTGTACAGAGTTTCTATAAGTGTAGGAGTACCACAACTACACTTTGTTCACAATATTTGAATGATGCACTACATTTGTTGCCTTTAAGGGTATATGATGACCATGCCTATAATTTTTGTCAGGCTTTGCCCATAGTGCATAGCCTTTATGAGTCTAGGGGTACCACTGCATGATAATTTTAACAGAATGTAAACAAGGCCCTCCTAATGTCTAAAATAGAGTGTATCTGATTCCCTATTCCTTTTATTTTTGGCAATTCATGCTTCCATTATAAATTACACTGAAATGTTCAATTTTTTAATAAAAATTTAAATTTAGGTTTACTTAATAAAAATCTTTTTTTTAATAACAATCGTTTTTTATATAGCGCTAACATATTCCTCAGCGCTTTACACATTATCATCGCTATCTGTATGTCTTTGGAATGTGGGAGGAAACCCACGCAAACACGAGGATAACATACAAACTCCTTGCAGATGTTGTCCTTGTTGGGACTTGAACCCAGGACTCCAGCGCTGCAAGACTGCAGTGCTAATCGCTGAGTCACCATGCTGCCCGACGTTTACTTAAATTATTATTTTGTTACTTAAATTATTATTTTGTAACTTAAATTATTATTTTGTTTAACCCCTTCACTACCAAGGGTGGTTTGCACGTTAACTCCCGGGCCAATTTTTAAAACTCTGACCACTGTCCTTTTATGAGGCCATAACTCTGGAACGCTTCCATGGATCCCGGTGATTCTGACATTGTTTTCTCGTGACATATTGTACTTCATGTTAGTGGTAAATTTCATTCATATAACTTGCGTTTATTTGTGAAAAAAATGGAAATTTGGCAAAAATTTTGGAAATTTTGCAATTTTCCACCTTTGAATTTTTATGCCCTTAAATCACAGAGATATGGCACACAAAAAACTTAATACGTAACATTTTCCACATATTTACTTTACATCAGCACAATTTTGGAACCAAAATTTTTGTTTGTTAGGAAGTTATAAGGGTTAAAAGTTGACCAGCGATTTCTCATTTTTGCAACACCATTTGCACTTTTTGTTCGGCAGTATGATAATAAATCATTATTTTTTGCTTCGTTTTTTATTTTAATTTTTTAAGGGGTTCGCTTAAGGGGTTAACTAATGGGACAGTTTTATAGGGTGGGTTGTTACGGACGCGGCGATACCAAATATGTGTACTTTTATTGTTTTTTTTTTTCTTTATTTCCAAAAAATGATTTTATTGTGGAATTTTTTTTTTTTCTTGAATTTATTTAGCGATTTTTTTAAATTATTTTTCCACTTTTTTTTTTTTTTACTTTATTACAATGTCCCAGAGGGGACATAACTGTCCTGTTACAGATCGCTGATCTGTGACATCACAGATCGCTGTGACAGATCAGCAATCTGTCACAGGCAGTGTGCAGGTTTCCTCCTTGCCTGCGCTTTGCAGGCACTGAGGAAGCCAGCTTCCTGCAGGCCCCCGGAGGTCCCCGCCGCCATATTGGATCCGGGAACCTGCAGGAAAGGAGACCCCCGCAGCAGCGCTGCACATTGCGCTGCCGTGGGGGGCTCAGGGAAGCACGGAGGAAGCCCCCTCCCTGCCGATGCTTCCCTTTAACCCCTGGTACACCGCGATCGTGTTTGATCACGGTGTACAAGGGGTTAACGTGTCGGGGGCGGTCTGTGACCGCCCCTGACACATTGTGCCGGGTGCCAGCTATGATAATTAGCTGACACCCGGCCGCGATCAGCGGCACTCACCACGTGGGCGCCGCTGATCGCATTAGACGTAATATTCCGTGCATGGTAATTAGGGCCCAGGGCACATGGACGGAATATTACGTCCACTGAAGGAAAGGGGTTAAACTCTTTTTAATTTTTTATATACCAGTTATTATACAGGAAAGTATTTTTCTTAGCATTCTTTTTTTTTCTGTAAACTCAAATTTCTCTTCAATTTTGAATGTTTTATTGTGAGTCCTTAAAGTGGAGTAAAATTGTGACACCATTGTTATCAGCAGCGATTTGGGAGTCAGAGATGCTTCCAGGGTTCTTCTCCATGCTGTTCTCCTTCCTTTCAGCACTTTCTCCATCCATTTCAAAATTTTCACTGCCCCCCAGACGTCCTTGTAGGATCTGTGGAAAAGATGCTTGGGTTTCACATTGATTCCATTTTATTTTATCTTTACTCGAAATGAGCATATGAGCATTAGGAATTGCCTGGTTCAAGTTGCGAGCATCCACGCATTTTAGTGCTCTCTCATCCCTATTCAAAACATGTCCTGGACATGACCCAGGATAAAAGAAAACCAGGCATTCTATTTGCAGATATGTACAAATGGGTTATGTTATCATCCTTTTTTATCAATGCATTAACACGTCACAGTGTAAGGGCTCACTCAGATGAGCATATTAAATGTCCATGTGCTAATGTACGTAAAGTGGGTAGCATGAGGATTGGAGGATGTGATGTCCAATACAAGTCAATTAGGTAGTCTGGCACCAATGATCTATGTGAAAAATCACAACACGCACTATTTTGATTCGTATTCCAGATCAGACTCGCCTAATATAAGTCAATATTGGGGCACAAAAATCACATTACCATCCATATGTCAAGTTTTTCACAAATCCAATTTCATTATTAAAATAAGAAATAGTATTTGATCTTTTTTAGTTATGAAAATATTCATGCAAAAACCGTATGCCATATCCAGTATCGACCTACTGATGGCATGCAGATGTAAAAAAACAGACGACTTTGCTTATATTCGGCATAAGTAAAACGTACAAAAGGGCGACATTGTATATGCTCGTCGGAACCAGACCTGAAAGTTGAGTTTCTTCATAAGGCATGTAAAATTTTACAGAACACAATAAACTGTACTTATTTTGTGTATTTCTGTTTTTGCTAGGTATTTAATCCTTATTATCTCTTTCAAGCCGCCAGCCTTAGTTTATGGTTGGCAGAAGGATACATTGAATACTCAATAGTTATTATAGTGATTACTGTGCTGTCCATCATTCTGACTGTGTACGACCTCCGACAGGTACTGTGTATGTTTTATTACAGTGTATTTTATTGCTTTTATATTGCAGATAAACAGAATATAGTAGGAATTATATTAACTAGTACATGAAAACATTGGCTATAACAAATTAAATCTTCTTTTTGCTAATAAAATATGTAGATGTGGTACTTAAAAGGGTTGGCCATTACCTTAGTATTGATGACTATCCTTGAAATAGATCTCCAATAACTAATCGGAGGGGATGTGACATCCGGCACCCTCGCACAACAGCTGTTACCAGTGCCGATTGGAAGTTCTAAGATGTTGTGGGAGCACAGCAGCTTTATCAAATCTAGAATAGTCACATAGTGCAGAATTCCACCCTCTATAACTTGTGGGTGGATCAACAGTTGTACCCATCCATGGCGACAATAGAAATGACAGTGCTGTTATGTTCCGCTTGCTTCCTAAAACTGCCTGCTACTGGCGCTAGTAACATCTGATTGGCCGGGGTGCCGAGTGTAACCCTTCACTGATCAAATTTTCATGACCTATGCTGTGCTTTAGCCTTCCAGCCTACACGTTTCTTGCAGTGCTCTGATGCAAAACCACACACAATTATTATGCTAGCTTTGTCGAACTCCTCCTTCTGTATGCTTGTCATACAGATAATTCATTAAGGTAGGCATTGCAGATACCAATCTTAATGAAAGGCTTTCTAGAGTATGATGTGCCGAATTTATTAAGAGGTACATGCCACTTAGTGAAATTTTCGCATCTTCTCAGTGGCGTGCAACTCTGTACAGCTCACCGGAAATACTACTCCAGTTACTAACTGGAATTCATTTCTGGCATAAGAAACACTGACACTTTTTTTTTTTTTAATTTGATGGACTGGTGTGTTACATTTGTCACTATTTTCTAAGACAAATAAAATTATCAATTTCTGGGATATAGGGCTGTGTGGGGATTATTTTTTAAGACCTAGTAACATAGTAACATTGTATTTAAGGTTGAAGGGAGACTTTAAGTCTATATAGTTCAACCCATAGCCTAACATGAAACTTATTTTTACTGGTTTTCACTGATACCATTTTTGTGGTAGATCCTATGTACTGATTGCCCCTTATTGCATTTTATTTTTGTGACAGCCCAAAATATTTGGGCATTTCCTATTTTTTGTTACGTATTTACTGATCAGATTAAGTTATTTTATGTTTTGATAGATCGTACTTTTCTGAATGCAGCGATATCAAATCTTTTCTTATTGTTTTATTTTTAATAGGGCAAAAGGGGGGGAATGTGAACTTTTTGTTTTTTATTTTTTTCAGATTTTTAAAAACTTATTTTTCTCATGTTTCACTTTTTACTGTATTTGTTAGTCCCCTTAGGGAATTTGAAGCTCTGATCATCCAATCATTTGATATGTATAGATAAAATCATGATGCTCTATGAACATCACCTAAAAGCTGAAATGACAGGCGCGGAGGTCTTCTGCAGACCCCCAGTTGTTATAGCAACGCATCGTTCCCCTGTGATCAAGTCACGGATGTACAGATGGGTGCTGGTAATAATGAGGTTCTTTACTGGCGAATGCTAAATGCTGCTCTCAGAGATTGGTTAACAGCCGCATGTGAGCCTGTATCAAACGCAAGGACATAACATATAATGTACCGTATTTTTCGGACAATAAGATGCACCGGACCATAAGACGCACCACAAATTTTCAGAAGGAAAATGGGGGAAAAAATTAATGCATCAAATGGGGGGAATCTTACAGTCCTGAATTCAGCTTACCCTGGGGGGATTGGCAGCATTAGTGGAGTGGAGTCACAGGGGGCGTTTGGTGGTCCGGCAATGATATGACCCAGACTGGTGTGGCAGGTTCAGCAGTGCTCGGTGGTGCTGGGGCTCTGCCGACATTTTGTGCAAACCTGGAGCCCCTGCACATCCATTGCTGCGATGCAGTGGCCTCTGGGAAATCCCATCCCCGGCTGGTGCTGCAGGATCAGCGGTGCTCAGTGGTTCAGGGGCCCCGGCGACATTTTGTGAAAGCCCGGAGCCAACACACTTCCATTGCCTTGTTGCTGTGGCCTCTGGGATAGTGGCTACCAGAGGTGACGCATGCGCAGATTGAAATCTCGGCAACAAGATCTCATCTCCTGAGATCTCTGGACTAGATCTTGTTGCGGAGATTTCATTCTGCGCATGCACCGCCTCTGGCGGCCATTTTCCTGGAGGCCACAGCACCGACGCAATGGAAGTGTGGTGGCTCCGAGCTTTTACAAAATGTCACCGGAACCCCTGCCCCTCCGAGCACAGCAGATCCTGCCACAGTAGCCGCACCAGGCTGGGATGGGATTGAGATCATCACCCTGCAGCGTCGGACCACTGGAAGAGTCGCCCAACTCTTGCTGCCACCATGCTAATTGTAAGTACATTCCGACTATAAGACGCACCCCCATTTTCCCCAAAAATTTTGGGGGGAAGTGCTTCTTATAGTCCAAAAATATGGTAAATGTACATCATATGTTATGCAGGGGTTAAAGGGTGTCCAAGTGTAGGTTTGATTTGCTTTTTCTGACACTAGATTAGAATGTCTGCTTGCACTAGTAATCCATCTGTTACTCCTCTGCTTGCCTTACTAATTCTATAAGATGAATTTCTCTGTGTTTCTTGAGAACATGTTGTTTACAGTCTCTATGTGCTTAATCTGTGCAGCAATCTGTAAAACTGAACCAATTGGTGGAATCCAATAACAGCGCTGTTATCACTGTGCACACTAGTGATGCTGGTAAGTAATGGAGAGGGGCTTGTGGTTTCACAAATACAGTTTGATTGAAAAGTGGAGGCTTAAAGTTTATAACCCTTCAGAATTTTCCATATTTCTGAATAAATTTGACCTAAACCTACATCAGACTTTAACACAAGTTCTAGCAATAGATAAAAAGAACCAAATCAACAAATAAGTCAAAAATACACTACTCAAAAAAATAAAGGTAACACTAAAATACAACATCCAAGATATCACTGAATGAAATATTTCAGTTGCAAATTTTTATTAATTACATAGTGAAATTCATTGTGAATAATAAAACATAAAAATGATCAATGTAAATAAAAATTAATATCCCATGGAGGTCTGGATTTGGAATGATACTCAAAATCAAAGTGTAAAATCAAATTACAGGCTGATCCAACTTCAGTGGAAATGCTTTAAAAGAAGGAAATGATGCTCAGTAGTGTGTGCGGCGTCCACGTGCATGTATGACCTCTCTTCAACACCTGGACATGCTCCTGATGAGGCGACGGATGTTCTCTTGCGGGATCTCTCCCCAAACCTGGACTAAAGCAACAGTCAACTCCTGGACAGTCTGTGATGCAATGTGGCATTGGTGGATGGAACGAGGCATGATGTCTCAGAGGTGAGGTGGTCAATTGGATTCAGGTCAAGTAAATGGGCAAGCCAGTCCATAGCATCAATGTCTTCATCATGCAGGAATTGCTGGCATACTTCAGCCACAGTATTGTCATGCATAAGGAGGTGGCAGGGAATCTCGCTGTCTCCTCTTTCTCCCATGTGCTGGGCCCATGCACCTTATGTGGTACCCAGATGGTGTACCTGTTTATCAAATGTCTTGCTGTGTTCCTGTTCTACAGTATGCTTATAATGTCTTTATGCTGTGGTTCCTCTGTTCATATGTTCTGTCATTGTACTGTATAATGTCTGTAGTGCAGGGTTAATTAAGGGTTAAGCTTGTGGGCTGTACCAGCAGCCTAAAGGCAGCAGGAAGCTCCGGCTTCCAGTCAGTGCCCCGGGCAGGCTTGCCCGGGCAGGTGCTCTGCAGTGATCAGGAGCTTGCCAAACCCCAGGAAAGGGACAGAAACTACTGCCCCTGACCCACGGGCAGTGAAGTGGACACCGCGACTGAATAGTGCCCCACCGAGGACTATATGCGTCCAGAAATCGGCTTGGGGACTGTGACTGTAGCTGTTGCTGCCGCTGATACGGCAGTGAAGGATATTAGGGAAAGAGCAGGAAATTTTGTACCATTTGTTGAATCCACTTTTTCTACCTCTTTTATTCTGCAATAAATTGTTTCCCTGTTGAATTACAACTGTGTTCCTGGATCCTGATTGCCTGTGCTGCAGTGTTAGTGGAGACGAAGTAAATCGCCTGGGGTGATTCTGTCCTGTCTGTTTTATGTACAAGGGGCCGAGGTGCTTATGGACTGTTGCTTTAAGTGAACTTGGTCAGGACTACCACCTCATGCCACCTTATTGCAGATGCATCAGAAGGAACCAGGGCCTAGTGCACATGCATGTGGTCTCACAATGAGTCTGAGGATCTCATCCCGGTACCTAATGGTAGGCAGAGTACCTCTGGCCAAACCAGTCATGCTGGAGGATATTGCAGGCAGTACGTTCTCCATGGCGTCTGCAGACTCTGTCACATCTGTCACATGTGCTCAGTGGGAACCTGCTTTCATCCTAATAACTCTGCACATCTTGATAAAGGGTGTTGATATCCTTAGGCAGGACTCGCCCTCATTACACAAATACAGTGGGGCAAAAAAGTATTTAGTCAGTCAGCAATAGTGCAAGTTCCACCACTTAAAAAGATGAGAGGCGTCTGTAATTTACATCATAGGTAGACCTCAACTATGGGAGACAAACTGAGAAAAAAAAATCCAGAAAATCACATTGTCTGTTTTTTTTTCATTTTATTTGCATATTATGTTGGAAAATAAGTATTTGGTAAGAAACAAGCAATCAAGATTTCTGGTTCTCACAGACCTGTAACTTCTTTAAGAGTCTCCTCTTTCCTCCACTCATTACCTGTAGTAATGGCACCTGTTTAAACTTGTTATCAGTATAAAAAGACACCTGTGCACACCCTCAAACAGTCTGACTCCAAACTCCACTATGGTGAAGACCAAAGAGCTGTCAAAGGACACCAGAAACAAAATTGTAGCCCTGCACCAGGCTGGGAAGACTGAATCTGCAATAGCCAACCAGCTTGGAGTGAAGAAATCAACTGTGGGAGCAATAATTAGAAAATGGAAGACATACAAGACCACTGATAATCTCCCTCGATCTGGTGCTCCACGCAAAATCCCACCCCGTGGGGTCAGAATGATCACAAGAACGGTGAGCAAAAATCCCAGACCCACGCGGGGGGACCTAGTGAATGAACTGCAGAGAGCTGGGACCAATGTAACAAGGCCTACCATAAGTAACACACTACGCCACCATGGACTCAGATCCTGCAGTGCCAGACGTGTCCCACTGCTTAAGCCTGTACATGTCCGGGCCCGTCTGAAGTTTGCTAGAGAGCATTTGGATGATCCAGAGGAGTTTTGGGAGAATGTCCTATGGTCTGATGAAACCAAACTGGAATTGTTTGGTAGAAACACAACTTGTCGTGTTTGGAGGAAAAAGAATACTGAGTTGCATCCATCAAACACCATACCTACTGTAAAGCATGGTGGTGGAAACATCATGCTTTGGGGCTGTTTCTCTGCAAAGGGGCCAGGACGACTGATCCGGGTACATGAAAGAATGAATGGGGCCATGTATCGTGAGATTTTGAGTGCAAACCTCCTTCCATCAGCAAGGGCATTGATGATGAAACGTGGCTGGGTCTTTCAACATGACAATGATCCAAAGCACACCGCCAGGGCAACGAAGGAGTGGCTTCGTAAGAAGCATTTCAAGGTCCTGGAGTGGCCTAGCCAGTCTCCAGATCTCAACCCTATAGAAAACCTTTGGAGGGAGTTGAAAGTCCGTGTTGCCAAGCGAAAAGCCAAAAACATCACTGCTCTAGAGGAGATCTGCATGGAGGAATGGGCCAACATACCAACAACAGTGTGTGGCAACCTTGTGAAGACTTACAGAAAACGTTTGACCTCTGTCATTGCCAACAAAGGATATATCACAAAGTATTGAGATGAAATTTTGTTTCTGACCAAATACTTATTTTCCACCATAATATGCAAATAAAATGAAAAAAAAACAGACAATGTGATTTTCTGGATTTTTTTTTCTCAGTTTGTGTCCCATAGTTGAGGTCTACCTATGATGTAAATTACAGACGCCTCTCATCTTTTTAAGTGGTGGAACTTGCACTATTGCTGACTGACTAAATACTTTTTTGCCCCACTGTACATTTCACCAGATCTGCTTCATTCAATAAGCATTCATGCTTGGACAGCTTGGAGTTATAAAATCTGCATAAAAGTAATGATATGGTCTAAATACTCACTTGCCTAATAATTGTGCACACAGCGCATGCATATAATGCAAATAAGAAAATATGGCTGCTGTACAGTTGTGCAAATTATTGTACTTTTCATTGAATCTAACATGTAAGTTGCCTAAAACTTTACTTCAAGTGCAATATTACAGTGCACTGAAACCAGTCTCTATCATTAGACTATGCAACTCTTATAGAAGCTAGACAGTCTTCACTTTTGTGACATTATCCCTTCAAAATCAATTTTTTTTTTAGGTAATGAGGAAATGGAATCCAGATATTTGGTCCCTGGAGATCTACTAGTGCTCTCAGGAAAAAGATTTTTTCTTCCATGTGATTGCATTTTACTGAGGGGCACCTGCATAGTGAATGAAGGCATGCTAACAGGTGAGCTATGTTACTATAGTCCAGTCAAAATACGGTTTGACCCAGAACAAATTCCAAGAAAGCGTTTTATGATTTCTTTTATTACTGTTATATGTGGGGAACAACATATTAAAAGTTTTCCAAAAATTGATGACCACAAAGTTCCTAACTATGACGTCATAAGACGATGACAGCAATTGCACTAAAAATAACGAATATTTCCCTATTTCAAAGCTGTAGCTTTAGGTTACAGAAGAGTTTGCATTTTGTATACTATATATTTTCATATAACAATTTTTATACAAAGTTTTATACTAACTACATGGACAGGCGAGGTCATAACGTCATCAATGATGTCATGACATGTATGTATATTTCTAGAAATTATAGAATTAATACACAGTGCATTTTAAGACCTACTTCATCACTGAATAAGCGTGTCAGGTCAGTAGTCACTATTTTCATCATCAGACACTGCTTCCTCACTCATATTGTCACAATGCCCTTCTTGACATGGTCCGCATACCCGTGAACAGGTAAGTCCGTGTCTTTTGCAAGGGCCCCGAAGTGTACTACAACCACGAGAACAATTGCAGTGAATTATTTTCAGAAGTGTTTCTGGCGCGGGTGAAGTATCCGTCATCACTGGAACTAGACTGTTGTTTTGCAATTCCCATCCCCATTCAGTAGTGTCCATGGCCTCACCATTGCCATCCAAAGCATCACTTGGAGGTAACTCCGAAGGGCATGATACTTCGTTGCAGAGGAGGTTGGTGGCAGTCGTTCAGGTGTAACAAAGATAGATTTTGGCTGAACCAACTTTTTTGCAGAGAGTAGAATACCTCATTGCAGACAGATTGTCTCCAGGTTTGCCCCCGAACAATGCCACCATCGCTGTACACCCAGCGTTTTCAATCTCAGCTCTATTTTTGTTAGGTGCGGAAAAGATTTTAGCACAGCTATTTAAGACCAAGTCTCCCTTCAAAACCATGTGTAGACCGAGTTTTTTTCCGATTCCAAAAACCGCGGAAGTGGTATCGCAACCCGTGAATGCATGAAGGAACAGAAGACTGCTGCAGACATGGTTTCCCAGGAACTTCTTCATAACCTTAATATAGTATACTGTTGCAGGACTCTCTTTATCCGAGTAGAAATAAAGCTTGTTGCTATCGCTGGTTGACGCGCGATGAAGTAACAACACCAAAAGATCTGTATCTTCGCCAATGAGACTAGTACTTTTGTTGGATGACATTGACACCGCTGCCTTTACAATCTCCACATCTGCATCCCCCTCTGATTGTATTACGTGGCAACCTCTGTCATTCATGCGCTGTGAAACGAGATTGATAAGAGACTGTTTGTTCTCCACATTCGAAAGGAAGTCCTTCTTTTTCCCGACAAATTTTGTTCCTTCAGCAATGTTCACTTTGTTACTTGTTTGTTTTTTGTGCCGTCGCTGATGGGTAATGTCCTTAGTGTTTGGTCCTCCAATATAACCATCAAATACTATCGTAGCCTTACCATAGTGCTTTAGTGTGAAAGATGCATAGTCTTCAGCGATTGAACAATATGTCTTCCTTCTGACCACTTCAGTCGATGGAGAAGAGAACCTCCATCAAGAACATAATGTTCCACTTCTGGTACATCCTTGAGTACTGCGTCATCTGAACTCTGTTCTTTTATAGCAGCCATCAGTTGTACTTTGTTTGGTTTGCGTAAGAGATGTTTTGCCTCAAAGAGGGATGGTGGGTATGGTGAAAGTTCATAGGCCATCACTGCATCAAGGGAAAGATCAGCAGTTTGAGACACCACAAGAAACCTTTGGAACAAAAGAGTGGGGTCTATTGTTTTGTCCTTAGCAACGTCAATAGCCTCACTGGATGCCAGGGTCTTGGCTTTCGTTGACCGCTTGTACTTAACTGAAAACAGTGATTGACCCTCGATTGTTGCCACTATTTCTCTGCCAATGGTGAACAGGTTATGGACATTCACATCCTTATTTGCATTGACACTGGTGATAATGTTGTGAAGAGACACTGCATCAGAGAAAGGTGAAAAGGTCTCGAGTTTATCTTCAATTTTCTCCAGGTCATCACGATCTCTTCTCGTCCTTGACGTTCTTGCCTCCTTGTGTTGTTCACTGGTGACAAAGCTCTGGCGAGTGAAACCCTACATTGCATCACTGTAGGAAGAGAACAATGGCACAGACAGAGTCCACAAGGCCCTCTGATGTTCGAACATTCCACTTCCTCTGGTGAGACCTCATGCTGTTTTTAGGGAGTGCATCAGAGCTTGCTCGATGACTAGGTCGCAACCAAGGCCTGCCCAGTACTGATCAGTCCGCCTTACAACATGCAAGCCATTCATAAATCTATGAAGATTGATGGCATATCATCTTCCAGAGTGGTCATAGACTGGAGGTAAAGGTAGGCGGCCTTCACATAGTTCCCATGCCCAGCAGCTGCAAGAATGGGCAAACATTTGGCTACAGCATGAAGGTGCATCAGCCAGGATCCTGTACGATCGGCCTCGATAAGCTCCCTTGCAATTCCAACCATCTGTTGGTAATTCAGCCATAGTTTACTGGTGCGAGAGTGAGCGGATAATCTGTTTCTTTTGGTGGACAAGAGGTGGACAATTTCACTAAGGCAGGTAGAAGTGATGACCGAATTCAAGTCACTTTCCCCTGTCAGTGTCCGAGCATACAACTGCTCAAGTTCTTGCAACAGGTCTGAAAAACCGAGATGGTTGCAAAGTACTTTGTCTGCAACTTGCTGAGTAAGACACTGATCAAGGAGGAGATGGCCACGAACTGCACGCTGAACTGTCTTTCCAGTCATGATGTGCACAGCATTGTCACTGTAAATTGTTCCCAAGATCTCTTTGATTCCACTCCCATCCATCAATGTTCCTATGGCACCCATAAGATTCATCAATGTGTGGAAGCTCCCGAGCATCAGGACAACATCTCGAACTGGGCTGTCTTCATGCACCTCGTGTTTGATTTCTGACGCTTTCCAGTAGAGTGGCTGATCGAATGTAACAACAGCAGTGGATCGGTGTTTATCAGCAAGGTTGCACAGATACAATACATCAACTCGATGGTCAATGGTGTCGAGAAATGGCAAGGGCTTGAATTTTATGTTTCAGTGAGTGTGTTTTGCGAAACGGTATTCCCTTACATCAACTCTGCTTTGTTCAACTATCTCCAAGTCCGCAGTCTTCCGTCTGAGAACAGTGTGACTGACCTTCCTTCCTGGAGTCACAGTAGCTACCATCCTCATGCCGTGGAAAGTCCCCTTCCCATCTAATGTGATGATATTATGATCGACGTTGTCCGCAGTGAACAGCAGTGCCGTATCCAGTCTGTCTATGGTACCACCGAGTACATCTTGGCCAAGAGAAGCTGCAGCGTTTTCCTCGAATCGCTGAACTTCCGAATATGATGAACAATATCCCATGGCTGAGAGACTGTCTACAAGAAATCGAGACCTGAAATGATGATGGAGCTGGACTGCTAACCCAAGATGCAATGGAGCTACTACAGCCCTGGGGCGTACAGCCTGAACAACTGATTGTCCAATGCTTGCGACCTTCCTATGAATGTCCTTTCCAATGAAGAGGGTTTCAAGCAAGCAAAGCAAACTCAGGGGGAGATAATCTAAGGCAGACTGACATTCAAGCGAAGAAGTCTTCGGATATTCATCGGTTGAAGATGGGATCTTAGACTTGATATCGCTCTTGATTAGTTTGGCCGCAGTCTCTATGATGGCTCTCTTCTTGGCTTCTTCATCCATTTCCTGACTACGGAAATAGTCCCTCAGGATTATTCTGGTCTTTTCACGGAACGTTACGATGTTAGGCAACCCTTCACATTCTGCTATGAATAACGAATCGCCATACCTCTCCTCCAGCCTATACCTCAGCAATTTATTACTATAGGCAGCACTGTCTCCTTCTACAAGATACTCCGTCATTTTCTTTGCAAGATCTGTGACAGTCAGTTGCTCTTCATCGTTGTCCTCGAGAAATGCACACATTCTCAAGAACGCTTGCTCTTGGTCCATGTTCATCGGCCCCCTACCTTCCGCGGTTTCCTTGTAGTAGATCCACCACCATGACGCATAGGAAATCCGTAATTTGTCCGAAAGTTAATGTCACATGAACGATGATACAGACAGTCTGCAGCATGTAAGTCCTTCCCAAAGTAAGTGATTCTCCCTTGATTGGTGATTGCCCAGTCATCATTACGCTGTTTGCAATGTCATAAGATGGACCTTACAAATCCATCTGTTTTAACAAAGCTAAATCACTACTAGATCTTGTCTTCACCACTTCATGTACACAGAACAAACACTGCGTCGTGCTATCATAGGATCCAAAACGGATTAGTAACATATGTGACATGCACAAATGTGAACAAGTCTGTCGGACAGTGTTCACACCACCCACTGACTAAAACACAACAAGAAAACACAAAATGACAAATTTGCAAAAATACTCTGCAGCAAAAATTTGACAGTAATCAGCAAGTGCTGGATAACAAATACAGGGTATTTAGTCTATACGTTTTTTTCAAAAAATGTACACCAAGCTGCTCCACCTCATCACGGTAACCCTTCACGGAGCAGGCCCTATCTAATGTATTCAAAACCTGAACATGTGAACAGTGTCTAAATGGACAGGATACATACAGGCGCCTCCTAGTATGGGCTCGTGGTGCAAGACAGCTCATTTATGTGCATGTCACACAAGAGAGGGGTGGGGTCTCCCAAACCATGCTGAGCAAGGAAAAAATGGATTAAAAACATATGTGACATGCACAAATGTGAACAAGTCTGTCGGACAGTGTTCACACCACCCACTGACTGAAACACAACAAGAAAACACAAAATGACAAATTTGCAAAAATACTCTGCAGTAAAAATTTGACAGTAATCAGCTCCATCCCAGCCCGACCTCCACCCCTCAGACTGTCCACAGTCCCATCAGTCTCTCTTGGAAAAACTCCACTTCTCACCAATCACACATTAACAGTTCCCAACACCAGATCACACATATAACCAGCAGCCTTTATTTTGGCCAAAAGATTTTTTAAGCCACCACCACGACACAGTAGACTCTTTTGGCCGGGCCCTACTCTTCGCTAACCTATTAAAATTTTCTTTATTAAAATACAATTTAGGTATATTTTTAAATTTTTAAAATGACCAATAATATCACATACAAGGGACAAATGCCATGTACCATGACCAGACACCATATTTCCACCACATACCACCAGACACCTATATACCACCCCACACCATGGCCGGACAACATATTACCACCACTTTGTGACTGAATGCTACAATACTGATCAGTAATAAAAAAAAACAATACTAATATCACCATATGTGCCATTATACACAGGAGATCTGTACTTAGTATGCAGTGTCATTGTAAAGTTAATACAGTGGTCACTGGTAACATTGGACACAGGACCGCTGTATATAGTATACAGTGTATAGTATCAGTGTATAGGTAACACACTGACTCACCAGTGACGCCTCTGGGTGAAGTCTTTCATCTTCATCTAGCACAGATCGACGTCAATTCTTCCAGCCAGGGCTTTTCTTTGCTGGAAATAACACAGTTATCTACTGTAGAGCACCGCTTGCAGAACACATTACTTTTTTTTTGTCCAATTTCTACACTATACCAAATGAAGAAAAAAAGGCAACATAGAATCACCCTGCACAGTAACAGGACCGCCTCCCCATTTAAAACAGTATACTCAAAAAATAAAATAAATACATAACTGCAGTAATAATATCCCTTAATTAGCCCCTATGTTAATAATATCCCCCATCCTGGCCCCTGTGGGTCTCATTCCTGGCTCCAGCCATATGTTCTCCCATCCTGCCCTCATGAGTATCCATTCTGCCCCATATCATCTCCCCATCCTGCCCCTTCTGTCCCATGATCCTGCCACAACTGTCCCATTATCCTGCCCCATCTGTCCCATTATCCTGCCTCATCTGTCCCATGATCCTGTCCCATGAACCTGCACCATCTGTCTCCATTCTGCCCCATGATTCTGCCCGATCTGTCTCCATCCTGCCCGATCTGTCTCCCACCCGCACCATGTCTCCAATCCTGCCCCGTGTCTCCAATCATGCCCCCTGTGTCTCCAATCCTGCCCCGTGTCTCCGATCCTGCCCCCATATCTTTCATTCTGCCACCATGTCTCCAACCCTGCCCCATGTGTCTCCAATCCTGCCCCCATATCTTTCATCCTAACACCATGTCTTCCATTCTGCCCCGTGTCTCAATCTTGCTCCCGTGTCTTCAATCCTGCCCCGTGTCTCCAATCCTGCTCCCATATCTTTCATCCTGCCCCCATATCTTTCATCCTGCCACCATGTCTCCAATCCTGCCCCCTGTGTCTCCAATCCTGCCCCATGTCTCCAATCATGCTCCCATATCTTTTATCCTGTCACCATGTCTCTGATCCTGCCCCCTGTGTCTCCATTCCTGCCCCCATATCTTTCATCTTGAAAGCATGTCTCCAATCCTGCCCCCATATCTTTCATTCTGCCCCTGTATCTCCAATCCTGTCCTCTGTGTCTCCATTCTGCCCCCCCTGTGTCTCCAATCATGCCCCCATTTCTTTCATCCTGACCCCTGTCTCTATTCTGCCCCCGGCAGGATGGACACTTGTCTCCATCCTGCCGGCTTGCAGCTTTCAATAAAGATAAAAAAAAACCTTTCTCCTTACCTTGCCACGCTCTTGTGGCGAGCAATCTTCCCTCCAGGCTGAAAGCGCGCCCTCGCCGGCGAAAGACAATGACGTCAGATGCCGGCGATGTGGGCGCTGACATCAGCTGCCAGCCTCTGATTGGCTGGCGGCTTTAACTATTGCCATGCGAGCCCGGGCCTGCACGGCAATAGAGTAACTGAACCCTGCGTCCCAAGCGCAGGGATCAGTTACTGCACTGGCAAAATCCTGCCGCTGGGACCCAATCAGCAGAAGGGACGTGGCCCGATGCGGGCCCCTTCTGCTGACTGGGCCCCATATGCCGCCCTAAACATAGGTCCATAATTCAATATTTTAATGATAACTATTATATTATACAGGCGAGAGAGAAAGAGAATGTTTTACCGCATTTTTATTATTCACTGCAAAGTCAAAAGTTTACATACACTAAGATTACTATGCCTTTAATCAATTCTGGACTGCTCATATGATGATGTCATGTGTTTGAAGACTTCTGATATGTTTTTTGGCAATATCTGAGTTAATTAAAGACACAACTGTGGAAGGATTTTAATGCACATCTGAAATACACTGCTTCTTTGTGTAGCATCATGGGAAAGTCTAACGAAATCAGCCAAGATATCAGGAAGTGAATTGTGGACTTGCACAAGTCAGGCTCATCCTTGGGTACAATTTCAAGATACCTGAAGGTGCCTTGTTCATCTGTACAAACAATTACACGCAAGTACAAACAAGATGGGAATGTCTAGCCATCATACCGCTCAGGAAGGAGACGGGTTCTGTGTCTCATAGATGAATGTACTTTGGTCTGACATGTGATTATCAACCCAAGGACCAAAGCAAAAGACCTTGTGAAGATGATGGCCAAAGCTGTTAAGTGTGTCAATATCCAAAGTGAAACAAGTACAATGTCAACATGGGCTGAAAGGCCAGGAAGAAGCCATTACTCTAAAAGAAACATAAATAACTCAGATTAATGTTTGCAAATGCACACAGGAACAAAGATTTAAAATTTTTGGAGACTTGTCCTGTGGTCTGATAAAACTTAAATTGAACTTTTGAAGCTTGGAAGCCTAAGAACACCATCCCAACTGTGAAACAGAGGGGTGGCAGCATCATGTGGTGGGGTTGATTTGCTGCAGGAGGGACTGGTGCATTCACAAAATAGATGACATCATGAGAAAAGAAGATTATGTGGCAATACTGAAGCAACAGCTCAAGACATCAGCTAGGAAGTTAAAGTTTTGGTGGAAATGGGTCTTCCAAATAGACAAGAATCGGAATCATACTGCCAAAATGGTAACAAAGTGACTTAAGGATAACAAAGTCAAGATTTTGGAGTAGCAATCACAAACCTCTGATCTCATTCCTATTGAAAATGTATGGGCAAAGCTAAAAGGCAGGTGTGAGCAAGACAACCTTCAAACCTGGATCAGTTACACCATTTTTTTTCAGGAAGAATGGGTCAAAATTCTGACCAACTATTGTGAGAAGCATGTGGAAGGATATCCCAAATGTTTGACCCAAGTCATTCATTTTAAGTTCAATGGTAGCAAATAATAAAGAAATGTATGTAAACTTTTGACTTTGCAATATGCAATAAAAATATCTTACCCCCTCTCTCTCTCTCATTATTCTGGCATTTGGCAAATATTAATAATTACAGTAATATTAATTGTTCTAAAACGGGAAAGGTGTGTTCTGATTTCGTGTCAGACATTGAGAAAAAAACATGGATATGTGTCTTTTTATATAGTGTATGTAAACTTCTGGTTTCAACCGTATGCCCCCATAAGTTCTCTGTATGCTCCTGCCTCTAGAAGAAATGTAACATAATTCATGAGTTTTGAAACCAGTGGAAAAAATCAATATAAAAGTTTTGAGAAATTCAGGCTTTCAGTAATACCCTAATATGAGTATTGTGCATAGTTTCTAAGGCTTCCCACAAATAAACCATCAGTTAATGATCACACAGTAATCATTTCATACTAAAAATTAAATATAAGTGATCTGATCTTGTAGAAAAATATTGTTCTGGATAAAATTGATAAAAGATTATGCAACCCAAAGCATTGTTTTTCTTGTTTGAATTACTACATAAAAGACTAAAGTCATACCTTAATGAAAATGATATGTAAGTTGTGTTTGAATAGGGAGTTTTTGATGCCTATACTTTCCTATCATTTTTCCCAAAAAAATAAGTTTGTGAACTAAAGAAAAAAATGGATGGTTTCAGCACAATCTAAAGCTAAAGTTAGATAGCATGATCACGGCCGTTAAATGACTGCTGATCAGCTACATACTTGCCTATCCATGGTCGTTTAATGTCCTCTATAGATGGTATGACTACACTTCTATGAGCACAGAATGATCGTTAATATGGTTTTGTGCACATAAGAATATCATGATATTAGCAGCATATCACATGCTCACAAGACAATGTGCGATAAGGGCACAGTCAGGCATATAAAAAATTCTGAGATCAGACTGCAATGCATGGGCTGGTAGACGAGTCTCCTGACCCGAGCATGACAGCTTCAAATATTTCTATGTAGCTATCACGCTCGATACGGGAGACCCACCAGCCAGCCTGTCATTGCTTGCCAAGGTACAGTAGCAAGCTATCCCTGGACAAGGCATTCATTCCATATCCCTGAAGCTAGGGGCGCTTTAGCTATCCCTGCTCCCTGGATTACTTCTGATGTTGAAGACACAGGGCCACGTGCATTACCAAGCTCCTTAATTCACCATGCTCTCTCCACTCTCCCAATCAGGGAAGTGAGGAGCTGTTGTGTACATGAATACACAAAATCAAACTAACAACGGAAGACATACAGGGATACATGAAAACACCAATCATAGAAATATGCATTCACAAACAACAGAATCCCAAGAAGTAAAGGGAGGAAACACAAATAGGAGAGGATGAGGGTATACACACAGACAAATCACCAAGTAACAGTCTCCTGAAAAACACTCCAAAACACCTCCTCACACAGCCAACACCTCCAGCTCCCAAACTAGGCACTATAGGACTAACTCTGGCAAAGCCTGCTTGCCAGCGACACAAATATATGTAGCAGAGGGAAGTGGCAAACACTGAACAGCTGAGATTATCAAAGCAGAAAAGCCAACAGGAGCTCTCAGCTGAACATATTAACTCCTGTACTGCTAGCAGTACCTGTGTGGTACTAGCAGGTACGCAGGATGCAGTGACGAGTCACGAGACGGTTTGGTGTTTTTGTAATAACGTTTATGGGCCTAGAAGTGACTTTCCTCAGGCTCGGCCTGACCGGCAAAAAGGGGGAACACGGGTTGCCCTCGCAGGGGCTCAATACAAAAAAACACAAATTATAGAACAAGACTACTTCCGGCAATAGCCGGTCACTATAGGGCCACGGTATGGCCGACTACAGGTCTTTAATTATAAAGTCAACTTAGCCTTTCAGATGTCCCTCGCCATTTGGGTTGGTGGTCTTTCGGCGTAGTAGTTGCTGGGCCCAGTTGCTGAGACGATGGCGAAGTCTTCGCGCGCTCTGGCGCACTGAAGACACTGGAGCCCCACAGCTCCGCGGGGTCCTTGGATGATTGGGCCACAGCCCCCAGCTTGGGGCAAGCGGCAGCGATGGGTGGTGGCGGGTGACAGGCCACCTGCGCAGCCAACAGCTGCAACGGGGAGTCCGCGGTCAGCAGAGGCCCGGCCCCTGCCGCGGACCGAGACAGTGATGGCCGTCGGCAGTGCTGTACTTGCCGCGGCCACTCGTGAGGACAGGGCGGCTGCCGGTGGCGGGGAACAGGCCACCGACGCGGGTTCAGGCGGGACGGCAGGGCCACGGGTGACCGCGAGCAGGCCGCAGCCGCGGGCTGAGGGGAATAGGCAGCGGCCGCAGGTTGGACTGGGGCCGCAGTGGCCGTGGGCTGGAGCGGGGCAGCAAGTCCCAGATAGTCGCCTCGGTACCGTCCCTCTAGAGTCCTCAGTGAGCATCCTCCCTGGCACTGGTGAGTCGCTCTCCCTTGCAGCAGCTTCCACTGTCTCCTTCTCTCTCTGTGTCGGTCTGCTGACTCATCGCCCCGGGAATTCCCCACCTTCTTTATATTGGTCCCTCCCCCAGCCCATCTGTCTGTCAGTGGTCCATCCCTGAATCCTGTCCCCCGGGGACAGTTTCCCCCAGAACCCAGATGACGGCTCCCATGGTTCCGGCCCGGGCACTCGACGGTGGCCGTTCCTCCCACACCTGCACTGATTAATATGAAGGTGAAGTGCTTCTAATCAGTGCAGGAGTACAAGAAATCAGACAGTGCAGTCTTCTGGCTCCTCTCTCTTTCAGTAAATTTATACATTGCTGTTTAAACTTGGTTTGATTTATAACGTCATCTGAATCCTCCCTAAAGTAGATTTTTAGCTGGTTTAAAAATAACCACACCTGACAAACAAGAATTTTTGTTTAGACTGGCCAATATTTGGGAATGAGCATTTCAATGAATACTTTTTCCCTGATTATCGGCCCATAAAAATGGACTCTAACACTTGAGCAGAATAATATAGTGATATACTGTAGAACAATTTTAATAATAAATCCCTACCGAAAATGTCAGTCCTTTTGCAACATTATAAATAATTTGTTTTGCTATAGGCGAAAGTATCCCTGTCACTAAGATACCCCTCGACCAGGTGACAAACTGCACCCCCTGGAAAATACATAGTGGAGAGGATTACAAAAGGAATGTGCTATTCTGTGGAACTGAAGTGATCCAGACTACAGCATCCGGTTCTTCTCCTGTAACTGCAGTTGTGATGCAAACTGGTTGGTATATTTTATCCCACTTTGTGAATATAGAAGAATTTCTTCACCATTAATTTAAAAAATCTTTTAACTTCCATTTAAATTTAGAAAACTTTGATCCAATGTACATATAATTTTATTATAAGTTAATGAGATTGCCCAGTCTTGCGGTTAAAGTTTGCAGTCACTTTATGTGACTGCAGACTTCTGAATCTTTACAGTGTGTAAACCGCACACTGTCAGGAATCTCTGGTGTTGCCTGTGAAAATGGGTGGTCATGTGACAGCAAGTATGCGATTTGCATAGATGTGGTCACTGTTCAATACAAGAGAAGAGAGCGAGACTGAGCACTTCTAGTTAGAATGTGTCCGGAAGTGTGAAAATCAAATTTTTGCAGTCACATGACCACTCTTGCTCGCAGCATCAGATAATCCTGACAGTTTGCAGTGTACACGCTGTAAGGATTCAGAAGGCTGCAGTCATAGAGTGAATGCAGACTTTTACTACAATACTGACCAATCCTTATAAGGTACTAGTACTAACTTAAAATAAAATATGGATAATATATGGCTGTACATTGGACTACATAATGCCAATCCATCATTGAGCCATGTAATATGTATTGAGGCAACTCCTCTACAGCCTGAATTAGTTATCAGATATTTCAAATATACTGTATATCAAGAAAAAGAATAAGTATAAATACCTTGCCGTGACAAACACCATGAACCCCAGCAATATCATTAAAAAGGTTGCTCCATCTTGCAACATTTATTTCCCATTGATGTATGCCATAATTGCATGACAGATGTAGGCCTCACTGCTGAAAGATTTCCTAGACTATGATAGTCAACTTTTTTTTCTTGGAAATCATAGTATGTCACACAGGTTTTATTTTTTGACCATCTCTGGTTCTCTCCCTGTAGGTTTCAACACAGCAAAAGGAGATATGGTGCGATCAATTTTGTATCCCAAGCCAATGAATTTCAAGCTATATCAAGATGCATCTCGATTTTTAATGTGTCTCGTTGCAATAGCTGTAATTGGATTTATATATTCTGTGGTGCTATTTGTAGTTAAAGGGGTAAGCTATAAGCATATATTCTGTATTGTAAATTTCCAACATTTCATGTTAATGACTATTTCTACAATGTGCTTTTCTTTGACCATTTCATTAAATATTAATTAGATATAATTATGTAATATATACTGTATACCGTATATACTTGTGTATAAGCCGACCCGTGTATAAGCCGACCCCCTAATTTTGCCACAAAAAACTGGGAACACTTATTGACTCACGTATAAGCCTAGGGTGGAAATTGCAGCAGCTACCGGTAAATTTCAAAAATAAAAATAGATGACAATAAAAGTTAAATTAATTGAGACATCAGTAGGTTAAAAGTTTTTGAATATCCATATTGAATCAGGAGCCCCATATAATGCTCCATACAGTTCATGATGGCCCCATAAGATGCTCCACCCAAAATACACCCCATATAATGCTCCATAAAGGTTAATAATGGCCCTATAAGATGCTCCATAGAATATGCTGCCCCATAAGATGCTCCATAGATTATGTCTCATAAGATGCTTCATAGATTATGGCCCATTAAGATGCTCCATAGACTATGCCCCCATAAGATGCTCCATAGATTATGCCCCCATAAGATGCTCCATAGAATATGTCTCCATAAGATGCTCCATACATTATGCACCCATAAGATGCTCCATAGAATAAGCCCCCATAAAATACCCCCATAAGATGCTCCATAGAATATGCCCCCATAAGATGCCCCATAGAATTTGCCCCATAAGATGCTCCATAGATTATGCCCCCATAAGATGCCCCATAGAATTTGCCCCATAAGATGCTCCATAGATTATGCCCCCATAAGATGCTCCACAGATAATGCCCCCATAAGATGCTCCATAGATTATGCCCCCATAAGATGCTCCATAGAATACTCCCATAAGATGCTCCACAGAATAGGCCCCCATAAGATGCTCCATAGAATACCCCCATAAGATGCCCCATAGAATAATCTCCATATGCTGCTGCAAATAAAAAAAATGACATACTCACATCTCCATCGCTTCTGGCTCAGGACCTGGCACCTGAGATATTCACCTGTCCCTGTTTCCACACTGCTTGCCGCTGTCTACCACATCATCTCTCAGTCACATTCAGGCAGCAGAGGGCGCAGCATGCACTAACTACGTCACCGCGCCCTCTGACCTGAACATCATAGACAGGACTCGGCAGCGGCAGGGAGCGTGGGAACGAGAACAGGTGAATATCGCTATACTTACCCCCTCCTGGTGCAGTGTCTGCAGCCCCATTCACGGCTTTGATAAAGACCATGTAGGTCAAAACGCGTAGCCTCTACTTTGTCCTGTCCAGGTGTGGCTATATGGAGAGTCATATGATGTGGTAATTTTAACTTTATCAAATAAAGAAGAATTTATGCAGCTGGAACAAAACCTTTCTTTCTGAGCCCCATTCTCTCGCGATCTCCGGCGCCTGCATTCAGCGGTCACGTGATACCGCTCATTAAAGACATGAACATGTGCTTATTCATGTCTTTAATGAACGGTACCACGTGACCGCTGAAGGCGGGTGCCGGAGACTGTGTGACAAGCAGGTTGGCTGCAGAGAGCGCGCCGGGGGTTAAGTATGATCTGACTCCCCCGCTCCCCCTCCCCTGCCGACCCAGTATATGACTCGCGTATAAGCCGAGAGGGGGACTTTCAGCCCCAAAAAATGGGCTGAAAATCTCGGCTTATACGCGAGTATATATATATATATATATATGTGTGTATTAGCTGAAGAGCCTGGCATTGCCCGGGCATAGTATCCCCTGTACATGGTGTATGTCATCTCCTCCTGTATATAGTATGTACCTGTATGTCATCTCTCCCTGTATATAGTATATACCTGTATGTCATCTCCCCTGCATATAGTATATACCTGTATGTCATCTCCTCCTGTATATAATATATACCTTTGTCATCTCCCCTGTATATAGTATATACCTGTATGTCATCTCCCCTGTATATAGTATATACCTGTATGTCATCTCCCCCTGTATATAGTTTACACCTGCATGTCATCTCCTCCTGTATATATTATATACCTGTTTGTCATCAATCCCTGTATATAGTATATACCTGTATGTCATCTCCCCTGCATATAGTATATACCTGTATGTCATCTCTCCCTGTACATAGTTTATATCTGCATGTCCTCTTCTCCAGCATAAAATATATACCTGTATGTCATTGACCCTTGTATATAATATATACCTGTATGTCATCTTCTCTGCATATAGTATGTACCTGTATGTCATCTCCTCCTGTATATAGTATATACCTGTATGTCATCTCCCCTGTATATACAGTCATATGTTAAAGTTTGGGCACCCCTATTAATGTTAACCTTTTTTCTTTATAACAATTTTGTTTTTGCAACAGCTATTTCAGTTTCATATATCTAATAACTGATGGACTCAGTTATATTTCTGGATTCAAATGAGGTTTATTGTACTAACAGAAAATGTGCAATCTGCATTTAAACAAAATTTGACCGGTGCAAAAGTATGGGCACCCTTATCATTTTCTTGATTTGAACACTCCTAACTACTTTTTACTGACTTCCTGAAGCACTAAATTGGTTTTGTAACCTCATTGAGCTTTGAACTTCATAGCCAGGTGTATCAAATCATGAGAAAAGGTATTTAAGGTGGCCACTTGCAAGTAGTTCTCCTATTTGATTCTCCTATGAAGAGTGGCATCATGGGCTCCTCAAAACAACTCTCAAATGATCTGAAAACAAAGATTATTCAACATAGCTTTTCAGGGGAAGGATACAAAAAGTTGCCTCAGAGATTTAACCTGTCAGTTTCCACTGTGAGGAACATAGTAAGGAAATGGAAGAACACAGGTACAGTTCTTGTTAAGCCCAAAAGTGGCAGGCCAAGAAAAATATCAGGAAGGCAGAGAAGAAGAATGGTGAGAACAGTCAAGGACAATCCACAGACCACCTCCAAAGACCTGTAGCATCATCTTGCTGCAGATGGTGTCACTGTGCATCGGTCAACAATACAGCGCACTTTGCACAAGGAGAAGCTGTATGGGAGAGTGATGCGAAAGAAGCCGTTTCTGCAAGCACGCCACAAACAGAGTCGCCTGAGGTATGCAAAAGCACATTTGGACAAGCCAGTTACATTTTGGAGGAAGGTCCTGTGGACTGATGAATCAAAGATTGAGTTGTTTGGTCATACAAAAAGGCGTTATGCATGCGCTGTATTGTTGACCGATGCACAGTGACACCATCTGCAGCAAGATATATATATATAGTCCATCAATATAACTGAGTCCATCAGTTATTAGATATATGAAACTGAAATAGCTGTTGCAAAAACAAAATTGTTATAAAGAAAAAAGGTTAACATTAATAGGGGTGCCCAAATTTTTACATATGACTGTACTAGATATTTATTATATGGAGCTTTGCATGTGGAGTGAGTGTGGCTATGTGGAGTGGGTGGGGCTGTTAGAAACGGCAGAACCACTAAATAAAAATAATAATAAAGTGCGTTCGCCGCTCGGGGTCCATCGTGCAGTAGGTGTTACAACCGCTGCTGAGTAATGGCATACAAGCAATATGGCGATATAATGCGCACGGATTCAACTTCACCCGAAGTGCGCAGAGCGGGCTCTGTTCACACACAGAGGCGCCGCAACAAAAACATACAAAAGGCTGAGCCTGTTAGAGTCACAGGTCTCAGGTAAATGCACACACGGTATAAGGTCACAGGAGCAGGAACTAAGACAGAGGGGCTGCGTCCGTCTAGACCTACCGTGTGTGCGGCGTCGCTACTGCGAACGCCAAGAAGGGCTGCAACTGCAGCGCGGTGCAGGACACTGCCGCTGGACGACACAGCTACAAAGCAGGCGCTATGTCGGACGCTAGCGCAGAGGTGCGGTGTGCACAGTGGCCTAAGGCTTGCCACAGACTGGTGCAGACTACTGAACTAATTCCCTAACCACATGCGTAATATCAGAGGGAAGGGGTTTCATAATAAGTCAGTCACCAGAATCATACATCCGTCACCATTCACACATAGCAGTATAGTCTATACTAGCGCATGGCGGAATGGCCATGCGCGCTTTTTATAGCCATGCGGGACCTTCCAGATCTCCGAGATGGACAAATGAGATCTGGAACAGGACCTGGGCACATGACTCCCGATCTCCAATGGGAGATCATCACATGAGCATGCCCAGTAGGAGCACAGAGGGACTTAGTCTCTGGAGCAGTCTGCTGCAAAGTAATCTCCTCTGCAGTAGAAAGACAGCAGGAGACCGCAGAATGTGAGGCTCTGGATTCCTGCAGAGCAGACGCAGAAACTTGACGCCTAACAGGGGCTATATGGAGTGGGCGTGGCTTGATACACACATACTGTACATACATACACTCATTTATATATATATATATATATATATATATATATATATAGTGGTAGATCAGCTCACTTGGCTGAGCACGAAGGTAGACACAGGAACACTGTCTCTTTAAGACTCTCACTGGTTTGATAAGGATGCTGTATAAGCCACTGCAGAGTTAGCAAAAATAGACAAGACTTTTCTAAGGAAAAGCAGAACATAAATACAGCACAGTCCCTGTTCAGGAAACTCACATATAAAGGTTCAACTTCCTTGTCAGGACACCTAGCACTGGAGCTCGACTGAATGACTCAAAATGTCAACTATTTAAACCCCAAACCATACCCTGGGGTAGACATAAGGTGGACAACCTCCCACCCGCTCTATGGTTGTCCACAAAAAACAGCCCTTAAAATGGCCCATTAACCTCTCTCAACACATAGTGTGCTAGAAAAAACTTCAGGGTTTCACATCATGAAGCTAATAGCCTCAATGAAACATAGCTCCCCACCAGCACTCTGCCAATGACTTTGTCACATATCCCCCCTTCTGCCCAAAGCCTGGGGTTTTGGCACCTTCACTCACTAAGCAAGGAAGTCTGGATAGGGCATCTGTGTTCCAATGTAGTTTCCTTGGCCTATGCTCCACATGGAAGCTGAAGTCCTGGAGCTCCAGACACCACCTAGTCACCCGAGCATTCTTCCCATTTCTTTTCCTCAAACATCTCAGGGGCGCATGATCTGACACTAACCTGAACTTCTGGACACATGTTCTAGATATTCGTCCCAATCTACTTCCTGGGACAACACAGCTCCCAAACCGACTTTGGAGGTGTCCGTCTGGACCACAAACTCCTTAGTGAAGTCAGGTGCGACCAAGACCAGCTGTTCGAATAGGGTGAGCTTCAAATCCTGGAACGCCATCTCTGCTTCAGATGTCCATTTGGCCATCAACGTCTTTGTTTATATAAGATGATCAGTTAGGAGGCAGCTGTCATGGCAAAATTTTGGATAAATTGTTAATAGTATCCCACAATTCCAAGAAATGCCCAGACCTACTTTTTGGTGACTGGTTGAGGTCAATTTTGGATTGTCTCCTCCTTATTTACTTGTGGTTTTATTTTACCTCTTCTGACTATACGGTATAGCCCAAGTATTTTACCTCTTCTTTCCCCATTGCACACTTCTTTGGGTTTATGGAAAACCCTGCCTTCCTCAGTGCATCCAGTATCGCCAGGACCTTCTCCAGGTGACTTCCCCAAACCAAGCTGAAAATCAAGCTGTTGTGAGAGGCTAGGATCTGGTCCATGGCCCTCTGGAAGGTAGCTGGGGCTCCCTGCAGACCAAACAGCATCCTGGTGTATTAAAAGCACCCATCAGGTGAAGAGAAGGCTGTCTTTTCCTTGGCACTAGGGGACAGGAGAATTTGCTTGTACCCTTTCGTTAGGTCTAGGGTGGTGATATATCTGGCTGTTCCTAGCCTCGCAAATGGAGCTGCACTGCACAGCTTCATCGACCCGGGGGCATGGGATGTGCGTCGAACTTGGAACCTTATTAAGCTTCCGGTAGTCAGTACAGGAATGCCACTCTCGATCCGTCTTCGGCACAAGGGCAATGTAGCTAGACCAACCGCTCTTTGACTCCTCAATTACGCCCAGGATCAACATTCTCCTCACTTCCTTGGAGATCAACTCGTGGTGGACTTTGGGAATCCAATACTGCTTTTGGTTCACCCTCACATGTGGGGGCGAACCAAAACTCAAGTTTCACGACCTCCGTACAGCCAGTCAATTTTGAAAACAGGTTCCAGTTCTGCTGAAGCAGCTCTCGACACTGTTGTTTCTTGGCTGGTGACAATGTCTCTGCCACTGTGACATCCTTGGCCCTGGCTTCAAGGTTGGCCCCCAGGCACCTAGCTTCCACCACTTCCTGTCGCACCATGGTTTGAGCAGCTTAATGTGGTACACCTGGTTCTGCTTTCTTCTCCCTGGTTGGTGAACCTTGTAGCTGACATCACTCAAATTTTTGACCACTTCATAAGGCCCTTGCCACTTGGCAGGAACTTACTTTCCACTGTGGGGATCAACACCAAGAGCCAGTCACCAGAGATAAAATGTCTCAGTCTTGCTCCACTATAGACCCTTGCTTGGCCCTCTTGTGTTTGAATTAGGCTCTCCTTCACAATTGGCATCAACTTTGTGATCTGGGCCACATGGTCGATGAAGCTCTGGTGGGGTGTAACCTCTGCTTCCCAGGTCTACTTTGCAATATCCAGAAGTCGACGAGGGTGCCATCTGTATAGCAACTCGAACAGTGAGAACCCCATAGAGGCCTGTACAGCAGCAGGCAATCCCTGTCTGAGCCATCCTTCTCCACAACCTTCTTAAGCATGGATTTCAAGGTCTTGTTGAACCTCTCCACCAGGCCATCCATCTGCGGATGGTACACCGACGACCGGAGTTGTGTAAGCTGGAGAGCCTTACACAACTCCCTCACCAGTTTGGACATAAAAGTAGTTGCTTGTTCCATCAAGATCTCCTTTGGCAGGCCCATCCAGGAGAAAATATGGACTAGCTCTCTGGCTATGCTCCTGGAGGAGTTTCTCAGTGGTACTGCCTTCAGGAACCGTGTTCCATTGTCCATCACCACTAGAATGTATTGGTACCCCCTGGCGGACTTAACTAAGGGCCCTTCAAGATCCATGACAATCCAGTCAAATTGGACCTCTATAATGGGCAATGGCAATATGGGGCTAAGGAAGTGGGATACGGGAGCAGTTAGTGGACCAGTAGAGCAGGATCAGCAGCAGTTAACAATCTCTCTGTGACATCCAGGCCAGTAGAACGTCTGAAGGACCCATTCTTGAGTTTTGGCTATACCTAGATGCCCACCCAAGACATGAGAATGAGCCAGGTCTAGTACCCTATGCCTATAGGGACCCAGTACTAAGAACTGCTTTACCTCTTCCTCTCTTTGTTTAGTGACCAGATATAGCAGCTCCTTATTTAACGCGATATATTGAAACCTGGCTGCCCCATTTATCACAGTTACATTGTCAAATGCTCCTTTGTAAGATCCTGCATTGGAACAGTCCCAATATTTCCCCCAGAAACTCCAAGTTCAGGAACCTCAGTCTTATTGGTCGCTGTCTCATCCATGTCACCAGCAAAGACTCACAGGGTGAATGTCACGCAAGGTGTAGGACAGACTAAATGCAACACAAAGGAATAAGGGAAAGGGAGGGGGGCTAACACTAGGGAAGCAGTGAGTAGAGACCCCTAGGTAGTAGAGTTGAGTGAATTTGTTTGGGTTCCCTCTTATTCAGAAAGCTATAGTGCTTACTGAATAAGCTGCAGAGGGAACTTGACTTCATGGATTGCGCCGGCTGATCAGCTGATTGGCGCCGCAACTACATGTGTCACGGCTGTGTCACAGTCACAGCACATGCATGGAGAGCCCGTGTGTTGGGTTCCATGCATTTCATATTGATGCCATATCTTAATCATAGGACATCAATATCATAAACCCAGAAAAGCGTCTTAAAGAGTTCCAATGTCCCTATAAAGTACTAGTCATACAATCATATAACTCCAAATATCAGAGCTGTATATACTATAAAATTATAGCAGAAGATTCGGGATTTAGATAGTGGAACTCGTTGAGAAAATGGATGCCCTATACAACAGTCCACTTAGCAGGTTTTCGTGTAGCTGAATTGAGACAGTATTTTTTAGATTGTGATAAAAGGTAAAAATAAAAAACAAGGAAAAGAGAAGCCCACGTCTATCGGGCTTATCCTAGATCTGAAATGTCTCTTAAAGTCATAGTGTGGATATAGTAGAAGGCACCTTATACAAACAATGCAGTCCACACAACAGAATGTGCATTTAGATCACGAAGCTCAGACTCAGAGCACCTTTCTGAGGAAAGAAAAGAGCAGTCTCACTGAGCTGATGACCTGTAAAAGAGCCAGCAAACCTGATTGCTAAATAAGGCAAAAGGTAGAGGATACATGTCAGGATAGATCGGCCTACCCTTAATCATAATCATAGAATCATAGAATCATAGAATCGTAGAGTTGGAAGGGACCTCCTGGGACATCTGGTTCAACCCCCTGCTCAAAGCAGGATTCGCTAAATCATCCCAGTCAGATGTCTGTCCAGCCTCTGTTTGAGGACTTCCATTGAAGGAGAACTCACCACTTCTCGTGGCAGCCTGTTCCACTCATAGATCACTCTGTCAAAAAGTTTTTTCTAATATCTATTCTGTGTCTCCTCCCATTCAGTTTCATCCCATTGCTTCTAGTCTTTCCTTGTGCAAATGAGAATAAAGTTGATCCTTCTACAATGTTATAGCCCTTTAGATATTTGTAGACAGCTATTAAGTCTCCTCTCAGTCTTCTCTTTTGCAAACTAAACATTCCCAAATCCTGCAACCTTTCCTCATAAGACAGGGTTTGCAGACCGGTCACCATTCTGGTCGCTCTTTTCTGAACTTGCTCCAGTTTGTTGATGTCTTTTTTAAAATGTGGTGCCCAAAACTGGAGGTCTGACCAAAGAGGAGTAGAGGGAAATAATGACTTCACGTGATCTAGACTGTATGCTTCTGTTAATACATCCTAGAATTGCATTTGCCTTTTTTGCTGCTGCATCACACTGTTGACTCATATTCAGTCTGTGATCTATTAGTATACCCAAGTCTTTTTCACATGTGCTGTCACTTAGCCCTATTCCTCCCATTCTGTATATGCTTTTTTCATTTTTATTGCCCAGATGTAGTACTTTGCATTTCTCCCTCTTAAAAACCATTCTGTTAGTTGCTGCCCACTTCTCCAGTTTATTTATATCTTTTTGAATCCTCTCTCTCTCTTCTCTAGTATTAGCTATCCCTCCTAGCTTTGTGTCATCAGCAAATTTAATCAGTTTACCCTCAATTCCTTCATCTAAATCGTTGATAAAGATGTTGAACAATACAGGGCCCAGGACAGAGCCCTGTGGTACCCCACTTGAGACATTCTTCCAACTGGATGTGCAGCCATTTACGACCACTCTTTGGGTCCGATCACTAAGCCAGTTATGAATCCACCTAACAGTTGCCTTGTCCATTCCATACTTAGTCATTTTTTCTATAAGGATTGTATGAGAGACTTTGTCAAATGCTTTGCTGAAGTCAAGATATACTATATCTACAGCATTTCCTTGATCCACCCAATGAGTGATTCCGTCATAGAAGGAAATTAAGTTAGTCTGACATGACTTATTAGTTACAAACCCATGCTGACTCTGTTTAATCACTTCATTCTTATCCAGGTACTGACATACATGTTGTTTAATAATTTGTTCAAAGATCTTTCCTGGTATAGAAGTCAGACTCACCAGCCTATAGTTGCCTGGGTCCACCTTCTTCCCCTTTTTGAAGATAGGAACAACATTTGCTCTTCTCCAGTCTTCTGGCACTTCTCCTGTTCTCCAAGAATTTTCAAAGATTATGGAGAGGGGTTCAAAAATTTCTTCTGCTATCTCCTTCAGTACTCTGGGGTGTAATTCATCTGGACCTGGAGACTTGAATTCATTTAGGTTAGCTAAGTGTTTCCTTACTATCTTTCTGTTTATAGATATCCTGGATTCTTCTATTCCCTTAATAGGACAGTGAAGAACAGTTGATGTTACATTTCCTTTCTGAGAGAAAACAGATGCAAAATAGGAATTTAAAAGTTCAGCCTTCTCAACATCCTGTCTTACCATTTCATCATTTTCATCCTGTAAAAATCCTATAGCATCTTTGACTTTTCTTTTACTTTTGACATATCCCCAAAATCCTTTATTATTGCTTTTGACATCTCTTGCAAGCCTCAATTCATTTTCAGCTTTAGATAATCTGATTTGTGCCCTACAGGTTCTGCAGACAGCATTATTTTCTTCTTTAGATATGCCTCCATCTTTCCATTTTATAAACATTTTTTTCTTCCTTTTTAGCATGTGCTTAAGTTCTGTGTTCATCCATCCTGGTTTCCTTAAATGCTTCCTATTCTTCCCTCTTTTCGGAATTGTTAACAACTGTGCTTTAAGAATTTAATTTTTCAAGATTTCCCATCCTTCCTGGACATTTTTGTCTTTAAGGATATCCAGCCATTGGATCCCTCCAATTCTCTTTCTGAATCCCTTGAAATCTGCCTTTCTGAAATCTAACCTTGACGTCTGAGTCTTCACAGGTCTTCCGCCTCTAGTTATCCAAAATTCTAAAATAGCATGGTCGCTACCTCCTAGGGTCCCAGCCACTTTTACCTCCTCAACCCTTCCTCCCTTGTCTCCCCACTGCTGCAATCAGGCCTTGTGATCAGGATTTGATGGAAAAATGTTTTTATATATTACAAGCTATGAACTCGTTCTACACCCGGGTGGCAAGCATTTTTATTGATATATGGTCTCCCATCCTGGTATGTGCTGCCTCCCTCCTATCCTGGTATGCATGGCACCCCTCATCCCTATCCTGGTATGCATGGTACCCTCACTCCCCCAATCCTGGTAAGCATGGTACCCCCTTATCCCTATCCTGGTATGTATGGTCCCTTCACCCCCCTTTCCTGGTATGCATGGCCCCCTCACCCCCCTATCCTGGTGTGCATGGTCCTCTCAACCCCAATCCTGGTATGCATGGTCCCTTCACTCCTGTATCCTGGTATGCATGGTCCCCTCACCCTCCTTTCGTGGTATGCATGGTACCCTCACCCCCCTTTCGTGGTATGCATAGTCCCCTCACCCTCGTTTCATGGTATGCATGGTCCCCTCACTCCTCTTTCGTGGTATGCATGGTCCCCTCTCCCCCCTTTCCTGGTATGCATGCTACCTTTCACCCCCCTATCCTGATATGTATGGTCCACCTCACCCCTATTAAACTACACACAAACAAAAAAAAAACATTTATACTCACTCTTCTTTCCAGCGCTCCAGCGCTGTCACGTTCTGCTGGAGGCGGGGGAGGAGTCTGGCGCCGGAGTGCAAATGTGTCTTAAGTAAAATGGCGCTGGATAGCGCTATGTGCATGCGCGATTCCGACTGCACTCCTGCCCCGGTCTCTGGCCGAAGAGAAGCTCTGCGGCAATGCTCCTCCCGGTCAGGTAAGTATGTAAGTATGGCGCCCGAGATCGCGGTATGTACGCCATCTCCGGGCGCAATACACACTCCTCACCGCTGGATGCCTCATTCTGTCTGGAGCCAGACTGCGAAGGCGCATCGCGCTTGCGCAGTCTATAAAGGCTTCGGACAGAGTGACGCTTAGCGCGTTATATTATAGATTAATTAGTAAAGCACAACTATAGTTATGGCTCATTAACATGGTCACAATATGGCACCATCACAGCTGCTGTGATGTTTGGTTGCTGACAGATGTAATAATTGGATATGATCTGCAGATCCCAGATTCGGCCTCTACATTTTGAATGAAGCTGTGCAGTGCAGCTCCATTTTTTTTTTTACTACTGTCCACCACTGCAGCTCGTAACAGCTAATTGGCAGTTTGATAATAATTGCATATTTTCAGGATTGCTCTTCAGTATCACATGAACAGAACCTGTTTAGTTATTGTCCATCTGATCTTTCTGAATGCTGAGTGGTTGCAGTGACCTATAGATGACCCACACCATGTACTGTCAAACTTTCTCCAGGTCACAGTATCCTACTGCACATGCTCACACACATCTGTCCTATTAATCACCTATGACAGGTTTCTGTCAGTTTAACAAGATGATGGACATTCTCATGTACTATAGTAGTTAGCTTCAAAATAAGTGTGATTGCTATTATTACTAGTCTTTCTTTCAAGGTCTTTCTCAGTAACATGTAAATCATGTAACAGTGACTCTTATGGCATGGTTTATATTTTAGGGAACAGCTCGAGATGTCATTGTCAAGTCATTACTTGTAGTAACCGTTGCGATACCCCCAGTACTTCCTGCCGCAGTTGCAACAGCCATCATGTATGCTCAAAAACGACTTAAAAAGAAAAAAATATTTTGCATTAGTCCTCAGAGGATCAATGTGTGTGGGAGAATAAACCTAGTGTGCTTCGATAAGGTAAGAGTTGTCCTGTACAGTGTTAAACAATTCCAGAAAATTAGGCCCAGATTAATCAAGACTGGTGATTTTCGCGCGTTCTTGATGGAGACTGTTATAGCCAGAACCTTCTAATTAATTAGTTGAACCTGAGAAATGGTGTGTATTTCTGTGCACCTCACCACAAATCTTACTCCACTCAGAGGTTGGAGTAAGATTTCTAGAAAAAGACATCACATCCTCGTTACGCCTCCATCTTGTTTTCCTTTTTGACAAAAGTTGGCGAAACTGGCATTAAATTAAAAAAGTCACAACATTTTTGCATACCTCTTGATGTGTAAAAATATTAAGCCTTTTTAAAAGCTTTGAAGAATCAAGGCCTTCATTGTGCAAATCTACTGCAGATGTTATATATTAGCAAATTCAATATTGTCAAGTGCCAACGTTTATCATGCTACTGTTCTCACTATACTTATCAAGATCACAAGACATACAAGCAAGACACTCTCTACTTTAGATTAATATACTAAAGAGTAAAAGTGTCTTTTCAGAGAAATATACATAAAAGAAAGAAGTGTCATGCTTAGGCAGTGAGTAAAAATCCAAGGACTCTATTTTTAAGCTTCCTGCCAAGTAGTAAGTAAAAAAAACCTGTTGCACTCCAAGTGTGAAGAAAAAAAATGTTTTTCACCCATGTGAAATGTACTAAATGTATTATTTTTCCATTGAAGCTTAGTGCTTTGTCATATATACTGTTTGTATAGTGTGTGTATAGTATTTATATAGCGCGTGAAATAAGCATTTAACATGTTATTCTGGCGGAACGCACCAAATAATAAAATGTTAATGAGGTGTGTTTGCAGCCTGTGGTCCACCGTGCAGAGATGAAATACTGCAGCTAAGTAATGGCAGATATTATATGGCGGTATAATAAGTGAGCACACGCGGGTTGAAGTCACCCGGTGTGTACGAGGTGGACTCTGTTGCCTCACAGAGCCGCATTACCGCCAAATATAAATGCCAAAGCCTGTTAAGCTCACAGAGCTTGGCGAAGTGAGCACTGGTGTAAAGTCACAGGACTCTGCCCCAAGACACAGGGTCGGAGTCTCTCTAGACTCACCAGCACTCGGCGTCGCAGTAGATGCAGTACTTATGTGCCTTGCGCTGGATGGCACAATATGGCGCTACTTGAGGTGCTGACCTGGAAGCACTGTGGCCTAAAGCCTAGCCACTGACAGGTGCTAACTCTAACCACTAGACCCTAACAACAGGCACAACCAAGGGTAGGGGTTTCAAATGAGTCAGTCACCAGATACATGCATCCATCATCATACACACCTTAAGCATAAGAGTCTATACTAGCGCATGGCCGAGCGGCCATGTGACTCTTTTATAGTGGCGTCCTTCAGGGACCTTCCCAGTAGTGGACCAATCAGAGCAGGAACGGGACCTGTGCATGTGACCTCCGACCTCCAATGAGAGGTCGTCCCACGGGCATGCTTAGTAGGCAAAATACAGGACTTAGTCTCTGGAGCATCTGCTTGCTGCTGACTCAAGCATGGTGTTACAGCAGAGCCTGAAGGAGCAACCAGACGCATAGTATTAGCCTGGGCAAGACGCTTGGACTGATGTCTCTGCTGAGCAGGAATCTCTGCGGCCGCAGAGGACATGGCTTGAGATTCCCCCTGTGCAGTGGGGGAAACTCGACAGCTAACATTACCTCCCTAGGCCACCCTCCCCCCTGAGACTCGCTACGCACAAAAGCCACAATGAGTAGTGGAGCGCGGATGTTCTCCACTGGCTCCCAGGTTCCATCCTCTGGGTCATGACCCCTCCAATCCACCAGATAATACTTTTTTCCACGTACTAACTTGTACCTCACAATGGCGTTCACCTCAAACTAATCCGAGGACAAGCTTGATGTCCTGGCAGATGACTCGGAGAACCAGGACATGTGAATGGGCTTAAGGAGAGAAACGTGGAAGGTATCAGTGATACCCAGGCTTTGGGGAAGGGCCAGCCAGTAGACTATAGGGTTGACCTGTTTGAGGACCTTGAAAGGACCAATGTAGCGAGGTGCGAACTTAGTGTACTCGACCCTCAGCCTGATGTTACGGGCAGAGAGCCACACTAAGTCACCAGGGGAGGTCGGAGTGGGGCGCCGGTGTGCATCGGCCGAGGCCTTCATTCTCTCATTGGGGGCCCGGATGGCATCCTGAGTGCGGTCCCAAACATCACATGCCTCCACCGCCCAGTCTGCCACCCTAGAATCGGTGGAAGACACGGGCATGGGAACAGGGACACAAGGATGCTGGCCGTAATTGAGGAGGAATGGGGTCTGACCGGTGGAATTGGCCACAGCGTTGTTCAATACAAACTCCGCCCATGGTAGCAGGGATGTCCAGTCATCCTGCCTTGTTGAGACAAAGTGTCATAGATATGTGACCAGGGTCTGGTTGGTCCTCTCTACCAACCCTGCCCCTGGACAGTGCAGACCCACCACAAAGTCCATGCTGACAATCTGTCCGCCACTGGCAGGGGGTGAAGTAGCCCAGAGGGCCGTTGCCGAGGGGACATATTCTGGGTGCAGGAGACACGCCTGAATATAGTCCCTGATGTCTCGGGCCATATGCGGCCACCAGTACGTCCTCGCCAGAAGCTCAGAGGTCCATTTTGTCCCAAAATGTCCACCCACCCTGGACAAGTGAGCCCAAGAGAGGACCTCCGGTCGTAGACGGGCAGGGACAAAGTGAACGCACGTGGGTTAACATCACCCGGTGTGTACGAGGCGGACTCTGTTGCCTCACAGAGCTGCCCTACCGCCAAATATAAATGCAGAAGCCTGTTAAGCTCACAGAGCTCGGCGAAGTGAGCTCTGGTGTAAAGTTACAGGACTCTGCCCCAAGACACAGGGTCGGGGTCCCTCTAGACTCACCAGCACTCAGCGCCACAGTAGATGTGGTACTTATGTGCCTTGCGCTGGATGGCTCAATATGGCGCTACGTGAGGTGCTGACCTGGAAGCACTGTGGCCTAAAGCCTAGCCACTGACAGGCACTGACTCTAACCACAAGACCCTAACAACAGGCACAACAAAGGGTAGGGGTTTCAAATGGGTCAGTCACCAGATACATGCATCCATCATCAAACACACCTTAAGCATAAGAGTCTATACTAGCGCATGGCCGAGCGGCCATGTGACTCTTTTATAGCGGCGTCCTTCAGGGACCTTCCCAGTAGTGGACCAATCAGAGCAGGAACGGGACCTGCGCATGTGACCTCCGACCTCCAATGAGAGGTCGTCCCACGGGCATGCTCAGTAGGCAAAATACAAGACTTAGTCCCTGTAGCGTCTGCTTGCTGCTGACTCAAGCATGGAGTTGCAGCAGAGCCCGAATGAGCAACCAGATGCCTAGCATTAGCCTGGGCAAGACGCCAGGACCAACATCTCTGCTGAGCAGGAATCTCTGCAGCCGCAGAAGAATGGGAGACCGCAGAGGACATGACTTGAGATTCCCCCTGTGCAGTGGGGGAAACTTGACGCCTAACATAACATGTCACCAATCTTCTAAGTAAATATATTTTTAAAGGTACTATTGACATTAAATTCTCACCAGATAACAGTAAAAACCCATTCAATCTACTCAGAAAAATAAATCAAACTGTAGATTTTCATAAATTGTAATGTGTAATAATCAGATATGATACAGGGAAAAAGTATTGAACACATTAAGAAAGAGAGGTATAAAAAGCCATTGAAAAATATGATATCAGATGAAATCTACTAGTAATTACTTTGTGAAAATTAATATCAGCTGATTCAACTGACAGCCTATGAAAAGGATTCTCATTACCAAGGTACCACACAAGAAACCTCTCATGATGGGTAAAACCAGTGAGCTGTGTCAAGACTTTTGCAACCATACTGTTGTAAAACATACTATATTGTACTCATGGCATTGATTACAGAAGAATTGTTGGGACCATAGTTACATATACTGTATATATATATATATATATATATATATATATATATATATACACAGGGTGGGCCATTTTTATGGATACACCTAAATAAAATGGGAATGGTTGGTGGTATCAACTTCCCGTTTGTGGCACATTAGTATATGGGAGGGGGAAACTTTACAAAATGGCTGGTGACCATGGCAGCCATTTTGAAGGTGGCCATTTTGGATCCAACTTTATTTTTTTTCAATGGGAAGAAGGTCATTTGACACATCAAACTTATTCAGAATTTCACAAGAAAATCAATGGTGTGCTTGGTTTTAATGTAACTTTATTGTTTCATGAGTTATTTACAAGTTTATGACCACTTATAAAAATGTGTTCAAAATGCTGCCCTTCGTATTGGATTGTCAATGCAACTCTCTTCTTCCACTCTTGACACACTGATAGCAACACCACAGAAAAAATGCTAGCATAGGTTTGCAGTATCTGTTGTTTCAGATGCTGCACATCTCTTATCTTTACAGCATAGACTATTGCCTTCAGATGACCCCAAAGATAAAAGTCTAAGGGGGTCAGATCGGGAGACCTTGTTGGCCATTCAACAGTCCCACGACAACCAATCCACTTTCCAGGAAACTGTTCATGTAGGAATGCTCGAACCTGACACCCATAATTGATGGTATGGTGTGGTATATGGGGTACATTCTTGATCAATGGAAACTTCATTGCCACTGGATATCTGAAATTGCTACATGATGATGTGTTGCCCTCTTTATGCACTGAAGATGACACGTTCCCTGAGTTTTTCCAGCAAGATGGTGCACCACCACTTTATGGGTGTCAGGTATGAGCATTCCTACAAGGGATCTGACCCCCTAAAGGGGCTTTACACATAGCAATATCGCTAGCAATATCGCTAAAGCGTCACTGGTTTTGTGACGCAGCAGCGATATTGCTAGTGATATCGCTACATGTGATACCTCCGACCGGCTCCCCCGCTGGCTTTCGCTGATTGCGTGAGAACGTCCTGGGCCATTTCTCGTCGGTGGCTTCCTGCTGGGCTGACGAGCGACGCGTGGACGCGGGCGGAGGACGTCATCATCACCGCATCTGAGAGGTAAGTAACGACCGCTGCTGCATCGCTGCATCACTGGTGAGATCTGGTGAGATCTGCCTGTTTGGCAGCTCACTAGCGGCCATTTAACGATGCACCAGCAATCCTGACCGGGTCGTATCGTGGTCGGGATTGCTGGTGCATCGCTAAATGTAACGGGGCCCTAACACTAGCATTTCTTCTGCCGTGATACTATCAGTGTGTCAAGAGTGGGAGAAGAGGGTTACACTGACAATCCAACACAATGGGCAGCACTTTTGAACATATTTTATAGGTGGTCATAAACTTGTAAATATCTCATGAAACAATAAATTTACATTAAAACCAAGCACACCATTGTTTTTCTTGTGAAATTCTCAATAGGTTTGATGTGTCACATGACCCTCTTCCCATTGAAAATAATAAAGCTGGATCCAAAATGGACGACTTCAAAATGGTCACCACCCTTCTTGAAAAGTTTCCCCCTTCCATATAGTAATGTGCCACAAACAGGAAGTTGATATCACCAATCATTCCCATTTTATTTAGGTGAATCCATATAAATGGCACACCCTGTACATACAAACACATGCAAACAAGGCTTTGAAACCACTTTAACTTTGTGCTTCTTTTTTATTCAGACAGGTACTTTAACTGAAGATGGCCTTGATTTGTGGGGAGTAGTTCCAGCAAATGATAGCAGGTGAATATTATATTTTCAACTACAAATGATCTACTGATAAATAAGCCTAACAATTAAAGGGTTGTCCACTACTTGGATAACCCCTTCTCAATCCTTGTGTGTCCCCTTTATAAAATAATAAAACTTATACTCACTTTCGATGCCAGCACCATTCCAGTCATGTCAGGCACTGGCTCCCCTTGGAATCACGTGATATTATGTAAATCTAGGAATTAAGTAACTGATGATAATGTGAAACTTTAAATCTGAGGTCGTAAGGATTAGAATTGTTATGTTTGATAAAGTGCGGTATAACACATATATCTCCCCACCATATTAGGCGTTTAACGCCATGCCAATTCTTGGAATGAATTTTGAAATGTCTCAATAAACTTTGGAATTTGTATTTAGAAGCTGGAATCTTCCCTATTTACTAGGTTGTTAAAATGGGAAGGCCATGCGTCCCATAAGATCTGTTAGAGTGGCTAGAGCCAATTCTATTCATGGTAGCCTTTTAGGGCAGACATCTTCTGACTTAGTTTACCCACGTGTCTCGTCCATTGGTCTTAATAATAAAAGTAATTTTATTTCTATAGCGCCAACATATTCCGCATATTGCGCTTTACATTATAGAGGGGATTTGTACAGACAATAGACATTACAGCATAACAATAAACACATAGATCAAAACAGATACCAAGAGGAATGAGGGCTCTGCTTGCAAGCTTACAATCTATAAGGAAAAAGGGGAGACACGAAAGGTGGATGGTAACAATTGTTTTTATTGTTTTTGTTTGGACCATCCCTAGTGTAAGAATCGGGTGCTCCTGTTGCTGCATGAACCAGTTAAAAATCTAAATATGTAACAGTACAGACACATAGAGATATTAAATGCAAAAAGCATGTGAGAACATGATGCGAGGAACCTGGTTATGGTAAAAAATTTTGAAATGAGACACACAGGGATATTTAGGTTAGTGCATTGAGGCAATAGGCCAGTCTGAACAAATGCGTTTTTAAGGCACGCTTAAAACTGTGGGGATTGGGGATTAATCATACTAGCCTGGGTAGTACATTCCAAAGAATCGGCACGGCACGTGATAAGTCTTGGAGATGGGAGGTTCTGATTAATGAGGATGCTAACCTCAGGTCATTAGCGGAGGGCACGGGTAGTGGGGTAGGCTGAGATGAGGGACGAGATGTAGGGTGGTGCTGAGCCATGGAGTGCTTTGTAGGTGAGGGTGATAAGTTTATACTGAATTCTGGAGTGGATGGGTAGGCAGTGTAAGGACTTGTCTTGAGACAACTAAAAGAAGTGCTGTCAGTGGATCAGGCAGTTCAGCAGTCAGAAAAGAACAAGAAGTCACAAAAATTGGCAGAAACATTTAGCATTAAATAGGTGATGTGCTAAGTGGATATGCATTTTTTAATTTACCAAGTTAACAAACATTGACACCTGTTTACACTTATTTGTTTTGTATTTGTTCCATGCTCTACTGCATTGAGTTATATATTTTGGTGCTTGGATGCATTCACCTGTCTGTTAGCATGTTTTATCCTTTATAACCTTCATTTTGTGCTTTTACTTGTACCAAATTTGAAACAGAGCAAGATTTAAAAGAAGATATACATTTTTTCTAAAATCTTTTTAAATCATTTGAAAATCAAGCTCACCAGGTTCAAAAATGTTTTCTATAAAATTTGATTTGTGGTGATTAAATTTGCTGTCAATTGTAGGTAGTCCAGCAGCCTTCAAAAGTGTTTATAATACTCTGAGGTCTCCTAGGACTGTATTCAACCCCATTCAACCTCTTTAAAGTGAATCTGTCAGCAGGATTGTGCTCAGTAACCTGCAGGCACTGTCATGTGGGTGCTGTTATACTGATTAAAATGATAAGTTGGTTGGTGAAATCCATCTTGTGGTTGTTGTTTAAGTTTTCTGTTAATGAGATTTTTGTGCTTCGGGGCGGCCTGTGGGGGGGATCTTCATGTGGTGCTCTGCTTACATATTCATCTGTATGGGCATATGACAAGTCACTGATCCATCACTAGCCTGCCTCTTATTTTACATACAGTATATATTATTGTTCATAAAAGAAAATACATGCATCATGCAGGTGCCTGCGCTTTAGCATAATTGGATATATAGTATCCATATATTAATTTTATTTAATTATTTAAATTTGTGAGAAAAAAATTCTTCCTCAAAATGGTGCTGGCTGAGCCTTTGTAGACAGTAGCATCTATCATGTTATTAATTATGCTTCTGTCTACACTGGCTAGACCGGCACCATTTTGGACAATATTTTTTTTCCTCTAGCAAAAAGGCACCTTTGGTTGCACGCCTGCGCAGTAGCATCTTTCGCGTTCCGAATTATGTCACTGCACAGGCACGGTGTTAGGGCTGGCGGAAAGCACCAAATTATAAAGTAATAGTAGGTGCGTTCGCAGCCCGGGTCCAACGTGCAGAGGTGGTACACTGCTACTAGAAAATGGCGGAAGAATAGAGCACGACATAAAGACCCCCCACAGGCTACCCCAAAGCATGAGAATCTCATTAACTGGAAACTACAAATAAAGATTAACCAACAACTACGAGATGGATTTCATCATCCAAGGTATCATTTTAATCAGTATTAAAGCGCCAACCTGACACTGTCTGTAGGTTGCTGTGCACAATCCAGCTGTTAATCCCTTTAACACAAACACTGCCTTATTCATGTCAAAGTGGCTTAACCATAGAAATAGATGGTAACCTGGTAGTAACAAACATTTAATAAGAAGGTACACTAACAGATATTTCATGATTTTAAAAATTACCGTATATACTCGTGTATAAGCCGAGATTTTCAGCACTTTTTTGTGCTGAAAATGCCCCCTCGGCTTATACACGAGTCATTCAGCAGAAACCAGCAGGGGAGGGGGAGCGGTGGAAGGAGCCTGTGGCTGGGAAGTCATACTCACCCCTCCCGTGCCTTCCTGAACATCCCCTGCATCCTTGTCCCAGCGCTGACAGCTTCTTCCTGCCTTCAGCGGTCACATGGTACCGCTCATTAAGCTCATGAATATGGATGCCCATGGGCGTGGAAGCATATTCATGAGCTTAATGAGCGGTACCATGTGACCGCTGAAGGCAGGAAGAAGCTTTCAGCGCTGGACAATGGAGGATGCAGGGACGTTCAGCGACGGAACAGCAGGGTGAGTGTGAAGGAGGAGGATGGCGGCAGTACAGGGGAGGATGGGTGGCTGCACGGAAGATGACAAGGGCAGCACAGAGTAGGACTGGGGAAGGACAGGGGAAGCTTGGAGGAGGATGGGGGCTGCAAAGAGGGGATTGGAAGCACAGAGGAGGATGGGGGCTGCATAGAGGGCATTGGAAGCACGGAGGATGGGTGCAGCACAAAGGAGGACGGTGGCAGCACAGAGGCGGATGGGGGCTTCACAGAGGGCATTAGAAGCACGGAGGAGCACGGGGGGGAGGACAGGGAGCTGAGCCATACATAGAAGGGGGAGCCGAGCCACGCGTACTGGGAGGCGGTGAGCCACACAGAGCAGGACAGGGATGAGGCGACAATGTACACCCGGCTTATACTCGAGTCATTAAGTTTAGCCAGTTTTCCGTGGCAAAATTAGGGGGCCTCGGCTTATACTCGGGTCAGCTTATACTCAAGTATATACGGTAAAAATAATGTTTCAAAAATTATCCCTCCTAGTAATTTGTGATCACGCTGATCATTCCGTGCAGATTACTGACTTAAACTGACAGTGTCGCTGTTAGACCAGGGTCAGACTTGCATGTGCAATGCGAGAAACTCGTGAAACACCTTGGGTGAAGTGTTAAAACATGCCCTTCACCTTCATAGAAGTAATTAAAACATTATTTTATCACCAGTAACTTTTTTACTCTTCTGATCTGGTACGTTCACACATTTTTTTTTTTTTTTGAAAGAGTCAAAAATGATAAGTTTTCAAGTGGAAATCACTTGAGGAAACAGTCCTTCTTTGGGAGATATTGGAGGCATTTTTTTAAGTGTTTTGGTAGAATTTTTGAATTGTTTTGATAGAATAGTTTTTCCTGAAGTATTTTTGCAGCACTCCTATTTTAAAGTTCTTAATTTTGAGCAGAACCCAACAGAAACCAGTTCACAGAAGTGACATGCACTTTCTTCTTTCCCACCAGGTGGAAAAATAAACATAAAACATTAAATAAATGAACAGTTGAGTTGTTTTGAAAATAGAAAATGATAGGAAGAAGCTTTCAAGTTTCTTTAGACCAAATTTTCAGGTGTTTTTCAGAGTTGAGTCACTTCACCCCAAAAAAAATCCACCAAAAGCTCAGTGTGAACATATTCTTAACTTCCCTAGTTAATGCTAATATTATCCACTAATACATATTTCCTTAACATTAGATTTCAGGACGTTCATGTGTTTACAAATGAAAATAATTTATCCTGGTGCCCACTTCTAGCAGCAATGACATGCTGCCACTCATTGATCATTTTGGATGGGAAAATTCAAGGAGATCCTATGGACCTGAAAATGTTTGAAGGCACAAACTGGGTAATGCTGCCATCTAATGGGAGAAAATGCAGTTTACAGAGATGTATTATTGCTACCATGAATGTATTGAAAAAAAATTAAAAACTATGGTCCCAATTCATCATTGTTGTTTCTCTAGATTCTCTGGGGTAATTTCTTTTTTTTTAGTGTCTTGTGTTTATTTTCTTCACCAACATTGCTTATCCATATGTTTTAATAGGATTGATGAAATCTGGCTTGTACCAAATGTCACACTAATTTTTGTGCAACCCACTCTAGTTCTCCAACCCCCGGAGTAAAGTTTTTCTAGAAATTTTCAATTGTTTTGCAACTTTTTAAATGATTTGTGACTTTTGATGGTAATAAAAATTACAAAAACAGGATACAGACAAAAGAAAGAACATTTTTGATTTTGCACCAAATTCATGAACCACGTGCTATTTTGAAGAATTTGATGCAAAACACTTCAGTGGGTATCGCAAGACAAGAAAATAAAGAGTGACTTAAATAATTGGACAAATACTTGCAATTTATTGAACACTAAAGAGTGAAATATTAATACATTGTTTAAGTTAAAGCAAAATCACAGCAAATACGTGAGCAATAAGATAAGCTAAGATGAGAAACTATTACATCCGCAAAACTATTTATTTTTCACAGAGAAAAGTACATAAAAATATATGGTCTTTAGCATACTGTACACATGTAATCGTCTGAACTCCGCTGTGAAGACATAGCTCCTATGGACTTCCCCTTTCTATAAACATTTTTAAAGTGAACACATGTTAAAAGCTCCTTGACTAGGGATGAGAGAATGCAAACGATAAAGTTCAAAATTCAAAGTGGACACTTAGCATCTGGTCCCAAACCCCGAACATGGAATTCTTACTGAACGTCCATGTTACTGGGTTCAACAGCCTAATAAAGCTTGTTGAAAGGCTGCAGTGGTGTTAATCAACAAACTTTAGTGGATATTGGCACTTTCCCAGCATAATAAAACCAGCTCCCATCTGCTTGCTTTCCCTTGACTGGTTATTAAAACAGGGTGGACTCTACGTCATTTTTGTCATTATTTTTTTTTATTAGTAAATGCAGTAAAATACAGATGCAAGGCACTGCTCCACCCCTTCACTTGGACCTCTTCCTCCTGATTCAAGATTATTATTTTTTATCTTTTTATTAAATGTTAATTTAAGTAATTTCCCTATACACCATTGTTTGCAGGGTAATTGTCCTGCTCTTCCCCCATTTTGCTTCCTTTTGCAACCCCCTAGCCCTTACTATGACCTTTTTACAGCCATTTTTCAGCACCAAAGTACGAATTCTCATTGCTTATATGAAAAATATTCAGAATTGAGAGTCCGCAGTGGATGATACCTTTTAATGGCTAACTGAAAAGATGGTAAATTGCAAGCTTTCGAGACTACTCAGGTCTCTTTATCAGGCATTGACTAATACAAAATCTGAAGAATCACATATTTATGCACAATACAGCACAGAAAAAATGCAATAGATAAGCAAGTGACGTGAAGCAGAACAATCATTATGGGGGAGTGATAGACAGTTAGGCCAGGTTCACATCGCATTATGGCAGTTCATTTAACGGATGCATTGCAAAGCGGCATTAACGCATCCGTTAATATACCCATAGACTGCCATAACCTAGCGCATCGCTGACGCATGTCAAATTCGGAATACATTAGTGAAGTCCCTTTATGCTGTGACGGACCCTCAGACGCAGTCTACCACATTCGAGGGTCCATCACGGCTAGCACAGAACGAGCAGATGTGCTAACGTGATCGCACAAATGTGATCAAAAGAATACTAGCATAGCGCAGTCCGTTTAATGCATCCGTTGAACGGACTGCCATAACGTGATGTGAACCGGACCTTATGGCCATAAATATTGGAACGGTTTATAGATGAGTGAAAGTTTTACTGTCCTCTGTTTGGGCACTGGTAATGTGTTGTGATGCCCCTCACAAGGTCTTAGGAGCAAATTCCTTAATTGATGTAAAAAAGACATAAATCCATGTGACACATTCATTCCTGCATTGAGTGTGTTAAAGGTCATCATGAGTTTGCACTCCCAGACTCTTTTGTCTCTCTGAGATGTGAAGTTACCTTTCAATACCAGTAATTTCATGTGTATGGTACTGTGATCAGGCATACAAAAATGTTTTGCCACAGGCAGATTCATTCTTTTTTCTCTTATTGTGTGGAGATGAAAATTCATCCTTGTTCTAAGCTTTTGCCCTGTCTCCCCCAAATACAGACCCCCAGTTGGACATTTAGAACAAATAATTAAGTACACCACATTAGATGTGTTGCAGCTGAAAGTACCTGGGATCTTGTAGTCCTGATGTGAATTGGGAATCTTTATCTTGTCCGTGGTCATTATAAATGACAGGTTTTTATTTTTTCTGGTTGCAAGGAATGGTTCCTGCAGCTGTTGGAGAGGACAGGGAGCTTCTGACAATGATGCTTCTTAGATTTGGGGGATGCCTAAAACACAGTAGTGGGGAGTCTAGAAAAATGGATTGTAATCGGACATCTTTTTGTAGTAAAGGTTGTAATTTCCATGCAGTTCCCCTTAGCACTTCCAGATTTGGATTGTAGGTGACTACTAGAGGTACCCGCTTATTTTCTTCTCTAGTTTTATAATGTAGCAGTGATTCCTTGACATTCTGGTGGCTCTTGTAATTTGGTTTTGAATTGTTCTTGGATGGTAGCCCTAATTCAAAAAGGTCTTTTTGAGGTGACCAAGGTGTTCATCTCTATCTATGGGGTTGGAACATATACAATTGTATCTGTTGGCTTGGTTGTAGACAATAGAGTTCTTTATGTGTTTTAGATGGAAGCTGTCCCATTTATGGTATGTTGGATGGTCTGATACAGGAATGTCTCTATTTCATTGTTCTTTAGCTTAATGATGGTGTCCAAAAAGTTAATCTCAATGCTGGAGTAGTTGAGTGTTAAGTTGATAGTGGGATGAAATTGATTAAACTGTTGGTGGAGCATCTTTAGCTGTGGTTCAGACTCCGTCCATTAACTTACATGGTATTCGAGTCTGGAGTCAGGTTCAGGTGAAGTTCTAGTACGCAAACCAAACTTTGAATTAAAGCTCGACTGAACCCGACAAACCCAAACTTCAATGGGTCTGCTCATCCCTATCCTTGATCAAAATTAAATTAATTTAGGGAAGGGAATGTTCAGTTATTTCTGAATATATGAAGCATGTGTATAATTTTCTGCAAACCCTATTTAGATGAATAAAACTAAGAAATTTCTTAGAAGCAGAAATTTGGCAAACCAATCCTATATATCTATATCTCTTTTCACAAACATTTCCATCGATTAAATATCTAACATTTTGTTGAATTCTTTTATAGGACATTGACCAGTCCTATCAAATAGACGGTAATGAAAATATGTTACGAAAACACCATCTTATTGTAAAGCCGCGAATGCAGTCTGATACAGTAAGTACAATTATGTAATAATACCAATTAATAATTTAGAATTATTTTTGGATTTTCTTTATCTATAGTTTTCAATGTATCTATTGCATAAACATTTTAATGATCAGATGCTAAAAGTCACGGCTAGAGTTTATATTAAGATATTTCAAATGGCTGAGCTAAAGGGAATCTACAGATAGCATGTAACCTGTGGGGTATTGTCAGAGGGTTCTTACAGGCTCTTCTGACAAATAAGAAAAAATCAAATGGCAAATGATGAGTGTAAGTGTTATGAGGGTGTGGGTAATGCTACAAATATTGCATTGTGACCAGGAGACTAACGTGGTTAGCCATTTATTTTTTAGTTTAATAAGTTTTTTTAAAAGGAAGCTGTGTGGAACGGTGTGCTAACAAACAGGCGGTACTTCACAAGGAAGGAAAACATGCAATAAATATGATCAAATGCCACAAAATAACAATCCCAAAATATCTTTGTCTACATCCTGGGCCGGTCGCTAATGGGTCACTCCGGATAGTACATTTGAGTGCGTATTTTCAGCCTTCACCAGATAGGCTATCTTCACATTTTCTAGGTGGGCAAGTGGGTTGTTGTTAGTGCACACATGAATGTCTGACCCTGAGAGATACTCCACAAACTCCTCAGTCATGGCCCACAATGGCTCTGACAATTCCAGTTTGAATGAGCTGTAATTTTTGGGATACTTCTCCGTGTCCTGTAGGGATCAACTGGCACAGCTCCCTGACTGTAAAGACCCCCATCTATGTATAACACAAATGGTTGAGAGAAGTCTGCATAGACCAACATAGGACCATTTGTCAATGCAGGCTTTAGTGCCTGGAAGGCCTCTTCTTACCACTGCCCCCACTGGATTGGCCAACTCTTGGGATCCCCTGCTTTCACCCCAGAAGTTCATGCAATGATGCCCCAGTCTTCATAAATTCCTTGATGAATCTTCTATAACACCCTGACAAACCCAGGAATGCTTTTAATTTTTTCAGTGTCATGAGCATAAGCCACTTCTGCATGGCAGCCACTTTTATCGATTTTCGGGCAGACACCTTCACTTTAAACCCCAGGTGCTGTATTTCCATCTGGGACAGGTGACACTTTTGAGGATTTATTTTCAGTCCATGTAGTCCATGTAAGGATGGAATCTCAGACCATGAATGCATTCAACTACCCATAGTCCACACAGAACCTCAGAGTCATGTCCTTCTTCTGACCTAACACAATGGGCGCAACCCAAGAGCTCTGACTTTTTCGTATCACCCCATTCTATAACATATGGGCAAACAGATCCTTCACTTCCAGATACATTTCAGGCTGAATTTGATGATACCTTTTCACTATGGGGGCCGCACTTCCTAAAGGGATCTCATGCTGGATGGTTTCTGTAAATCCAAAGTAGTCATTATGATGGGTGATCACTTCCTGTCCCACTTGCCTAGAGGAAAACTTGGATACATCTTCTTCCTTCTGCTCCAAGATATCACATTCATCTCTCACTTTGTATTCACTTTTCTTCCCATCTACAGACACCCCTATTATCTGGTAGAATACGCTTTTACATTGTTGTCGTGTCACACACCTTCAGTTCCTTCCTTGCCAGCTGTCAACCAGGTATTGTCCAATTTTCTTCAGAGCATCCCCAATGTCATGACTGATACATTTCCTATGGGGATAAAAAAGGATATTTACAACTCTATTTACATGCAGTCATTCATTAAGCAACTATTGTCATCAAGAATGTCTCGGAACTAATAACTTCACCGTCATCACTCCTTCAGCAATATGAAGCACCATAAAGTTCCGTATCGATGAGTCACTTGGCACACCCGGCATGCTGGCCGCCTCTGTTTCCAGAAACACACCCCTAATCCCCTCTCTGTAACAGACGACAGCACTGGGGGTTGAAGACCACACGAATGTCCCACTTATGCAGCTCAGTCACTTCTCCAGGTTCTGGCCCTGCTCACACTACTCAAAACTCCAAACAATCTTTGCAGCATGTATTAATGCGATATACTTCATTCATCTATTGCATTCATCCCTTTAAAGCCTGAACCCTCATCTCACTCTATGCAGCATGTATTAATGGTATATACTTCATTCATCTGCTCTCTTTAATCCGTCTGTAGCCTGCATCACATTCCGATGTATGTAAATGTATTCAATGTTACATATATTTCATTTATCTGTTGAGACTGTAAGGTCATCTCACTTACTTTTACATTTTATGATCCATGTTGAGCTGCAAGATTGTTTGCTTCTTTGTGCATTTTATTTTCTCCTACTGTCTTAAGATAGTTGATTGATTGGTAACAAGTTAAATTAGAGTTAGAATTAACACATACTTCTCTAGATATCTGGTCATAGCCAATGGGATGCACTTGTGAAGGGGACACTTGTGCAGATTTTATCAAAGTGCCATTTTTAAAAGTGCCAGGGCAATTAAACATGGCAGTTTAAAAAGTGACAGGGCTGTTAAACATGGGAGTTGGGCAGGGCAGGAGAAAAGTAAGACATGCAAGACACTCAAATAAACCTGTTTCTAGGTCATCTGAATTGCAAAAAGCATTCACCATATGCAGTTGTGCCATTTATGTTCTGGCTGCTGCAATCACTCACACCTTTCTCAAACTCTGTACACACCATCCATATCAACCCCTTTCTCCTCTCTTCTCACATGTACAGCTCTCTATTGAACTGCATAGATCCATTCACTCCCACCATACAACACAAGAGACACTCTTTAATAATAATCTTAATTTTTATATAGCGCTAACATATTCCGCAGTGCTTTACAGTTTGCACACATTATCATCACTGTCCCCGATGGGGCTCACAATCTAAATTCCCTATCAGAATGTCTTTGGAATGTGGGAGGAAACCAGAGTACCCAGAGGAAACCCACACAAACACAGGGAGAACATACAAACTCCTTGCAGATGTTGTCCTTGGTGGGATTCGAACCTGCAGTGCTATCCACTAAGCCACTGTGCTGCCCACAAATCATTCGCTCCCACAAATCATTCGCTCTTACAAATCATTCAACCAACTGCTCACTCTCTCTATTCTCCTTCTAGTCACAGGAGATATCTTTCATAATCCTGGTCCTTCTTGTAGTAAGAAGACAAAAAGACTAATTGCTCCCTTGCTACACTCAGAAACCCAGTGACTCTCATTAATATTCCTTGCATGCCTTCTGTATCTTTTAATTGTGCCCGTTGGAACACATGGTCAACATGTAACTCTATTACATCCATGACATTTTCCTTTCAAATACTCTTACTGAAATCTGGATCCAGCAGTCGGACACCACCGCCACTGCTGCTCTCATATGGTGGCCTACATTTTTCTCATACTCTCAGACATGACAACAGATCAGGTGGAGGTGGTGATCTGCTCCTCTCAACAAAATGTACTTTTCAGGCCATCCCCCAGTAGCCTCCATTATCTTCCCTTCTTTTGAGGTCCTCACTGTCAGACTCTATCAGCCCTTCTCCCTGTGAGTGGCGGCTGTGTATTGCCCTCTGAGCGCCTTTAGTCAGTTCCTGGATCATTTTGCCACCTGGCTTCCAAATTTTTTATCATATGACATCCTCTCTCTCATCATGTGGGACTTTAATATCCTCATTTGTGATCCCATCTCCCCATCTGCCTTCCACGTTTTATCGCTAACTTTCTCCTTCAGCTTTTCACGCTTACCAATTCTCCTACACATGAAGACGGAAATACGCTGGCCCTGGTCTTCTCCTGGCTCTGCTCAGTATATGACTTTACTCACTCGCTCTTCCACTCTCTGATCACAACCTTCTTTCATTCTCTGTCAACTGTCACCCCACTGAGGATACCCCCACTTTCCACACTATTAGAAATATAAGTGACTTTAACATGCAGACACTTACGAAGAATTTACAGTTATCATTGGCCTCAATCTCCTCCCTCTCATGTCCTGAGTCTGCACTGAAACATTATATTGAAACACTGCAATGTGCCCTAGATGAATCTGCACTGCATACTCATAGAACAACCCTGGCACACTGCAAACACATTTTCTCCAGTGGTGCTCCAGGCTCACCAAACATCTGTGGAGAAAATCCAATCTGGAAGAAGACTTCATCCATTTTAAATTCATGCTTAAAACATACAAATCCATCCTTCACCTCTTCAAATAAGCCTACTTCAACAACTTCATAATCTCAATATTCAGTACTCCTTAATGACTCTTTGAAAGTTATCACTCTCTCCTCAGTCCAAAAGTGCAGGCCCACACCATCAACTTCACCGTTGATGATCTGGCCATTATTTCAAAGACAAAATTAACCATCTCCGACAGGAAATTTTCTCTCGATCCTCTAATGTTATGCATTCTTCTCCCCCTGCACTGCATACAGCTCACTTTCTGTCTTTTAAGCAGTCACTGAAGAAGAAGTGAACAGGCTCCTTGAATCTTCTCACCCTATTACCTGCAGCAGTGACCCTATTGTCTTACATCTCCTCCCTCCTCCTTGTGTTTTGAAACTGTAAAGCGCTGCGGAATATGTTGGCGCTATATAAATAAAGATTATTATTATTATAATTATTATCCTCCAGTCCCTTTCACTGGCTGCTACCACTCACCTAATTAAAATATTTTATTTTTCTCTCTCATCGAGTAGTTTTCCCTCCTCATTTAAACATGCCAGCATACATCCATTACTTAAAAAACATAACTAGACCAGAGCAGCGCTCCAATTTTTCCTTCATCTCTAAACTCCTGGAATGCTTAGTCCACTCCTGTCTAATCCGCTATCTCTCAGATCAGTTTCTTCTTGACCCTTTACAATTTGATTTCTATACTTCACACTCTACTAACTTCTCTAATGATCTACTAACAGCCAAAATGTAAGAGTCACTACTAGAGATGAGCAACTTTGCCTTTTTTAGGGTAGAGTTGGGTGTCATGAAACCCAACTTTCTCAAAATTCGAGTTGAACGAAATCGGCCGACTAAAGGGAAAAGTCGTGAAACACGAAATCCAATGCAAGTCAATGGGGAGAAAAGTCGGCAGTGAGTGGAGGACTGTAAACACACCTGGCATGAAATTTAACCCTAGAGGCGGCGAAATCTCTCTCTCTTCTCTCTCTCCCTCTCCCTCTCTCTCTCCCACTCCCACTTCAGCTACACTCCCACTACGCTACACTCCGCTTCTCTCTTTGGCTGAAAAAACTCCCGTGCAAGCATTTGGCGAAACCCGACTTTGGCGCTTGGGTCGCCGACCGCATAGCCGACTTGCAAAAATACTCTGCAGTAAAATATATGACAGTAATCAGCAAGTGCTGGATAACAAATACAGGGTATTTAGTCGATACTTTTTTTGCAAAAAAAATGTATACCAAGCTGCTTCACGCGTCAAGGTAACCTGTATTGAAGCAGTCCCTATCTAATGTAATTAAAACCTGAACATCTGAACAGTGTCTAAAATGAACAGGATTCGGACAGGCGCTTTTTAGTATGGGCTTGTGGTGCAAGACAGCTCTTTTGTGCATGCCACACAAGAGAGGGGTGGGGTCTCTCAAACCATGCTAGGCAAGGAAAAAACAGATTAAAAACACATGTGACATGCACAATGTGAACAAGTCGGTAAGACACATACCCTGTATTTGTTATCCAGCACTTGCTGATTACTGTCATATATTTTACTGCAGAGTATTTTTGCAAATCTGTTTTCTTGTTGTGTCTCAGTCAGTGGGTGGTGTGAACGTTGTCTTACCGACTTGCTGCTAGACTGCTTCAATACGGGTTACCTTGACGCAGTGAAGCAGCTTGGTATACACTTTTTTTGCAAAAAAACGCATCGACTAAATTCCCTGTATTTGTTATCCAGCACTTACTGATTACTTTACTGTCATATATTTTACTGCAGAGTATTTTTGCAAATCTGTCTTCTTGTTGTGTCTCAGTCAGTGGGTGGTGTGAACGTTGTCTTACCGACTTGTTCACATTGTGCATGTCACATGTGTTTTTAATCTGCATAGCCGACTTCACACTGTGGTCGGGTTTCGTTTCATGAAACCCGACTTTGGCGAAAGTCAGCGACTTTTGAATCTGACCGACCTGTTTCGCTCAACTCTAGTCACTACTCCATGCTGATTCTCCTGGATCTCTCTGCAGCATTCAACACTGTGGATCACCAGCTCCTCCTGACTATGCTCCGCCTCAATAACACCATTCTCTCCTTGTTCTTTCTGACCACTCCTTCACTGTATCTTTTGCTGGATCCACTTGCTCTCTTATTGCCCTTACTGTCAAGGTTCCTCAAGGTTTCTTCCAAGGAACCCTCCTTTTTCCTTATACACTGCCCCGATTGGACAAACAAGCAGTATATTTGGTTTTCAAGACCATCTCTGTGCTGATAACACTCAATGATACACATCGTCTCCTGACATCACTCTTGCATTACTACAAAATACCAATGATTATCTTTCTGCTGTCTATAACATTTTGTCCTCCTGCTGCCTAAAACTGAATCTGTCAAAAACTGAACTTGTATTTCCTCCCTCCACTATCCTACCTATGCCCAATATTTCCATTTCCATGTATGGATCCATCATTACTCCCCAGCAACATGCCCGCTGTCTTGGTGTCATATTTGATTCAGATCTTTTCTTCACTCCCCACATCCGATCATTTGTCCACTCATGTCATTTGCACCTCAAAAACATCTCTAGAATTGAACCATTTCTTACCTTTGACTTGGCAAAAACTCTTACTGTAGCTTTTATTCATTCTCATCTGGACTATTGCAACTCTCTAATAATCAGTATCCCTCCTACTAAAAACTCTCCTTTCCTATCCATCCTGAATGCAACAGCCAGGATCATATTCATTTCCAACGACTACACTGATGATTCTACCCTGTACTAGTCACTGCACTGGTTACCCATCCAATATAGAGTTAAATATAAACTTATCATGCTCACCCTCAAAGAGCACCATGGTTTAGCACCACCATTCATCTCCTGCCTCGTCTCAGTCTACCACTCTACCTGTGCCCTGCATTCTGCTAATGACCTAATACTAACATCCTCAACAATCCGAACCTCCCATTCCTGTTTCCAAGATTTTTCGTGTGCGGCACCTATTATTTGGAATGCACTAGCAAGGACAATTTGATTAATTGCCAATACCCACAGTTTTAAACATGGCCTGCAAATGCATTTCTTCACATATCTAACTATCCCTGTTTTGCCAAAAACAGAATTTTCTTCAAAATCATGATCCTCATAGCATCAGTTCACACATCGTCCATACACTTTATAGCCTTCTGTGTTTGTATTGTACACATATTGGCTGTTGACCGGTGCATGCAGTGTTATAGGTGTACCCCATTTATTATATTATGGCTGTACCATAAAATATAAGCACATTTTATCATTCACCTTTCGTGTCTCCCCTATTTCCTTTAGATTGGAAGCTAGCGAGCAAGGCCCTCCTTTTTTTGGTATCTGAGTTGTGTGCTATTCTGCAATGTCTAAAATGTAAAGTGCTGCAAAATATGTTGGCAGTATAAAAATAATAATGATTATTATTAATATTATTACCTCTGGTCTTCAGTCAGGTTTGGTCTCTCAGTTCTTCACTCTATTCTGGTTTCTCAGTTTTTAACCTAAGTCTGGTCTCTCAGGTCTTCAATCAGGTCTGGTAGTTCGGGACTTCACTGGGTTCTGGTCTCTCGTAATGGTGGCTATAAGCCAACTATGCTGCTCACATATCCATCCTGCTACAGGTCCAGGCGCCAACTCCTCTTCTCTGCCTTATTCAGCTTTTTATCATTTTAACTGCGCCACAGCTGTCACCTGACCTGGTGTCTCCCCTAATCTTTTCTCTCAGGGAACGTGTACTTTGTTCTTTAGTTCCTACTAGAGTAATTCTCTCTGCTTTCTCTTTTCTTATCATCTTTAGTCAGCAGATGGTTCACTTCAGTCAGCAGAGGTTCCCTTGCAGACACTCGATTGAAGCATTACTGTATTTGTCTCCTCACTCATTCATCCCCTTATACACTAAATTTGAATTATTACAAATTCTGAATTTTAACAGAACTTTGTCCTATTAAATGGTAAAAAAATAAAGTAAAAACTACAAGTAAGTGTTTTGAATATTGCTGTTTCTTTTCTTCAAATTGTTGTGCCTTTTAGAGTTATGCTCTTTGTATAATTCTACCCAGAGAATCGGAATCTGAAGATTAAATTGATGGATGGACATATAGATAGTATTAATGCAAAGGACAGGCTATTTTTGCTTTTGAGATCATTTCTATACCTGTATATTAAAGGTAACCTGTCGCCTGAAAAAATGCTATTAACCTGCAGATATGGGTTTAATCTGCAAGTTAATACCATTGCCAACCTCCCCCAGCTCTGGCACTTAGACCCATGATGTTGGGAGAAAATTAACTTTATTCTCCTGGCAGCCTTCTGGTTTCAGTCACAGCAGTGGTGCGGGTTCAGTCATTGCTCTGTGCATAGAGAGCCCCTGGCACTGGCTGACAGCTGGATCAGCATGAGGGCCAGCTGTCAGTCAGTGTGGAGGGCGCAGTTACATCCACCGCTCTCTATACACAGCAGTGACAGAACCGGCGCCACCCATGTGACTGAAACTAAAACACTGCCTGTTAGCTTCCTCCCAGTGGCATGGGTCTAATTGACTTTGCCAGGAAGAGATAAAAATACTATTAAACTGCAGATTGACCCCACATCTGCAGGTTAAGTGTATTTTCAAGTGACCTTTAAATCTGTTTTGTTTTACATTTTAATGATTTTTAATATCTGTTGATAGACTACAGTGGATGGAGTTATCATATTACAACAATTTCCATTTTCCTCAAGCCTACAGCGTATGACTGTTATATCACAAGTTATAGGAGGTGAAGAACACTTAGTTTTCATGAAGGGAGCACCAGAAATGGTAAAAAACTTTTGCACTCCTGAATCAGGTAATGGCTTTACGACATAAAATACTTACTTGGGTATAGTCACACATATCTAAATTAGAAGCTGTGAAAAATAGATGATCCAATTGGCCTACACTAGAGTTGAGCGACTTTTGGTTTTTTAGGGTCGAGTTTCGTTTCGTGAAACCCGACTTTTCCAAAAGTCGGGTCGAGCAAGATCGTCCGATTATAGGGAAAAGTCAGGGTCGTCCCGAAACACGAAACCCAATGTAAGTCAATGGGGAATAAAAGTCGGCAGTGAGAGGAGGACAGGAAACACACCTACAGTGCCCATTTGAATGCCAAAAGCATCAATTCTTCTTACTTAAGCTTGTCAACCTTAATTAACTTCATAATACAAGTTACGCACTGAAAAATGGGGGTTATTTGGCTAAAGTTGTGGGGGGGTAGGGCTGGCTGCAGGTTTTCATGTGCCCTGGGCGAAAGAGCGCCCCTTTAACACATACCACAACTCATCATGCTCCGATACGGCAGAGAAATAGCGGTATAGTACAATGAAAAATACTTCACTTTTTACATCTCATGATGAGGCCCATCTATTTCTCCATTCAGAATCATTGGTCCCATATAATGTTTGAAACAGTATATGATGAGCTCCACATAATGCTACAGTATATGTTGGTCCCCATGGATGAAGCTCCACTGTCTTATGGGCCCAAATAATGCTCCAAACATAATGGGCCCCATTTCTAATGCTCTAGTGTATAATGGGCCCTGTAAATGCTGCTCCAGTGTCTGATGTCCACCTTTGGAATGTTCCAGTTTATGGTGGGCCCCATCTATCATTCTCCAGAGTATAGTGCTCCCCAAAAATTGCTGTCCCAACATTGAAAACAATCAAATAAGTCTCCTCGCTAGGGAATCCCTGTACTTGTCTGGACTCCTCGTCGTCCCCATCTTCCATCTCACTGCACAGTATTTCAACCTTGCAAGTGCTGTGATCCTGAGCAAGCAGGGGGGGCCCACTCGTTGGCGACGGCACTGGCACAGGGCCCCTGATAGTACGGTGGTGTGTCTGATGGCGGGTGGGCCGAACCTGCACTTTCATCTGCAGCTTCCTCTTTGTCACCGTGTAAGATGGAACTGTATATGGGAAGGGTAACCTGAGTTTCATCAGTGTCAGATTCAGGCCGGGTAGCGTGCGAGGGGAATGTAGTGGTCTGGGTCAATGTACCAGCAGATTCATCGAGCAGTGGCTGGGCATCAGTGCACTTGTGTCGCCCCCAGGAGTACGGTCGCCACAGTGGAATTACCTTCCTCCTAGGGAGAGTGATGTCATGCTTGGGAGCAACGAAGGATCTCTCTAGCAGGTTAACTGATTGGGCGGCGTTATTCCCATGAGTCATGACCCTCCAAACAGCGTTCATGAAGGCAAAGTGTTTGTTTTACGTGGGCAGTATGGTTGCAAAGCTGAACCTTAAAGGAATGTCCAGAAGGGCACCACCAGGAGTGGAGCCTACTGCGTAATTTGACTCAACACGGGCAACCTCAACCATGCCAGCTACAGAACAGATGCACACATTGCAAGCTTAATTCCATTAACGAACGAGACTCCGTCATGCCCCGCGGTCCGAGTCCGGCTTACTAGAGGGACACGTGAGGCTCTGGCACATGAGATTGGCCAATAACTGGTGTGTCATGCCCTTACATGTCCGTGGCTGCATGTGCGCTACACTGAAAAGGCCAGCGTTTGTCGCTTACAGGTGCAGATAACCCGCTGAACAACGTTAGTGATGGGGATCTGTGATTACAATTATTACCCGCGAACGATGATTTCCCAGTAAGTGCAGGTCAACCGCAGTTCTGGAATTAGGCCTAGCCGTCATTCCTGAAAAAATTAAAAACTTACGTGTGCAAACCACAGGTGCTGTAGCTTGCTTAACAGCTCGCCAGCCGTTCTCATGCCCAGTATGGATTACACGTGATTGCACAAAGGTGAGAAAGGCTACCGTATCCCCAGATAACATGTATGGATAGCGTACACATTCAATATATATGTCTATACATCAGGAAGCAGGCTCAGACGGTGTTAGGCCCAGTATGGATTGCACGTGATTGCACAAAGGTTAGAAAGGGTACCGTATCCCCGGATAACATGTATGGATAGCGTACACATTCAAAATATATGTCTATACAGCAGGAGGCAGGCTCAGACGGTGTTAGGCCCAGTATGGATTGCACGTGATTGCACAAAGGTTAGAAAGGGTACCGTTTCCCCGGATAACATGTATGGATAGTGTACACATTCAAAATATATGTCTATACATCAGGAGGCAGGCTCAGATGGTGTTAGGCCTAGTATGGATTGCACGTGATTGCACAAAGGTTAGAAAGGGTACGGTATCCCCGGATAACATGTATGGATAGCGTACACATTCAAAATATATGTCTATACATCAGGAGGCAGGCTCAGACGGTGTTAGGCCCAGTATGGGTTGCACGTGATTGCACAAAGGTTAGAAAGGGTACCGTATCCCCGGATAACATGTATGGATAGCGTACACATTCAAAATATATGTCTATACATCAGGAGGCAGGCTCAGACGGTGTTAGGCCCAGTATGGATTGCACGTGATTGCACAAAGGTTAGAAAGGGTACCGTATCCCCGGATAACATGTATGGATAGCGTACACATTCAAAATATATGTCTATACATCAGGAGGCAGGCTCAGATGGTGTCAGGCACAGTATGGATTTTACGGCCCAGATTACACAGCGGAGGAGCAGGGAGAGGTAAAGATTGCAAATGCTGGGGCCCTGCCCAAGCAAGGGGGGCCCACTCGTGGGCGTTGGTACTGGCACTGGGCCCCTCATAGTACAGCGGTGTGTCTGACGGCGGGTGTGCACCACCACCATCAGAGACACTTGATTGCACTATGAGGGACCCTGTGCCAGTGCCCGCGCCCAAGAGTTGGCCTACCCACCTGTCCAGGGCAACGGCACTCGCACGGTGTCGTGCGCTAGGTGGTGACCCCGGCCATGGGGGGGGAGGCAGCACAGTAAGGGAGTTTTAGAAAGTAGCATATGTTGATGTTGGACATTCAGCTGATGCAAAAGGCGAAATAGTTGAAGTCCCAGGAAGAGGTGGACCAAAGCAAGCCATTTTTCTGTCACCCTATGTGTCATCAGGGGAAGGTGGGACAAAATCCTTGGAAACCCATGCATGGTTCATTTTAATGAAGGTTAGATCATCCACATTTTGGGTTGACAGACGGGGCCTTTTTTCTGTCAGGATTGATCCAGCTGCACTGAAGACTCTTTCCGATAGCACACTTGCAGCTGGGCAAGCGAGCTCCTGTAAGGCATATTGGGCCAATTCAGGCCAGGTGTCCAGTTTAGCGGCCCAATAGTCAAAGGGGAATGACCCGTGTGGGAGAACATCGATATGGGAGGAAAAGTAGTTTGTAACCATAGTTGACAACTGCTGTCTCCTGTCACTTTCCATCAATGCAGTATTACCAGTTGTGTGAGCGGTATTTGAAAAATCAGTCCACAACATTGTCATGAAACCCCTGTCTCCAATGCCACTTCTGCTGTGTGCACCACGAACACCTCTGCCAAGCTGCCCCCGGCCCGTACGGCTCGTGTGAGAACCATCACCGCTGCTGTGTGCTGGGAATGCCTCAAGCAACCGATTTACCAGAGTTGCTTGTTTGTTAGCCAATATTAGGTCAAGGTTCTCCTGTGGCATGATGTTTTGTAATTTGCCTTTATAGCGTGGATCCAGGATGCTGGCCAACCAGTAGTCGTCATCGTTCATCATTTTGGCAATGCGGGGGTCCCTTTTTAGGATCTGCAAGGCATAATCTGACATGTGGGCCAATGTTCCCGGTGTCAATGATGCACTGCGAGAGCTGGGTGGAGGAGCACTTTCTGGCAAATCCACATCCCTCCAGTCACGCACAAACCCTGTACCAGACCTTGCCACGCCAACATTTTCACTTGCCCCACGAGATGCATCCTCCTCCCCTAAGTAATCATCCCCATCATCATCCTCCTCCTCCTCTTCTTCCTCCACCTCGTCCAGGAGAGGTCCCTGAGCAGACAATGGCTGAATGTCATCAAGGATTCCCTCCTCCTCTTCCTCCTCATCAACATTGGCTGCAGACGCCTGCTCCTTAAGGTGCGTCAAAGTTTGCATGAGCAGACGCATAAGTGGGATGCTCATGCTTAGGATGGCGTTGTCTGCGCTTACCAGCCATGTGCATTCCTCAAAATACTGAAGGACTTTACAGAGGTCTTTCAGCTTCGACCACTGCACACCTGTCAACTCCATGTCTGCTCTCAAAGTGCCTGGCCATGTATCCTCCCACAAATGCATTATGGCCTGCCTCTGCTCGCACAGCCGCTCCACCATGTGCAGGGTGGAATTCCACCTTGTTGCAATGTCGATAATGAGGCGGTGGTTGGGAAGGTGGAGCAATCGCTGCAGCTTCTGCATACGAACGGAGTGTACAGGCGACCAGCGGATGTGCGCGCACAGTCTTCGCACCTTCTGGAGCAGGGCTGTTAACTCCGGATAATTTTTGAGGAAGCACTGCACCACCAGGTTCAAGGTGTGAGCCAAGCAAGGTATGTGGCTGAGTTTTGAAAGGGCTATGGCTGCCACAAAATTACGGCCGTTATCACTAACTACATTGCCTGCCTCAAGATGTACACTGCCCAGCCATGACTCAGTTTGTCGCTTCAAGTACTCGGCCAGCACCTCGGCGGTGTGTCTGTTGCCCAAACACATCATCTGCAACACAGCCTGCTGACGCTTTCCACTAGCTGCTCGATAGGGGGACACATCATGTGCAACAGTGGCAGCTGCAGATGGAGTGCTCGTACGACTGCGCTCTGTGGACGAGCTTTCGCTTCTGGAGGAGGAGGAGGAGGAGGAGGGTCGAACGCCTACAGCCAACTGTTTCCTATACCGTGGGCTAGGCAGCACTGTCTGACCACCGCTGTCCACTGTGGACCCTGCATCCACCACATTAACCCAGTGCGCAGTGATGGACACGTAACGGCCCTGGCCATGCCGACTGGACCATGCATCAGTTGTGAGGTGCACCTTTCCGCTCACTGACTGCTTGAGTGCATGGACAATGCGGTCTTACACATGATGGTGGAGGGCTGGGATGGCTTTGCGAGAGAAGAAGTGGCGACTGGGTAGGTCATAGCGTGGTACTGCATAGGCCATGAGTTCGCAGAAAGCTGTGCTTTCCACCAACCGAAAGGGCATCATCTCAAACGAGATTAGTTTGGCAATGTGGGCATTCAAACCCAGTGTACGCGGATGAGAGACTGAGTACTTTCTTGACCTACTCATAGTGTCTGGGAGGGTGAGCTGGACTTGAGAGCTGCATATGGTGGAAGTAGCGGTGGACAGGGCGGACTGAGAGAGGGTTGATGATGGAGTTGTTGTTCTTTCTGATGGCCTAGAATCAGTCTTTCGTTGATATAACAGTGGGATTCCCTGACTGCTGTGGCCTTGCAACGACACCTCAACATTTGCTGCTGTGCTAACCGGTGGGCTTACAGTGGGGGAAACAATGTAGCATTGCTGACTACTTTCGTTGTGATCAGTTGCACATGTGGCACCTGAGGTTTGGTGTTGTGTCCACGCTTGCAAGTGCATGCTGGTTAAATGTCTAAGCATGCAACTGGTATTCAAATTTTTCAGATTTTTCCCTCGGCTAAAGGTCTTTGCGCACTTCTTACAGATAACCTTGGCCTGATCATGAGGATTTTGTTCAAAAAAGTGCCACACTGCACTCTTCCTACTTTGGCAGACATTTTGCGGCCTAGCACGCTGTGATCTTTTGACCCTCTGGACAAGCTGTCCAGCAACTATTTTGATGTTTGGAACCTGTCTTTGGAGTGCTCCGGGCCTGCCAGATAACAGCTGTTGCGATGTCGATGTCTGCTGTGGATGCTCCTCATCTGAGCTATTGGAAGCAGCACCCTCTTCCCCCAATGGATGCCAATCTGGGTCAACAACTGGGTCATCCATCACCTCCTCTTCTATGTCATGTGCACCTTCCTCTGTGTCACCGTGTATGGTGGTATAGTGTGCGGGAAGGGGCACCTGAGTCTCATCAGGGTCAGAATCAGGCTCTGTACACTGCGAGGACAATGTAGTGCTCTGAGTGAATGTACCAGCAGAATCATCCATCAGCGGCTGTGCATCAGTGCACTCCATGTCAGATTCATCTTGGCCTGGGTAATTCACCATTTCACTTGATAATCCAGGCATGGTATGTGAAAACAGCTCCATGGAGTAATCAGTACTATGGCCTGCGTCATCCTTCAATCTTGGTTGGGGTGAAGGACACAAGGAAAGGTGTGGTTCATGAACATGAGCCTCCAATGACGACTCAGTGCTTTTACTTTTTACAACTGAAGAAGAGGAGGCGATAGAGCTGGAGGCTGAGTCAGCAATGTAAGACAAAACTTTTTCCTGATGCTCTGGCTTTAAAAGCGGTTTGCCAACTCCTAGAAAACTAAGCGTTCGAGGCCTTATGTAGCCAGACGATGACGCAGGCTCAACACCTCCTGCATTCGGTCCTATTTTGCTCTTGCCACTACCATCAGATCCACCACCAACACCATCATTACCAGCTGCCAACCCCCGCCCAATTCCACGGCCTCTTCCACCAGCCTTCCTCATTTTTGGTAGAAATGTAGACAAAATCCAACAAACTATATAGTAATGTAAAACAAGGTACAAGGTGTCTATAGGACAGGGGAGATTTTTAATTTCTGCACACACTTGTGGACACTGGACACTTTTGGATTGTGTGAGGCCCAATGAATATCTGAGCGCTATGTGACAGGCTCGATGGCACAGCTGTGAGCAAAGTGACTAGAGGATAAAGGAGATTTTGAATTTCTGCACACACTTGTGGACACTGGACACTTTTGGATTGTGTGAGGCCCAATGAATATCTGAGCGCTATGTGACAGGCTCGATGGCACAGCTGTGACCAAAGTGACGAGAGGATAAGGGAGATTTTGAATTTCTGCAGACACTTGTGGACACTGGACACTTTTGGATTGTGTGAGGCCCACTGATATCTGAGCGCTATGTGACAGGCTCGATGGCACAGCTGTGACCAAAGTGACTAGAGGATAAGGGAGATTTTGAATTTCTGCAGACACTTGTGGACACTGGACACTTTTGGATTGTGTGAGGCCCAATGAATATCTGAGCGCTATGTGACAGGCTCGATGGCACAGCTGTGACCAAAGTGACTAGAGGATAAAGGAGATTTTGAATTTCTGCACACACTTGTGGACACTGGACACTTTTGGATTGTGTGAGGCCCAATGAATATCTGAGCGCTATGTGACAGGCTCGATGGCACAGCTGTGACCAAAGTGACTAGAGGATAAAGGAGATTTTGAATTTCTGCACACACTTGTGGACACTGGACACTTTTGGATTGTGTGAGGCCCAATGAATATCTGAGCGCTATGTGACAGGCTCGATGGCACAGCTGTGACCAAAGTGACGAGAGGATAAGGGAGATTTTGAATTTCTGCAGACACTTGTGGACACTGGACACTTTTGGATTGTGTGAGGCCCACTGATATCTGAGTGCTATGTGACAGGCTCGATGGCACAGCTGTGACCAAAGTGACTAGAGGATAAGGGAGATTTTGAATTTCTGCAGACACTTGTGGACACTGGACACTTTTGGATTGTGTGAGGCCCAATGAATATCTGAGCGCTATGTGACAGGCTCGATGGCACAGCTGTGACCAAAGTGACTAGAGGATAAAGGAGATTTTGAATTTCTGCAGACACTTGTGGACACTGGACACTTTTGGATTGTGTGAGGCCCAATGAATATCTGAGCGCTATGTGACAGGCTCGATGGCACAGCTGTGACCAAAGTGACGAGAGGATAAGGGAGATTTTGAATTTCTGCAGACACTTGTGGACACTGGACACTTTTGGATTGTGTGAGGCCCACTGATATCTGAGCGCTATGTGACAGGCTCGATGGCACAGCTGTGACCAAAGTGACTAGAGGATAAGGGAGATTTTGAATTTCTGCAGACACTTGTGGACACTGGACACTTTTGGATTGTGTGAGGCCCAATGAATATCTGAGCGCTATGTGACAGGCTCGATGGCACAGCTGTGACCAAAGTGACTAGAGGATAAAGGAGATTTTGAATTTCTGCACACACTTGTGGACACTGGACACTTTTGGATTGTGTGAGGCCCAATGAATATCTGAGCGCTATGTGACAGGCTCGATGGCACAGCTGTGACCAAAGTGACGAGAGGATAAGGGAGATTTTGAATTTCTGCAGACACTTGTGGACACTGGACACTTTTGGATTGTGTGAGGCCCACTGATATCTGAGCGCTATGTGACAGGCTCGATGGCACAGCTGTGACCAAAGTGACTAGAGGATAAGGGAGATTTTGAATTTCTGCAGACACTTGTGGACACTGGACACTTTTGGATTGTGTGAGGCCCAATGAATATCTGAGCGCTATGTGACAGGCTCGATGGCACAGCTGTGACCAAAGTGACTAGAGGATAAAGGAGATTTTGAATTTCTGCACACACTTGTGGACACTGGACACTTTTGGATTGTGTGAGGCCCAATGAATATCTGAGCGCTATGTGACAGGCTCGATGGCACAGCTGTGACCAAAGTGACGAGAGGATAAGGGAGATTTTGAATTTCTGCAGACACTTGTGGACACTGGACACTTTTGGATTGTGTGAGGCCCACTGATATCTGAGCGCTATGTGACAGGCTTGATGGCACAGCTGTGACCAAAGTGACTAGAGGATAAGGGAGATTTTGAATTTCTGCAGACACTTGTGGACACTGGACACTTTTGGATTGTGTGAGGCCCACTGATATCTGAGCGCTATGTGACAGGCTCGATGGCACAGCTGTGACCAAAGTGACTAGAGGATAAGGGAGATTTTGAATTTCTGCAGACACTTGTGGACACTGGACACTTTTGGATTGTGTGAGGCCCACTGATATCTGAGCGCTATGTGACAGGCTCGATGGCACAGCTGTGACCAAAGTGACTAGAGGATAAGGGAGATTTTGAATTTCTGCAGACACTTGTGGACACTGGACACTTTTGGATTGTGTGAGGCCCAATGATATCTGAGCGCTATGTCACAGGCTCGATGGCACAGCTGTGACAAAAGTGACTAGAGGATAAGGGAGATTGGATTGCTTTTAAAAAAGCAGTTTGCAGAGCAGTGGGTAAACAGCAATGCCAGCCTGTCAGGAAGCCTTAAAAGGCAGCCCAACAACCAACACCACTGATACACCACAATATAGCCTCCCCTTGCACTGCACAGTGACTGGTGTGTTGTGCAGGCCAAATCGCTAGCAGCAGAAGCAGTTTTTTTTTCTTCTCAGCAGGACAAAAAAAAAAAATTGGGATTGCTTTTAAAAAAGCAGTTTGCGGAGCAGTGGGTAAACAGCAATGCAGGAATGTCAGGAAGCCTTAGAAGGCAGCCCAACAACCAACACCACTGATACACCACTATATAGCCTCCCCTTGCACTGCACAGTGACTGGTGTGTTGTACAGGCAAAATCGCTAGCAGCAGAAGCAGTTTTTGGTGTCTTCTTCCCTGCCTAATGCTCTCCCTACAAAATCAGCAGCAGCAGCAGCTCTCCCTATTCTGAGATCAGCATGAGTAACATGGCGGTCGGCGTGCACGCCCTTTTATACCCCCTGTGACGCCCCCCAAAGCAAGCCAATCACTTGCATGCCCTTCTGAAAGATGGTGGTGACCCTTGCCTATGTCATCACGTTGCCCACAGTGTCCTTGGATCCTGATTGGCTGAAAAAGAGCTCAAAACAAACTTTTGAAACGCGACTTTGGCGCGTAAGTCGCCGACCTCATCCTAGGGTCGGGTTTCGTTTCATGAAACCCGACTTTGCCAAAAGTCGGCGACTTTTGAATTTTTTCGACCCGTTTCGCTCAACGCTAGCCTACACTAGTGATGAGCGTTTATACTCGTTGCTCGGGTTTTCCCGAGCATGCTCGGGTGTCCTCCAAGTATTTTGGAGTGCTCGGAGATTTAGTTTGTGTCGACACAGCTGCATGATTTACAGCTGCTAGACAGCCTGAATACATGTGGGAATTCCCTAACAAACAGTCATTTCTCACATGTATATAGCCTGTCCAGCAGCCACAAATCATGTAGCTGCGTCGGCACAAACTAAATCTCCGAGCACGCCTGCTCAGGAAAACCTGAGCAATGAGTATACTCACTCATCACTAACACTGTGCAGCAAATTTCAGGGAAGTTCTTGTCCCCTGAGGAAATTTTATTGTATCTTATAGATTTTGATATGCTGAACATGAATATGTGCTTCAAAAGTCTGTATCAAGTAAGGTTTTTAACCCCTTCATGACCTGAGCTTTTTTCGATTTTTCGTTTTCGTTTTTCGCTCCCTTTCTTCCCAGAGCCATAACTTTTTTACTTTTCCATCAATATGGCTATGTGAGGGCTTATTTTTTGCAGGATGAGTTGTACTTTTCAACGATACCATTAATTTTACCATGTCATGTACTCAAAAACGGGAAAAAAATTCCAAGTGCGGTGAAATTGCAAAAAGTGCAATCCCACACTTGCTTTTTGTTTGGCTTTTTTGTTAGGTTCAGTAAATGCTGAAACTGTCCTGCCATTATCATTCTCCAGGTCATTACGAGTTCATAGACACCAAACATGTCTAGGTTTTCTTTTATCTATGTGGTGAAAAAAAATTACAAAGTTTGCTAAAAAAAAAAAAAATTGCACAATATTCCAAGACCTACAGCGTCTCCATTTTTCGTGATGTCAGGTTGGGTGTGGGCATAATTTTTGCGTGCCGAGCTGACGTTTTTAATAATACCACATTTGTGCAGATATGTTGATATTTGGTCTGTGGGCAAATAAAAATATGTTTTTAAATCATTGCATCACTTATTCTTGGAACTTTCTGTCGCAAGTAAGAAAGGGCTTCCGATTCTTTGTTCATTGCTTTGACAAAATTCTTCATAAGCCCAAATTTAATATGCAAAGGAGGGAGAAATATCTTTGCTGGATCAATGAGAGGATTATATTTAACATTCTTCTGTCCAGCAAACAGGTTTTCGCGGAGTGGCCAGTCCTTTCTGAAATAGTGCATTTCTCGTGCACGACTGTCCCACTCACAAATAAAACAACAATACTTGGTATATCCAAACTGCAGTCCAAGAAAAAGTGCAAAAACTTTTAGATCACCACATACAGTATGTTCGAGTTATAATTTCTATAATTAATGTGGGTCAACAGTAACTCCATATTCTCATACGTTTCTTTCAAGTGTACGGCATGTCCAATAGGTATAGAAGGATAGATATTTCCATTGTGTAGTAAAACAGCCTTCAGACTTAAAACTGATGAGTTAATGAACAGTCGCCATTTCTTCTGGTCATGTTTGCATCCAAGAGCACGAAACAACCCCAAGGGGGTTGATTAAGGTATTCTTGACAATGCGAAAAACAGAAACTCTTGTTCCTGGTAATAAGAGATTCCGTTCCTGTCACCTTGATCCCAATAATTCTGCTTGCCTCTTTGACAATTTCAAATTTTCTCACCAAGTCACTCAGATCAGCTTGACTGCACAGATGTGGATTAGATATAGAAGGATCAAAGTCTGGGTCTGCAGTAGTTTCATTTTCCACTGACAATGTTAGTTCATCTTCGTCGTCCTCCACCTATCCATGATTTGGGCAGCTTTGTAATACAAAGACTTTCATCGTGTTACACTGGTCTTATGACTCAAGGAAGCTTAGGATATTCTATTGATTTCTTGTTCTTTGCTGAATATCCTGTTACATTTGTAAGGCAGAAGTAGCAATCTGTTACATGATCTCTCTCTTCTCTCCATATTATTGGGACAGCTAACGGCATTGAAGGTCGTGTTCCATTCAGCCATGCTCTAAGTATGTCAGTATTGTCTTTTGATTCCTCCTCTGCCCAGGAGATGTGGTATGTTCCGTACACGGTCAGCCGAATGATTCACTGCGCCTGCGTGGAATTCACACAATAAGTGCTTGCATATGTGTAGATCAGCGATTTATGTTATTTCAGTGGAAAATTCAGAATATACTGTTTCAGAAAAAGTTCACATATGAGTTTTTAGAATTATAGCAGAATATTATAATGTTTCCTATCATTTCTCAAAATCCTTATGTGATAAGAAAAATCTGAAGTCATTTCTGAAATCAGCATGAAAAAATCTAACAGGAACACTCAAAATTGTCCAAGGGAAAAAACCTTGGTAACACAGGGTAATCAACAAATTAAACATAATGCCTGTACATATAGTTACTTGAATCTTAGATCTTACATCTGTTATTGATGAATGTCCACATCATACTGTTTTGTGTCCCTTTAAAACAATACAGGGAACAAGGCAAAAAATGGCAACATAGCACCTAATTATATCATAAACTTGCACCAAAAAAAGTACCATAGTATACCCATTTACACCTATATTTTGCCCACATAATGTAAAACAACTCAAACATAGCATTGTTTGGCACAGTGGCCAGATATAGGATATACAGCTTATGTAAACAAGTATGCAGATGCAGCGGCACAGAATATGCAGACTCAGTGGTTAGATATCCAAATTTGTATTTACTAACTATTTACAATTTAAATAGCCAAAAATGCAATGTCTGGCAAATGATAATTCATAGATAACAAAGGCACGTTGAACCGTACACAATTCTTCATTTTATTTTAAGCACTAACTTGTACAATATAATCAAATTTGCAACGTTGGCTAAATACTACACCAAACTATATTTATGAAGATGCACTGGTCTGTAATTTGTTTAAGTCAGTGTCTTTACTTAGCTGTCAGACTCATGATTAGTAGAGATGAGCGACTTTGCCTTTCTTAGGGTCGAGTCGGGTTTCATGGAACCCGACTTTGTGAAAAGTCGAGTCGAACGAAATCAGCCGACTATAGGGAAAAGTCGGGGTCTGACTGAAACACGAAATCCAGTGCAAGTCAATGGGGAAGCAAAGTCGGCAGGGAGTGGAGGACAGTAAACACACCTACACACACCTACAGTGCCCATTTGAATGCCAACAACATCAATTCTTATTACTTAAGCTTGTCAACCTTAATTTACTTCATAATAATAGTTACGCATTGAAAACTGGGGGTTATTTGGCTAAAGTTGTGGGGGGGGTAGGGCTGGCTCCAGGTTTTCGTGTTCCCCGAGCCAAAGAGTGTCAGTGCGCCCCTTTAACACATACCACAATTCATGATGCTCCGATACAGCACAGAAATATAGGTATAGTACAATGAAAAATACTTCACTTCTTACATGACTGATATCTATTTTAAATTCTACAATAGCTTAAAAAACGGACAGTATATTACTCCATACAGTATTATGGCCACCACATGGTGCGCCATACAGAATAATGAGCCCCATATATTTGTCTATACAGAATAATTTTTCCCATATAATTTTCCATATAGTATTTGATGAGCTCCACATAATGCTACAGTATATGTTGGCCCCCATGGATGATACTCCACTGTCTTATGGGCCCAAATAATCCCCCATATATAATGGGCCCCATTTAGAATTCTCCAGTGTATAATAGACCCCATAGATGCTGTTCCAGTGTCTGATCTGCCCCATTTAGAATGTGACAGTATATGATGGGCCCCATGGATGATGCTCCTGTGTCTTATGGGCCCAAATAATGCTGCATATATAATGAGCCTCTTTTCTAATGCTCCAGTGTATAATGGGCCCGTAAATGCTGCTCCAGTGTCTGATGTGCCCCATATGGAATGCTCCAGTGTATGATGGGCCCAAATAATGCTTCATGTATAATCTTCCCCATTTAGAATGCTCCAGTATATGATGGGCCCCATTTTGAATGAACCCAGGCATGGTATGTGAAAAGAGCTCCATGGAGTAATCTGAATTGTGGGCTGCCGAATCCTTCACTTTTGGTGTGGGTGAAGGACCCAAGGAAAGGGGTTGCTCCTGACCAGAAGCCTGCACTGATGACTCAGTGCTTGTATGTTTTGAAGCTTCAGAAGAGGAGGCGATAGAGCTGGAGGCTGTTTCAGCTATGTAAGCCAAAAACATTTCCTGATGCTCCGGCTTTAAAAGCCTACCTACTCTCAGAAAAGAGAGCCCTACAGGCCTTCCGGAGCCAGACCATGACGTAGGTTCAACACCTCCTGCCTTAGCTGCTATTGTGCTTTTGTCACTACCAGCAGATGCATCACCACCACCATCAGTACCAGGTGGCCTCACACGTCCGCAGCCTCTTCCACCATACTTCCTCATGTTTGGGAAAATGGACCCAAAATACCAGCTGATATATGGTACTGTATCAGAAGCATACAGCTCTATACAGTCTAGGGATAATAGTACATCTCCATATATATTTCATGAGTCATACACAGACGCTCGCAGGCTCAGCATGAATTACACAATAAAATAAAAAGTTGAAAAAGGGTACAGTATCACCATATACAAGGTATATATAGTATAGTGTAAACATTCTGAATCTCCGTATATATTTCAGGAGGCAGACACAAACGCTCTCAGGCCCAGTATGGATTACACAAGAATATGAAAAGCTGTAAATGGGTAATGTAACACAAGTATACAACTGTATACAGTGTTGATGTAATCTTAAATCTCAAAATATATTTCTGTAGTAACAGACAGACGTTCAAAGGCTCATTATGGATTACACCAGAATCTAAATAGAAGTGTAGAGCTGTATACAGTGTTGGGCAAATTTGAAATCTCGGTATATATTTCCGGAGTCACCCTCAGATGCTCACTCAGTCTGGGTTTGACCATAAAACAAAATGTTGACAGAAAGGTACTAGATAACAAGATAGCAAGTATATATATATTATAGGGTACAATTGAAAGCCGGATTTAGATACAAAATGATTTCCAAAACTTTAAACATCCCAAGGAGCACTGTGCAACTGATCATATTGAAATGGAAGGAGTATCATACCACTGCAAATCTACCAAGACCCAACCGTCCCGCTAAACTTTCATCTCAAATAAGGAGAAGACTGCTCAGAGATGCAGCCAAGAGGCCCATGATCACTCTGGATGAACTGCAGAGATCTAAAGCTGAGGTGGGACAGTCTGTCCATAGGACAACAATCAGTCACAAACTGCACAAATTGTGCCTTTATGGAAGAGTGGCAAGAAGAAAGCCATTTCTCAAAGATATCCATAAAAAGTGTTGTTTAACACAACAAGCCACCTGGGAGACACACCAAACATGTGGAAGAAGGTGCTCTGGTAAGATGAAACCAAAATCGAACGTTTCGGCAACAATATGTTTGGCGTAAAAGCATCACAGCTCCTCATAGATAAGAAAAAGGGATCCAGCTCCAGAAATAAAATCCAAAGTCTTTATTGAAAACTGATTAAAAAGTAAGCTGCTTAATAGCCAGTGTGTTGTGAGTTCATTTTCCCCTTCGTCACTGAGGTCTGGTGAACTCCCTATTCTGGTAAAGGAAGGTAATGAGCCTGATTATCAGGCACCTGAGCCTAATGAGGATGACTGGCTGAGTGGAGTCACTGACTGGATATAAGGCTGCCGACGCCCTTCTGCCCTGCGGTTGATTTCTCTGTGGACTTCTAGGACACCAGTCTGATTCCTGCTTAACTAAAGCGAAGTTTTCTGCTTTGCCTGTTTGCATTTATGTTTTGTGTTTGTTTTCCTTGCTTTTCTGGATTCTGCCATTCCCTGCTGGGATGAGCAGAATCTCCTTTTGCCGGTTGCTCTGTCTTCAGAATATTCCTGAGTACTGACATAGCTTTTTTGAAGCCTAGCGTCTTCAGGGCCTTTTTCACTGTCAGTCTGTTGGCTCTTATTTTCATAGGGTTTTTTACGGATTGCAGACAGCAGCCTTCCTGTCCTTTCCTATCTAGGTAGTTTGGGCCCCGTCTTTGCTCAGTGTATCTTTCTGTCTGTGTTAGTGTTTTCATCTTGCTTCACCGTCATTATATGTTGGGGGCTGCCTATTGCTTTGGGGTCTGCTCTGGGGCAGTTTAGATTTCCCCTTTCTTTCTTTATGCCTATTTAATTCTCCGGCTGTGATCGAGGGGTCTAGGGCATCGTAGGAACCCCCCACGGCTACTGTTAGTTGTGATAGGATCAGGGGTCTGCAATCCGATAGCTGCCAACCTCTCTGGTTTTCTGGACTTAGCTAGCATTTTTGTTTTTGCCTCCTACGGTGACTCAATCATAACAGAATCACCCGCCATACCGCAGATCCTAGGGTACTCAATAGCAGGAAAGAATTGTGTTTAAAAAAAAAAAAAAAAAAAAAAAAAGTGTGTGTATATTCTTTCCTCTATATCTCTGAGGCCGTAGGGGGAATTTTTTTTTTCTCTCAATGGAGATAAAGCAATTGTGCTGGGAATTTCCACCTACCTTGCTCGTTCGCATGCTGTTGAACCAAAGATCCCTACACCTGATGTATTTTTTGGGGATCTATCTAAATTTTTGAGTTTCAAAAATAATTGTAAATTATTTTTTGCCTTGAAGCCCAACTCGTCAGGGAGCTCCGCGCAGCAGGTTAAAATTGACATCTCTTTGCTGCGTGGCGATCCCCAGGATTGGGCGTTTTCTTTGAAACCAGATGATCCTATTCTGACTAATGTGAACGCATTCTTTCAAGCTTTGGGGTTGTCGTATGACGAACCTAATGCTATTGATCAGGCTGAAAAGATCCTGTTGGCATTAAACCAGGGTCGAGATTCTGCAGAGTTGTACTGTCAAAAGTTCCGAAAGTGGGCGGTCCTTACTACCTGGAATGATAATGCCTTGGCTGCTCTCTTTCGGAAGGGTTTGTCAGAAGCCGTAAAAGATACTATGGTGGGATTTCCTGTTCCCTCTGGTCTGGACGATTCTATGTCATTAGCCATTCAGGTTGATCGGCGTTTACGTGAACGCAGGATTGCACGAGAGGTGTTGCCACCGGTTGAACTGACGTCTGAACCTATGCAATGTGATAGAGTTTTGTCTAAGGCGCAACGTCAGGAGTTCAGAAGGCGTAATAAGCTGTGTTTTTTCTGTGGAGATGCCTCGCATATTATTTCTGTTTGTCCTAAACGAGAGAAACGCTTTGCACACACGTTTTCTGTTGGTGGTGTTCAACCTAAGTTTCTTCTGGCAATTACTCTGATCTGCTCCCTGTCCACATTTTCCGCCAAGGCTTTTGTGGATTCGGGAGCAGCGCTAAACCTAATGGACTTGGATTTTGCTAAACGTGGATTTCCGATGACACCTCTGCAGACGCCTATCCCTTTGAAGGGGATTGATGCTACTCCTTTGGCTAAAAATAAACCTCAGTTTTGAACCCAGGTGGTCATGCGGGTCGCCCCAGACCATCAAGAAAATTGCAGATTTTTGGTGTTGCATGGTCTGCATGATGCCGTTGTTCTGGGGTTTCCCTGGTTGCAAATTCATAATCCAGTTTTGGATTGGAAGTCTGTGTCTGTGGTGAGTTGGGGTTGTCGGTGTGCCTTTAGTGAGGCTCCGGTTTTTTCCACCTCTCCTCAGTCGCATGATGTTCCTGACTATTTGGCGGACTTTTATGATGTATTTAGTGAGAATGCGTCTGCGTCCTTGCCTCCTCATAGGAGTTATGACTGTGCAATTGAACTAAGCCCAGGGTGTAAATTTCCCAAGGGTCGGCTCTTCAATTTATCTGTACCCGAGCACGAGGCTATGCGGTCCTATATTAAGGAGGCGTTGGAGAAGGGTCATATTAGACCATCCTCTTCACCCTTAGGTGCCGGGGTTTTTTTTGTGGCCAAAAAGGATGGTTCTTTAAGGCCTTGTATTGATTATCGTGCCCTCAATAAAATTACTATTAAATATCAGTATCCGTTACCCCTGATTTCGGATCTATTCTCTAGAGTTAGAGGTGCTTGCTGGTTTACCAAGCTTGACCTCAGGGGGCGTATAATCTTATCCGCATTAAGCAGGGGGATAAATGGAAGACGGCGTTTAATACTCCGGAGGGACATTTTGAGTACCTGGTGATGCCTTTTGGGCTCACTAATGCACCTTCTGTCTTCAAGTGCTTCATGAACGATATTTTCCGAGACTTTGTCGATAAATTTTTGATTATCTATCTGGATGATATTTTGATCTTCTCCAAGGATTGGGATTCTCATGTGGAACATATTCGGACTGTGTTCCGGATCTTGAGGGAGAATTCCCTGTATGTCAAAGGATCGAAATGCCTTTTTGGAGTACAGAGGATTTCATTTTTGGGATTTATTTTGTCTCCGTCAACTATTGAAATGGACCCAGCCAAGGTACAGGCCATTTATGATTGGGTTCAGCCCACTTCTTTGAAGGCCCTCCAGAAGTTTTTGGGTTTTGCTAATTTTTATCGGAAATTTATAGCAAAATTTTCTAGTATTGCCAAGCCATTGACTGATCTGACTAAGAAGGGTGCTGATGTGTTGAATTGGTCTCCGGAGGCTGTTGCTTCCTTTCAGGAGCTGAAGCGAAGATTTACCTCCGCCCCGGTTTTGCGGCAACCGGATGTCTCACTCCCGTTCCAGGTAGAGGTGGATGCTTCTGAGATTGGTACAGGAGCTGTTTTGTCCCAAAAGGATCCTGTAATATCTAAAATGAATCCCTGTGCTTTCTTTTCCCGAAAGTTCTCTCCATCTGAACGTAACTATGATGTGGGGAATCGGGAACTGTTGGCCATGAAATGGGCATTTGAGGAGTGGAGACATTGGTTGGAGGGAGCTAAACATCAAGTTGTGGTCCTCACTGACCACAAGAATTTGATTTACCTAGAGTCGGCTAAACGCTTGAACCCTAGACAGGCTAGGTGGGCCTTGTTTTTTACACGTTTTGATTTTGTGGTCTCTTTTCTTCCTGGAACTAAGAATGTCAAGGCAGACGCCCTCTCTTGGAGTTTCTTGCTGATTTTCCTGTAGTGACCAAGCCTGCTACCATCTTAGGCGAAGGGGTAGTTCTTTCTGCCATCTCGCCCGATTTGAGACTTGCTCTGCAAGAGTTCCAGGAGGACAAACCTGAGCGTTGTCCCAGTGGAAAGTTGTATGTTCCTGACCAGTGGAAGAAGAGAGTGATGTCTGAAGTTCATTGCTCTGCATTGGCTGGTCATCCAGGTATTTTTGGTACTAGAGATCTGGTGAGTCGCTCTTTTTGGTGGCCCACCTTGTCTCATGATGTCAGGAATTTTGTGCAGTCCTGTGGGACTTGCTCCCGGTCTAAATCTTGTTCTCGCTCTAGTGGGTTGTTGATGCCTTTGTCGGTCCCCAGGAGGCCATGGACCCATATTTCAATGGATTTCATCTCTGATATGCCGGTCTCTCAAAGAATGACTGTTATTTGGGTGATTTGTGATAGGTTCTCTAAGATGGTTCATGTTGTACCACTCGCTAAGTTGCCATCTTCCTCTGAGTTGGTGCCCCTGTTTTTACAACAGGTGGTTCGCTTGCACTGGATTCCTGAGAACATTGTATCTGACAGAGGAGTTCAGTTTGTGTCTAGATTTTGGAGGACTATCTGTTCCAAGCTGGGAATTCAGTTGTCCTTCTCCTCTGCTTTTCACCCTCAGACCAATGGGCAGACAGAGAGAACAAACCAGACCTTGGAATCGTATTTGAGATGTTTTATTTCCGCTGATCAGGATGATTGGGTTTCATTTTTGCCCTTGGCCGAATTTGCTTTAAATAATAGAGCTAGTTCTGCCACTTTGATGTCACCTTTTTTTTATAACTTTGGGTTTCATCCTCGATTTTCTTTAGGGCAGGTGGAGCCTTCTGCCTGCCCAGGTGTTGACACTGTGGTGGAGAGAATGCACCAGATCTGGGACCAAGTGGTGGATAAGTTATCTCTCTCCCAGGAAAAGGCCCAGCGGTTTTCCAATCGACATAGGACCATTGGTCCCCAGTTTAAGATTGGTGATATGGTGTGGTTATCATCAAAAAATATTGCTATGAAGGTGGCTTCTCCTAAGTTTAAGCCTAGATTTATTGGACCTTACAAGATTTTGGAGATTATTAATCCGGTCTCTTTTCGTTTGGCTCTTCCTGTCACATTTAAAATCCATAATGTGTTCCATAAGTCCTTGTTGAAGAGGTTTGTTGAACCAGTTGTTCCTGGGGTGGCACCTCCAGACCCTGTATTGGTTGAAGGTAACATGGAATATGAGGTAGAGAAAATACTGGAATCCCGTCTGGCTAGACGGAGACTCCAGTATTTGGTTAAGTGGAAGGGTTATGGTCAGGAGAATAATTCCTGGGTCTCTGCCTCTGATATTCATGCCAAAAGATTGGTGCGTGCCTTTCATCGGGCTCACCCTGATCGCCCTGGTGGCGTGGTTGAGGGTTCGGTGACCCCTCCTCAAGGGGGAGGTGCTGTTGTGAGTTCATTTTCCCCTTCGTCACTGAGGTCTGGTGAACTCCCTATTCTGGTAAAGGAAGGTAATGAGCCTGATTATCAGGCACCTGAGCCTAATGAGGATGACTGGCTGAGTGGAGTCACTGACTGGATATAAGGCTGCCGACGCCCTTCTGCCCTGCGGGTGATTTCTCTGTGGACTTCTAGGACACCAGTCTGATTCCTGCTTCCCTAAAGCGAAGTTTTCTGCTTTGCCTGTTTGCATTTATGTTTTGTGTTTGTTTTCCTTGCTTTTCTGGATTCTGCCATTCCCTGCTGGGATGAGCAGAATCTCCTTTTGCCGGTTGCTCTGTCTTCAGAATATTCCTGAGTACTGACATAGCTTTTTTGAAGCCTAGCGTCTTCAGGGCCTTTTTCACTGTCAGTCTGTTGGCTCTTATTTTCATAGGGTTTTTTACGGATTGCAGACAGCAGCCTTCCTGTCCTTTCCTATCTAGGTAGTTTGGGCCCCGTCTTTGCTCAGTCTATCTTTCTGTCTGTGTTAGTGTTTTCATCTTGCTTCACCGTCATTATATGTTGGGGGCTGCCTATTGCTTTGGGGTCTGCTCTGGGGCAGTTTAGATTTCCCCTTTCTTTCTTTAGGCCTATTTAATTCTCCAGCTGTGATCGAGGGGTCTAGGGCATCGTAGGAACCCCCCACGGCTACTGTTAGTTGTGATAGGATCAGGGGTCTGCAATCCGATAGCTGCCAACCTCTCTGGTTTTCTGGACTTAGCTAGCATTTTTGTTTTTGCCTCTTACGGTGACTCAATCATAACACCAGTGTATGCTGAAGGAAGGAATGTCTTGAGTAACTGGACGCGTTTCGAACACGTATAGTGCTCTTATTCCTCAGTTTCACAATGAGCAGTGTTGCAAAAGTTAAAATACGCCCCAAATAGGTGGGGAACAAATGAAAATAATTGCTCCACAGTAGAAAGTTAACACTTGAATGACAAAACAAAAGAAACCAGAATGCAGACATACTACACTTAAATTGCACCAATGCATAATATATACAAACAAAAAATCTATCAATAGTGCAACATAATTTCTCTCTTCAGATTCAAACCCAAAGGTACTCGAGTATTTACTAAATAAATCCAAAAAGCTTCCCTATCCCGGAGTTTCTTTTCTCTATCTCCACCACGTATGTTACTATGCACCTGTTCTATTGCATAAACACTAAAATGTGCAATTTGTCTGTTATGTACATTTACAAAATGATTAGAGGCATTAGATATGTGGTGAGTTGTGGGCTGGATAATACCATAAAGATGCTCCCTAATTCTATCTTTTAGTCTTCTGATCGTGGAGCCCACATATAGTAATCTGCACACTCAACACTCTATTATGTATACCACATAATCTGAGTTACAATTAAGAAAGCTCTTTATTTTAAACTTTTTTTGGTTTTTTGAACAAGAAAAGACTGTTTTTTTGGAGTGTAAACATGTTTTGCAGGGAGATTGCCCACATTTAAAAAGCCCTGTAATGGACAACCAAGGAATTTTTTGTCTGAACAGCACCATAAAGGCTGGGAGATAATGAGCTGGCTAAAGTCGGAGCACGCCTAGATACAATCCTGATACCATCCTTTAATATAGTATCCATAATATCATCGTCTCTCAAAATGTTTACATTTCGATAAACTATGTCAGAAATTGATCCACTAAATGTCCACAATATTGAAAAAAATGGCACTTCCATGCAATTACACACAAATCAATGCATACTCACTATGTACCTCAATGTCATATACCTCCGATTATCCTGATCCATGTCCAATATGACATTGAGTACATAGTGAGTATGCATGGTTGTGGCTCGGTTTAATTGGATTCCTTTTTGCCATCCTCTTATTATACACTTATTATTGCTATATTTGGTGTGCTTATAATATTGTGCTCATACATTTTTCATGTTCATTGAGCGATATTATCATACAAAGACTATATTGTAAATCTATATGTGCTATAGTTGATGCTGCCCCCCATGGGTATATGTTTGGTTGAAAATAATTGGTAGCTCTTTTAAATATTTTTACTGCTTAATAAACAAAATTGTTTGTCATATTTATGGTTCTCTTCTCCTTTTTGGGTGTTGGTTTGAATAGCTGCCTCCATTGTTTTTTGTGTATGTCAGAAATTGACCTAAATTGAGTGCTGTATGTGAGAACCAAAACCGGCTGTTCTGAACGAAAATAATTATTATTACTTTTAGTTTGAATCAGACAATTAGAATTTGGTTCAACAGTCGGTGTGATAAGTTCAGCTCTCGATTTTTTATCAACTATGTTGAAGGCACGATTTACAGTCCAATCAGGATATTTCCTATTTTTAAGACGTTTTCCAATATTTCTTTTTTCACTATTAAAAGTTGCATTGTCCCTACAATTTTTTTTGCTCTATTGACCTCACCCACTGGAATTGAATGAATCGTATGTGGTGGGTGGAAACTATGTGCGTGAAGTATGGTGTTTCCTGTGGTCTTTTTGCGATATGTACAATTACTGATGGTATTAAAAGGAGTACCAGTCAAGCACAAATCCAAAAAATGTAATACTTTTTTTTGTCAAATGTATGGGTAAATTTGAGATTGAAAGGATTATTATTAATGTAAACTTGGAATAATTTTAAAGAAACTAAGTCATCTTGCCACACTAGTAGCAGGTCTTCAATGTACCTAGAGTACCATTTAATGTTAATAAAAAATGGATTATCTGTGCAAAAAATATACTGTTCCTTCCACCACGCCATGACTAAATTCGCTACCGATGGGGAAAATTTAGCTCCCATTGAAACTCCGTTTTTCTAGAGAAAATTTTTTTTATCAAACAAAAAAAAGATTGTGAGATAAAAAAGCAAGAACTGAAATGATATACATCTGTAACTCATAATTATATGAACTATATTTGTGTAAATGAAACTGAACAGCATGCAAGGCAATCCTATGTGGAATGGACGTATATAAGACAACTACATCACAAGTTAACCATGACCATTCAGAGTCCCAAATAACCCCATTGAACATGTTTAATACATCTTTAGAATCCTTCAGGTAACCAGGAGTTCTTTGGACTAATGGCTGCAAAATTATGTCTAGCCATTCTCCTAGATGTTCACTGAAGGATCCTATCCCAGATACAATGGGACGCATGGGGGGTGGGAAAATGTTTTTGTACGTTTTTGGTAATTCGTGTAAAATCGGAATGACTGGATTTGATATATGCAAATATTCAGCTTGTTTTTCAGTGAGAAAACCCTGACTGAGTCCCTCATCAATACATTTACACATTTTTGAAAATTCTACTGAGGGATCCGATTCAAGCAAATGATAAATATCGCTATCTGATAGCATGTTGTTGATGGCATTTGCATAATCAGATTTATTGAGAACCACTACAGATCCACCTTTGGCTACTTTCACACTTGCGTTTTTTTGCGCTGCGCACCGTGCGCAGTGCAAATGCACATGAAAAACACATCATGCGTTTGTGTGCATTTTTTTGCAGTCTTGGGTGCGTTTTTTTGCGCATACGTGCACATTACCATGCGCACGTATGCGCGCCCATAGACTATAATGGGTGTTTGGCTGTAAAAAAACGCATTGTGTGCGCATGCGTTTTATTTGGGCAAGTCGGACGCACAAAAAATGCAACAGGATGCATTTTGTGCACTCGAGCGCACACTACAAAAAACGCATGCGCGTACAAACGCATGTGTATGTGCACCTATGCGCACCTATGTAAAAGATAGGGGGAAAAAACGCATGCTTTTTTTGCGCTAAAAAACAGCGCAAAAAAACACAAGTGTGAAACCAGCCTTTGTCCGACATCTTGATGATGATGTCGGTATTTGTTTTAAGTTTAATTAAAGCATTTTGTTCATCTTGCTATTAAGCAGCTTACTTTTTAATCAGTTTTCAATAAAGACTTTGGATTTTATTTCCTGAGCTGGATCCCTTTTTCTTATCTGCAAGTACTCAATGTCAAGCAGAGACGCTTCCTTGCTCGGATTACACCTTTTCATGGCTGTGAGGACACCATTATAAGGGTGAGCTGAATAATTTTTTCTATTCAGTTTTCTGCTTTTTCGTGCTCCCCTTATTGCAAATGACTTTAAAATATACAGCCACTAATTAAATAAGCTGCTTTCTTGGTTATATACTAAGAGGACATTTGTCTATCCAATTTGGAAGGGATGTCGGTATTTTGGTTTTAAATATTATTTTAATATTTCTTGTTTGCTCCAATATATTGCCTTTCCTGACCCCATTTGCCTTCCACATGGAGACATTAATTGATCCTCTCAGAAGAGAACGTGCTGCACAAGTGTTTAACTCAATGAATAAAAATGTAGATACTTCACCGGACACATTGGATACTATGCTTGCAATTGAAAAACTTTCTCTTAATGAGACACGTATCTGGTGGGGCCAAACCACGCTTGAGAACTATATCTCACAGGGCATTATACAAAGGGGATTAAGAATAAAGAAAATCCCAACTACGGTATATAGTGATGCTTTTGTGTCTGATTGGAACACCAAATTATCTGAGTGCTCCAGAAAATTGATGCAGCTTATAGTTAAATATGAAAATGAAGAATTGTTTACCATTAAAATCAATTTAAATAAGGATCTGTTGTCTTTAAAATCTGCTGTTACTGTGGAAGAGTATGAAAATTTTCAAAAAGATCTGAAATCTAACATACACTCCTTAGAGGAATCTATTATTTCCATAAAGAAAAAGAAATTCAGCAGGGATGTATTTGATTATACAAACAATCAAGTTTATGAATGGGGTATATGGGAAAGGCAACCTACTCCACCCTGATCGATATTAAAGAAACGCACTCGCACTTTTTTTTCTTCTGGACATCGAAATCAAGTGACTTTCTCTTCTTCGGACTTGGAATCGGATGTTTCTGTGGAGTCTTCCAACAATCCTGATGTTAATATACATCAAGCAAAGCATGATAATAAATCTCAAACAAGTTATTACCATAAACAAAAAAGGTTTAACAATGTACCAAAAAACGCACTAGGAGAAGCGGTAGGAAACACCGCAAACATTCTATCCATATTCAAGAATAGATTGAGAAGTCAGTCCAAGACGTCTCATTAGGCGTAATTAATTTATCTTATACTGTTCTATCAGAAACTGAAACTAATTTATTATCATTGGGGTTGAACTTTGCTCCAACAAATACAGACTTGAATATTTTCTCTACCTTAAAAGACATTAATAAATTCGTTAGGGACCTGACAGTGAAAAAACATTTTTTCACAGAAGAGAAAACACAGGTCCCAATATCAACTTGTGTTACTAATGAGTTTGTTGGAAAAAAATTTTTTGGGACGAAATGGACTATTATCCCTTATGGATTTGGACACCACTGACATGACCGCAAAAAATAATAATGTGATTTCAACTTTCAAGACTAAATACCCTTCCTTTTATCCGGTACATACAAGGACCGAATCCATGGAACGTTTCCAGGATAATATTGAACGGGATTTGCATAGCCTCGCATTAGAGACTTCTTCTTGTTCTCATAAACATAATTTGTCAAAAGATGAACAAAATGCTTTAATTACAGTAAACTTAAAACAAATACCGACATCATGATCAAGATGTCGGACAAAGGTGGATCTGTAGTGGTTCTCAATAAATCTGATTATGCAAATGCCATCCACAACATGCTATCAGATAGCGATATTTATCATTTTCTTGAATCGGATCCCTCAGTAGAATTTTCAAAAATGTGTAAATGTATAATTGATGAGGGACTCAGTCAGGGTTTTCTCACTGAAAAACAAGCTGAATATTTGCATATATCAAATCCAGTCATTCCGATTTTACACGCATTACCAAAAACGCACAAAAACATTTTCCCACCCCCCATGTGTCCCATCGTATCGGGGATAGGATCCTTCAGTGAACATCTAGGAGAATGGCTAGACACAATTTTGCAGCCATTAGTCCAAAGAACTCCCGGATTCTAAAAATGTATTAAACATGTTCAACGGGGTTATTTGGGACTCTGAATGGTCATGGTTAACTTGTGATGTAGTTGCCTTATATACGTCCATTCCACATAGGATTGCCTTGCATGCTGTTCAGTTTCATTTACACAAATTTAGTTCATATATTTATCAGTTACAGTTGTACATCATTTCAGTTCTTGCCTTTTTATCTCACAATTTTTTTTTTCGTTTGATAAAAAAAATTTTCTCGAGAAAAACGGAGTTTCAATGGGAGCTAAATTTCCCCATCCGTAGCAAATTTAGTCATGGCGTGGTGGGAGGAACAGTATATTTTTTGCACAGATAATCCATTTTTTATTAACATTAAATGGTACTCTAGGTACGTTGATGACCTGCTACTAGTGTGGCAAGGTGACTTAGTTTCTTTAACCCCTTACCTACAATTGACGTAATATTCCGTCCATGTGACCATGGACCTAATTACCATAGACGGAATATTACGTCATCGCGATCAGCGGCGCCCACGTGGTGAGCGCCACTGATCGCGGCCGAGTGTCAGCTAATTATCATAGCTGACACCCGGCACAATGTGTCAGGGGCGGTCACGGACCGCCCCCGACACGTTAACCCCTTGCACACCACGATCAAATGCGATCGCGGTGTACCGGGGGTTAAAGGGAAGCATCGGCAGGGAGGGGGCTCCCTCCATGCTTCCCTGAGCCCCCCACGGCAGCGCAATGTGCAGCGCTGCTGCGGGGGGCTCCTTTCCCTACAGGCGCCCGGATCCAAGATGGCGACGGGGGCCTGCAGGGAGCTGACTTCCTCACTGCCTGCAAAGCGCAGGCATGAGGAAGCCTTCTGCAGTGCCTGTGTCAGATCGCTGATCTGTCACAGTGATCTGTGATGTGACAGATCAGCGATCTGTCACAGGACAGTGATGTCCCACCTGGGACAAGGTAATAAAGTAAAAAAAAAAAAAAAAAGTGTTAAAAATAATTACAAAAAATCGCTAAATAAATTAGTAAAAAAAAAAAAAATATTCCCCAATAAATCCATTTTTTCAAAATAAAAAAAAACAAAAACAATAAAAGTACACATATTTGATATCGCCGCGTCCGTAATGACCTGCCCTATAAAACTGTCCCATTAGTTAACCCCTTTAGCGAACCCCTTAAAAAATAAAAATAAAAAACGAAGCAAAAAATAATGATTTATTATCATACCACCGAACAAAAAGTGCAATAACGCGCGATCAAAAAGACGCATATAAATATCCATGGTACCGCTGAAAACGTTATCTTGTCCTGCAAAAAACGAGCTGCCATACAGCATCATCCACAAAAAAATAAAAATGTTATAGCTCGCAGAATAAAGCGATACAAAAATAATTATTTTTTATATAAAATTGTTTTCATTGCAAAAAACCGACAAAACATAAAAAAACAACCTAAATGAGGTATCGCTGTAACCATACTGACCCGAAGAATAAAAACGCGTTATCAATTTTACCGCACGCGGAACGGTGTAAACGCACCCCCCAAAAGAAATTCATGAAACGCTGGTTTTTGTTCATTCTGCGTCCCAAAAATCGGAATAAAAAGCGATCAAAAAATGTCACGTGCCCGAAAATGGTACCAATAAAAACGTCAACTCGTCCCGCAAAAAATAAGACCTCACATGACTCGGTGGGTCAAAATACGGAAAAATTATAGCTCACAATATGTGGTGATGCAAAAACTATTTTTACAATAAAAAGCGTCTTTTAGCGTGTGACAGCCGCCAAACATAAAAACCGCCATAAATCGTAAATCAAACCCCCCGTTATCACCCCCTTAGTTAGGGAAAAATAATAAAACTAAAAGAAAATGTATTTATTTCCATTTTCCCGCTAGGGGTAGGGTTAGGGCTAGGGTTAGGGTTAAGGCTAGGGTTAGGGCTAGGGTTAGGTTAGGGCTAGGGTTAGGGTTAGGGCTAGGGTTAGGGCTAGGGGTGTGTTGAGGTTAGGGTTGGAGTTATAATTGGGGTTTTCCACTGTTTGGGCACATCAGGTGCTCTCCAAAGGCAACATGGCGTCTGATCTCAATTCCAGCCAATTCTGTGTTGAAAAAGTCAAATGGTGCTCCTTCCCTTCCAAGCTCTGCCATGTGCCCAAACAGTGTTTTACCCCCACATGTAGGGTATCAGCCTACTCAGGACAAATTACAAAACAACTTTTGGGGCCAATTTCTCCTGTTACCCTTAGGAAAATAAAAAATTGGGGGCAAAAATATAATTTTGCGGAAAAAAATGTTTTTTTTATTTTCACGCCCAGGCGTTATAAACTTCTGTGAAGCACTTGGGGGTTCAAAGTGCTCTCCACACATCTAGATAAGCTCCGTGGGGGGTCTAGTTTCCAAAATGGGGTCACTTGTGGGGAGTTTCAATAGTTTAGGTACATCAGGGTCTCTCCAAACGCACATGACACCCGCATACCAATCCATCAAAGTCTGCATTCCAAAACGTCACTACTTCCCTTCCGAGCCACGATGTGTGCCCATACAGTAGATTTCTCCCACATATGAGGTATCAGCGTACTCAGGACAAATTGGACAACAACTTTTGGGGTCCAATTTCTCCTGTTACCCTTGGGAAAATAAAAAAAATGGGGACTAAAAGATGATGTTTGTTGAAAAAATACGATATTTTTATTTTCACGCCCGGTCGTTATAAACTTCTGTGAAGCACTGGGGGGTTCAAAGTGCTCACCACACATCTAGATAAGTTCATTAGGGGGTCTAGTTTCCAAAATGGGGTCACTTGTGGGGGGTTTCCACTGTTTAGGTACATCAGGGGCTCTCCAAATGCAACATGACACCCGCAGACCATTCCATCAAAGTCTGCATTCCAAAACGTCACTACTTCCCTTCCGAGCCCCGACGTGTGCCCATACAGTAGTTTTCTCCCACATATGAGGTATCAGCGTACTCAGGACAAATTGGACAACAACTTTTGGGGTCCAATTTCTCCTGGTACCCTTGGGAAAATAAAAAAATGGGGACTAAAAGATCATGTTTGTGGAAAAAATACGATTTTTTTATTTTCACGCCCGGACGTTATAAACTTCAGTGAAGCACTGGGGGGTTCAAAGTGCTCACCACACATCTAGATAAGTTCCTTGAGGGGTCTAGTTTCCAAAATCGTGTCATTTGTGGGGGGTTTCTACTGTTTTGGTACATCAGGGGCTTTCCTAACGCGACATGGTGTCCGATCTCAATTCCAGCCAAAAACGTCAAATGGCGCTGCTTCCCTTCCGAGCTCTGCCATACGCCCAAATAGTGGTTTACACCCACATGTGGGGTATCAGCGTACTCAGGATAAATTGCACAATATCTTTTAGGGTCCTGTTACTTTTGGAAAAATAAGAATTGAGGGTGAAAATATCATTTTTGTGGAAAAAATATGTTTTTTTAATTGTACTGCTGTACGTTATAAACTTCTGTGAAGCCCTTGGGGGTTCAAAGTTCCCACCACACATCTAGATAAGTTCCTTGGGGGGTCTAGATTCCAAAATGGTGTCATTTGTGGGGGGTTTCCACTGTTTTGGTACATCAGGGGTTTTCCAATCGCGACATGGTGTCCGATCTCAATTCTAGCCAAAAACGTCAAATGGCGCTGCTTCCCTTCCGAGCTCTGCTATGCGCCCAAATAGTCATTTACACCCACATATGGGGTATCAGCGTACTCAGGACAAATTGCACAATAACTTTTAGGGTCCTGTTACCCTTGGAAAAATAAAAATTGGGGGTGAAAAGATCATTTTTGTGGAAAAAATATGATTTTTTAATTGTACCGCTGTACGTTATAAACTTCTGTGAAGCCCTTGTGGGTTCAAAGTTCTCACCACATATCTAGATAAGTTCCTTGGGGGGTCTAGTTTCCAAAATGGGGTCACTTGGGGGGGTTTCCACTGTTTAGGTACATCAGGGGCTCGCCAAACGTGACATGGCGTCCGATCTGAATTCCAGCCAATTTTGCATTGAAAAAGTCAAACGGCGCTCCTTCCATTCTGAGCTCTGCCATGCGCCGAAACAGTGGTTCCCCCCCACATATCAGGTATCAGCATACTCAGGACAAATTGCACAATAACTTTTGCAGTCCAATTTCTCCTGTTACCCTTGGTAAAATAAAGAAAATTGAACCTGAAGTATTTTTTTTGTGAAAAAAAGTTAAATGTTCATTTTTTTTTAATATTCAAAAAATTCCTGTGACGCACCTAAAGGGTTAATAAACTTCTTGAATGTGGTTTTAAGCACCTTAAGGGGTGCAGTTTTTAGAATGGTGTCACTTTTGGGTATTTTCTATCATATAGACCCCTCAAAGTGCCTTCAAATGTGAAGTGGTCCCTAAAAATAAAATGGTGTTGCAAAAATGAGAAATCGCTGGTCAATTTTTAACCCTTATAACTTCCTAACAAAAAAAAATTTTGGTTCCAAAATTGTGCTGATGTAAAGTAAACATGTGGGAAATGTTATGTATTAAGTTTTTTGTGTGCCGTATCGCTGTGATTTAAGGGCATAAAAATTCAAAGTTGGAAAATTGCGAAATTTTCAAAATTTTCGCCAAATTTCCATTTTTTTCACAAATAAACGTAAGTTATTTGAATGCAATTTTACCACTAACATGAAGTACAATATGTCACGAGAAAACAATGTCCGAATCACCGGGATCCATGAAAGCTTTCCAGAGTTATGACCTCATAAAGGTACAGTGGTCAGAATTGTAAAAATTGGCCCGGTAGTTAACGTGCAAACCACCCTTGGTAGTGAAGGGGTTAAAATTATTCCAAGTTTACATTAATAATAATCCTTTCAATCTCAAATTTACCCATACATTTGACAAAAAAAGTATTAATTTTTTGGATTTGTGCTTGACTGGTACTCCTTTTAATACCATCAGTAGTTGTAACTATCGCAAAAAGACCGCAGGAAACACCATACTTCACACACATAGTTTCCACCCACCACATACGATTCATTCAGTTCCAGTGGGTGAGGTCATTAGAGCAAAAGGAAATTGTAGCAACAATGCAACTTTTGATAGTGAAAAAAGAAATATTGGAGAACGTCTTAAAAATAGGAAATATCATGATTGGACTGTAAATCGTGCCTTCAACATAGTTGATAAAAAATTGAGAGCTGAACTTATCACACCGACTGTTGAACCAAATTCTAATTGTCAGATTCAAACTAAAAGTAATAACCCTTATTTTCGTTCAGAAAAGCCGATTTTGGTTCTCACATACAGCACTCATTTTAAGTCAATTTCTGACATAGTTTATCTAAATTTAAACATTTGGAGAGACGATGATATTATGGATGCTATATTAAAGGATGGTATCAGGATTGTATCTAGGCGTGCTCCGACTTTAGCCAACTCATTATCTCCCAGCCTTTATGGTGTTGTTCAGACAAAAAATTCCTCTACTTGGTTGTCCACTACAGGGTTTTTTAAATGTGGGCAATCTCCCTGCAAAACATGGTTACGCTCCAAAAAAACAGTCTTTTCTTGTTCAAAAAACCAAGAAAAGTTTAAAATAAAGAGCTTTCTTACTTGTAACTCAGATTGTGTGGTATACATAATAGAGTGTTCAGTGTGCAGATTACTATATGTGGGCTCCACGATCAGAAAACTAAAAGATAGAATTAGGGAGCATCTTTATGATATTATCCAGCCCACATCTCACCACATATCTAATGCCTCTAATCATTTTGTAAATGTACATAACAGACAAATTGCACATTTTAGTGTTTATGCAATAGAACAGGTGCATAGTAACATACATGGTGGAGATAGAGAAAAGAAACTCCGGGATAGGGAAGCTTTTTGGATTTATTTATTAAATACTCAAGTACCTTTGGGTTTGAATCTGAAGAGAGAAATTATGTTGCACTATTGATAGATTTTTGTTTGTATATATTATGCATTGGTGCAATTTAAGTGTAGTATGTCTGCATTCTGGTTTCTTTTGTTTTGTCATTCAAGTGTTAACTTTCTATTGTGGAGCAATTATTTTCATTTGTTCCCCACCTGTTTCGGGCGTATTTTAATTTTGCAAGACTGCTCATTGTGAAACTGAGGACTAAGAGCACTATACGTGTTCGAAACACATCCAGTTACTCAAGACATTCCTTCCTTCAGTATACACTGGCTATTAAGCAGCTTACTTTTTAATCAATTTTCATTAAAGACTTTGGATTTTATTTCCGGAGCTGGATCCCTTTTTCTTATCTACAAGTACTCAACGTCAAGCAGAGACGCTTCCTTGCTCGGATTACACCTTTTCATGGCTGTGAGGACACCATTATAAGGATGAGCTGAATCATTTTTTCAAACACAGCTCCTCACCCTAAACATACCATCCCCACTGTCAATCATGGTGGTGGCAACATCATGGTTTGGGTCTGCTTTTCTTCTGCAGGGACAGGGAAGATGGTTAAAATTGATAGGAAGGTGGATGGAGCCAAATACAGGACCATTCTTGAAGAAAACCTGTTGGAGTCTGCAAAAGACCTGAGACTAGGACAGAGATTTGTCTTCCAACAAGACAATGATCCCAAAAGTAAAGCAATATCTACAATGGAATGGTTCACAAATAAACGCATCCAGGTGTTAGAATGGCCAAGTCGAAGTCCAGACTTGAATCCAATCGAGAATCTGTGGAAAGAGCTGAAAACTGCTGTTCACAAATGATCTCCATCTAACCTCACTGAGCTCGAGCTATTTGCCAAGGAAGAATGGGCAAGAATTTCAGTCTCTCAATGTACAAAACTGATAGCGACATACCCCAAGCGACTTGCAGCTGTAATAGCTGCAAAAGGTGGCGCAACAAAGTATTAAGTTAAAGGGGGCCGAATAATATTGCACGCCCCACTTTTCAGTTTTTGAATTTCCACAAAAATGTAAAATAACCAATAAATTTCGTTCAACTTCACAATTGTGTCCCACTTGTTGTTTATTCTTCACCAAAAATTTACATTTGGTATCTTTCTGTTTGAAGCTTGATATGTGGGAAAATGTTGAAAAGTTCCAGTGGGCCGAATACTTTCGCAAGGCACTGTGTGTATTTATATATATACACACACATATATATATATATATATATATATATATATATATATATACACAGCATAAATATTTATCCTGAAAGTGGCTATTGAGTGGTATACAAATCCTGCAATAACTGTTGGATGCCATAGCACACCCATATATTTCATAATGTGCCCATATATAGCATAATACTGCATTCACATAGAAACATAAGTCTCACATAGACATGTACAGTGCCCATATGGCTCAGAAAGATGCTGTGAGGTCACAGAGACAAACAATACATATTACTATGCTGTACATTAGGCTGTGTGCCCACGTTGCATTTTTTTAAGCGTTTTTTAACCGCATCAAAAGCGCTTAAAAGAAGCATCCCATTCATTTTAATGTATTTTGGCCTTTTTGTGCCAATGGATGCGTGTTCATTAATTTCCGCTTAGGTTGGCGTTTTTGGCTGTTTCCAATAGTCCAAAAGACGTGAGGAAAAAAAGCATCAAAAACGTGCAAAAAAGCGCGGGAAAAAATGCAAGTTTTCTGGGAAGGAGACCCGTTTCCTGAGCGTTTAAAAAAGCTACTGTGGGCACATAGCCTTAGAAAACCATATTGTATATACATACTGTATGTCACACAATGAAAGTGACTTTTGTTTTATTGAAAAACAGTGCAATGTCTAATGCGCATGGAGAACATAGTCATACAGTGTGGACATAGCACCATTAGTTGTCACTTGCTTTGTGCTTCTTTTACTGAGAAAATGTGCAAGTAATGTCTTGCTGCCATTACTAGCCATTTGTATGGAGATGATTTTTAAGCCTCTACCACCCTCACTATAGATAATATCATTGAGTACACTACTGGACAGGGAAATAATCGAGACTCCGACAGTTTATGATTTGCCAAACCTCACATCCTCAGTTAATTTGTAAATCTGAAGATCTGATTAACATAGAACATGCAGATCGACAGAGACAGCCAAGCATGACAACTGCATCTTCTAAAGTATCGGCTGGGAAGTGGTAATTGTGACGTCACATTAGTGTTTAAAAGGTTCTTTGATAAAAACCAGATAAATCTAAAATAATTTTGTCTGAAAATCCACTATATGTTTTACTAGCTGAAGAGCCTGGCGATGCCTGGGCATAGTAACCAACTGTGGTTAGTTATAACAAATTATAATGATTATATTGCACATAAAAACATTTCACATCATATATTCAACACTACAGATTTGCAACACAAATTAACTAAACGATTACCCAAGTATCCTCTCCTGTGTGATACTTTCTGCTCAGCCGTGTATCTAATCCTATCTTGTGTGATACTGACTGCTGAGCAGTGTATCTAATCCTACCCTGTGTGATACTGACTGCTGAGCCGTGTATCTAATCCTATCCTGTGTGATACTGACTGCTGAGCCGTGTATCTAATCCTATCCTGTGTGTTACTGACTGCTCAGCCGTGTATCTAATCCTCTCCTGTGTGATACTGACTGCTGAGCCGTGTATCTAATCCTATTCTGTGTGATACTGTCTGCTGAGCCGTGTATCTAATAGACGATAACACCATAGAAATAAGAATAATAGGCCTCAGTTACCACAACTGTCTACAAAGAAAACTGTTGCTGATAGCAACCAATCACAGCTCATTTTTCATCTTTTAAACAGCTCTGGGACAGCATGGCGAGTTTTGAGTGGCGACTTTTGTGCTTTGACTTTTATGTGGCGAGGTTGGTGTATGTGTGGTGAAATGTGTGCTGAGGTTGGTATATGTGTTGAAGCACGTGGTAGTGTGTGGCGCATTTTGTGTGTGTGTTCATATCCCCGTGTGTGGTGAGTATCCCACGTCAGGGCCCCACCTTAGCAACTGTACGGTATATATTCTTTGGCGCCATCGCTCTCATTCTTTAAGTCCCCCTTGTTCACATCTGGCAGCTGTCAATTTGCCTCCAACACTTTTCCTTTCACTTTTCCCCATTATGTAGCTAGGGGCAAAATTGTTTGGTGAATTGGAATGCATGGGGTTAAAATTTCGCCTCACAACATAGCCTATGACGCTCTCGGGGTCCAGACGTGTGACGGTGCAAAATTTTGTGGCTGTAGCTACGATGGTGCAGATGCCAATACATACATACACTTTTTCCCCATTATGTAGATAGGGGCAAAATTGTTTGGTGAATTGGAACACGCGGGGTTAAAATTTCACCTCACAACATAGCCTATGACGCTCTCGTGGTCCAGACGTGTGACTGTTCAAAATTTTGTGGCTGTAGCTACGACGGTGCAGATATCAATACATACACTTTTTCCCCATTATGTAGATAGGGGCAAAATTGCTTGGCGAACTGGAACGCGTGGGGTTAAAATTTTGCCTCACAACATAGCCTATGTTGCTCTTGGGGTCCAGACGTGTGACTGTGCCAAATTTTGTGGCTGTAGCTGCGACGGTGCGGATGCCAATCCCGGAAATACATACATACATACAGACACACCCACATTGAGCTTTATATATTAGATTGTTAACAGTAATGAGTAGCTGAGCAAAAAATTGGATGGTTTGTAATTTTGTTCATTTTCTCAGTCCCTGAAAACTTTTGCAGTGAGCTCCAGTTATATACAACCCAGGGCTTCAGAGAGATAGGACTAGCATATAAAATAATACAATTTACAAAGGATATGGACACAGAAACTTACACAAGGTAAATATTAATAGTTGAATTTCTTATAAATTGGAAACTAGATGTTGTATTAGCTGCTTGTTGTGCTGCTTCAGACCAACATATGGACGTCTTCTATCAATTGCAAAGTCCAAATATGATAACTGCACATTTTAATTTATGTTTCCAGATCTATCCAAATTCTATATTTTTTGTCTGTTCTGTTGCCTATGCTTTGCATCAGATTATGTGCTACTGACTTGTTACATCATCAGTGTTCTCCATTTTATTCATTTTAAGGGAGGAGGTGGAATCAGACCTTTTATTTCTTGGTCTTCTGATACTAGAAAATCGATTGAAACCTGAAACTATTCCAGTTTTAAAGGAGATAACCAATGCATCAATTCGGCCTGTTATGATTACAGGTATAATCCCACAAAATAAATTATTAAAGGTGATGGGAGGAGAACTATGGAGACATAAGTTCAGATCAGAAGGAACGTTGTAGGGGCAAAGATACTGTGGCCAAAATACAGACTCTAAAATATGGCTACCAGCTGAGTAATATGATTAAGTAAGGGGGACCATAGAAAAGACTCAAAGCAGGAAATGCAATTGTTATACCTTGTTATATTTTTCCACTAAAGGTGATAATCTTCAGACAGCCATAACTGTTGCAAGAAATTCAGGCATTGTCCAACAACAAACCAATGTGATTTTAATTGAAGCATGTGAGCCAGCTGAGAGCTGCCCGGCATCCATTACATGGAGACATATGGAAAATGCAGATGATAAAGAAATTACAGTAAGACACTGTGCATGTTCTCAAATTTTAGTATTATATATTCACATATATAGCAAAGTTTATCATGATACAGATAGCACAGCACTGGAATATAGTGAAGCAAAGTGTAATTCAACACCTGACTTGGCATCAGTCAGTGACTTGTGCAATGTTAACTTAATCTTCTTAAGTAACATAACCTTCTGTGATGAGTTATCTGGCTCGTGCATTGTGAGTCACCATCTTGTGTAACCTATATATAGTTAGACCAAGAAATATTAGGAAATATTAGGACATTGACACATGTTTTGGCATTTAAGCTGTTTACCAAAACATATTCAATGTACAGTGATGTAATCAATATGGGCTTAACCCCTTTGAGCGTAATAGCATGCCAATGTCGGACTCCCTCCCTTTAATGTGGGCTCCGGTGCTGAGGCCACATCTTTTTCGGCACCTGTCAGCTGTTTTGAACAGCTGACATGTGCCTCTAACAACTGCGAGTGGAATCGAGATCCACCCATGGCTGTTAACGAGATAAATGAAGAAAATAAAACTTGCCACTCAACTTAATATGAAAATCCAGAGGTAATTTTAATGCAGTCTAATCAATATGACAGAAACGTTTCAGTCCCACATGAACCTTCGTCAGTCCAACTGCTTAAAGGAGAAGAAATAGGAGGTGAGCATAGATTAACTCGTTTACAGCATGCCTGTAGGATGGACAGGTAGGTGTGGGTCAGATGAGCCCTACACAATTGCAATGAATATATGAAGGAGGGAGAGTCCTCCCTGCACCAATGCGGCATTCACGACAAGCTTGAATCTTTGGAAAGCAAAAAAAAATTTGCTTCTTACATAAGTTCTGTGTTATGTATACTACCACCAGATTTCGAAATGCTAAAAAAATTACAAAAAAATACTACAATACTACATTCCTTTGGATACATGACGGAGCTACACAGCAAAAATTATCATCACTTATATCTACTATTGTTAGGGCGCAGTCAGACGGCAGTATAATACGGATGATTGGAATGCTTGGACCGGCCAGTGGTTTTTCTGACCGGAGCATGACAGGCTGTATCTCTATGCAGCTGTCAAGATTGGGTCAGGAGAGCTGTCGACCAGTCCGTGCACTGCAAAGTGATCGCCGTCCGTGTTGTACAGCCATCTGACTGAGCCTTCAGACTGTAAGACTATGTAAGTTGCAGGTATGGCGGGAGAACAAGGGTCCATATTCAGTTTATTGACAAGGACACCTTAGTTGTCTTTGACTGCACCTGACTACTGCATGCACTGCGTGTTTTTGCTATGGTTTAAGCAATAATTTAATGGTGTTTCTTTCTGTTACTACTTTATATATACTCTAATGCGAAATTCACGCAACCAAATGGAGACTGTATTTTATGCTCCATGTTACAGCTACATCTTTTCAGGGAGACTGTGGGCCACCTCTCCAAACTGACAGTGTCACATATACTTATGAGGCTGTTCATTTATATCAGGAACCCTGCGGTTACAGCAGGAATTGCAGCTGTAGCACACACTATAAAATGTAACTGCTATACAGTCATATGAATTTGGCCTAATAAAAATAATTTTTTCACTAATTGACATTAATTTTTGATTTTTGCAATAAGTTCTGATGCATAAACAAAAATAAAATGTTCTTATTGCCTCTCCTTAATTTAATTTACCTTCAGGTTATTGACATTGATAAATGTGATAAATCAAAGGAAGATACCAACTACTGTTTTGCCATGACTGGAAAAGCCTACCAGGTTATAGTGGATCACTTCTATAGCTTATTGCCAAAGGTATTGTTTTAATAATTGAGTACTTGCAATGGTTTATCTAACTCTCCTTATACTTGGGCTTGGATTTTCCATTGGCCATGCCTATGTTATACCTGCTATTCCTGTTCAACAGAGTACCTGCTCCTCATGGGCAGAGTAGGATATAGTTAATACAGTTAGACTCGGTGCAATCGATACGTGTGCTCTTTTATTTCAAACTACATTTTGAGGCTCCATTGATTTTATTTTGTACTGAATATTCTCTATTGCATAACTAATATACTGTATGTTCATTTATTCAACATATATTTCCAATTTCAATCGTATTATTCTATTTCCTCTTGTTTCCAAACAGTTATTGCTGAATGGTGCCATTTTTGCAAGAATGTCTCCAGGCCAGAAATCCGATCTTATAGAAGAGTTTCAAAAAATGGAGTATGTTTCTAATATTAATGGATTCTAGGATTGTCCTATCATACAGTATGCGTAATTACATGCGCATCCCTAATAATGCAGATAAGACTAAACCTAGCAATAAACTAGCCATGAGATTAATGGCGATCAGTTGCCTGACAGAACAGTCAGTTGAAAACAGTTTCATCAATGCAGTAGGAAAACAAAAATATCCAGTCCCTTCAAAAACTGATGAAACCCTGACCAAATACTGATGTGCGAGTAAAGCCAACATTTGACAGGTTATATCCATCTACTGTACAAAAACTCATGGATAAAGCTGAGAAAAGACAGAGACATATTTCATGTTCCCTATAATTGGATATATGTGCTTTAAATTCCTAATGTTGGCATTTGGGTTGGTCACAAAAAAATAGGTTGTTGTACTGCATACTAGATCTGCTGATATACAACTTAGGCTAGGTTTACATTCATATAGTGCTCTACGTTGAGCCCTATGCCCAAGTTTCTATTGGAATACCCTAAAACATGGTTCCTGTTCGAACCCCGAAAGGGCCACATTTTTGCATTTCTGAAAAAGACGAATGCTGTCAGGATGGAGGCAAGGTTGACTTTTCATTTCTTTATTGGACAACTTATCAAAAATCACAAACACAATATTTTTTTAGGGACACATTGGAAAACCATAATAAATCATTCTGATTATTTGTGATACATATCTACAGCCCCTCACAGAAGTGAAAACATCAGCTGGATCCACTGTAAACTGTAAAATGATTACAATAAAAAAATTATATATTTCTTTAGCCTTAAAAAAAAATCATGGATGCCTCATATTTTTTATACGGACACGGCAAAAAAGTGCAATATTTTTACTGACTGTCCATGAATTTCTGAATGGTTGGTAAACCTGGTCAGTGGTTAGACTCTGGATAGAAAGTCCAGCATAGTGCGCAAAGGACTGCAAAGTGAACATAGCCTTACTCAAATCATTTACAAAGTAATTTCTAGAATAAACTGATACTTTCCGGAGGACATGTTCTTAGTAAAAAAAAACCTACCCATATTTAGTTTGTTCAAAATTCTAATTGTGGTATTTTCTGTTAGTTAGGTAAATAAAAAACAGTATATATGATAACTTTCTCCTTCTACTCCATTTTACAGTTACTACGTCGCAATGTGTGGAGATGGAGCCAATGACTGTGGAGTGAGTAAACCTAAAACGTCTATTTTCCAATTTTTCTCTATAGTACAACATATTGCAATAATTAGAAAACAGCTAAGATGAAAAAAAATACGGATAGTTTACCGTATATACTCGTGTATAAGCCGCCATGTGTATAAGACGACCCCCTTAATTTTGCCACAAAAAACTGGGAAAACGTATTGACTCGCGTATAAGCCTAGGGTGGAAAATGTAGCAGCTACTGGTAAATCTCAAAAATAAATTGAGACATCAGTAGGTTAAATGTTTTTGAATATCCATATTGAATCAGGAGCCCAAAATAATGCTCCATACAGTTCATGATGGCCCCTTAAGATGCTCCATACAAAATACACCCCACATAATGCTCCATAAAGGTTAATAATGGCCCCATAAGATGCTCCATAGAATATGCCCCCATAAGATGCTCCATAGATTATGCCCCCATAAGATGCTCCATAGAATATGCTGCCCCATAAGATGCTCCATAGATTATGCCCCCATAAGATGCTCCATAGATTATGCCCCCATTAGATGTTCCATAGAATATGCCCCCATAAGATGCTCCATAGAATATGCCCCCATAAGATGCTCCATAGATTATGCCCCCATAAGATGCTCCATAGAATATGCTGCCCCATATGATGCTCCATAGATTATGCTCCATTGATTATGCCCCCATACGATGCTCCATAGATTATGCCCCATAAGATGCTCCATAGAATATGCCCCCATAAGATGCTCCATACATTATGCCCCCATAAGATGCTCCATACAGTATGCCCCCATAAGATGCTCCACAGCATATGCCCCCATAAGATGCTCCACAGAATATGCCCTCATAAGATGCTCCACAGAATATGCCCCCATAAGATGCTCCACAGAATAGGCCCCCATAAGGTGCTCCACAGAATAGGCCCACATAAGATGCTCCACAGACTATGCCCAAATACGATGCTCCACAGAATATGCCCCCATAAGATGCTCCACATAATATTCCCCCCATAAGATACTCCACAGACTATGCCCCCATAACATGCTCCACAGACTATGCCCCCATAAGATGCTCCACAGAATAGGCCCCCATAAGATGCTCCACAGAATAGGCCCCCATAAGATGCTCCACAGAATAGGCCCCCATAAGGTGCTCCACAGAATATGCCCCCATAAGATGCTCCACAGAATGATCCCCATATGCTGCTGCAAATAAAAAAAAAAATGACATACCTCTCCGTCGCTGCTGGCTCAGGATCTGGCACATGAGATATTCACCTGTCCACGTTCCCACACTGCTCACCACTGTCTGCCACGTCATCTCTCAGTGACGTTCAGGCAGCAGAGGGCACGGCATGCACTAATAACGTCACCGCACCCTCTGACCTGAACATCACAGACAGAGGACGCGACAGATGGTGGTGAGCAGCGTGTAAACGGGGACAGGTGAATATCGCTATACTTACCCCCTCCTGACGCGGTCTCTGTAGCCCCATTGTCCCATGATCTCTGACACCCCCGCCAACCCCCAGTATATGACTCGCATATAAGCCGAGAGGGGGACTTTCAGCTCCAAAAATGGTCTGAAAATCTCAGCTTATACGTGAGTAAATATGGTACTTATATTTAGATAAAAATAAATACTTAAAGGGATTGTCCACTACTAGGACACCCCTTATTGATCAAAATGTTTGGCCCTGAAAACATAATAAAGCTTATAATCAAGCTCCACAGTGTTGTTAGTCGCTTTCCCCGGGGCTCTCATGCGGTGTTGTGACATGTGACGCTGGTGCCCAGTCAGCTCTAGCGTCACTGTCTCCACCTTCGAATGTTTTTGAACATGAAGTGGAAGCCGGGCTACAGCTGATCCCCAACTTCCTCTTACTGCTTAAAATGTCTGAATGGCCGAACAGTGACGTTAGCTCTGATAACAACGCACAAGAGCCCCAGGGAGAGATTGCCGACACCCACGATTGTTAACCTGTTAAATGTCGCTGTCAACCTCTCACAGCAGCATTTAACGAGCGCATGTGTCTTTACTTTGGTCCATCGGCGCACCCGTGACATTATCGCAGGTTGCCGATGGATTGTCATGACAGCCGGTGGTGAGCTGATGACCCCCTTGACTGTCATTACTGAACTCCTTTCAAATTCATGGAACTCCTTTGAAAGAGCACTTTATTAGTTGCCACAATTCCACAAAAAATGCTGCAATGAGCGATCAAAAAGTCTCATCTATCCCAAAATAGTACTAAAAAAGTCGTCTCACCCCACAAAAAAATTCTCCAAAAAGTTTTTGTTGCAAACTTCAGATATTTTTCACCACTAAAATAATAAAAAAACTGGACATGTTTGGAATTGCTGTAATCGTATTAATGAGGAGAATCATATTGGATGGTCAATTTTCCTTCAAATTGTATACCATAAAAATAATTCCCAAAAAACAAAGTCAGAATTGTGTTTTTTCACAATTTCATTACATTTGGAATTTTTTTCCCGTTTTTGAGTACGCTGTGTGGTAAACAGGATGGTTTCATTCAAATTACAACTTGTCCCGCAAGAAACAAGCCCTCACATGTCTATGTGGACAGAAAAATAAAAGAGTTATGGCTCTGGGAAGAAAAAACAGATACAAAAAAGCGAAAAAGGGCTGCCTCTAGAGTTGAGCGAAACGGGTCGGTCAAATTCATAAGTCGCCGACTTTCGCTGAAGTCGGGTTTCATGAAACGAAACCCGACCATAGCATGAGGTAGGCCACGAGGTCTGCGACCAGAGCGCCAAAGTCGCATTTCAAATGATGTTTCCAGCGCCCTTTTTCAGCCAATGATGGAGGACACACACTGTGGGCAACGCGATGACATGGACAGCGGTCACCACCATCTTTGAGAAGGGTATGCAAGTGATTGGCTTGCTTTGTGTGGTATCACAGGGGCTATAAAAGGGCGTGCACGCCGACCGCCATCTTACTTCTGCCGATATTAGCATTAGGGAGAGGTTGCAGCTGCTGATTCTGAATAAGGGAGAGCATTAGGCAGGGAAGAAGAACAAAAAAACTGCTTCTGTTGTTAGCGATTTCCACTGTACAACAAAACAGTTAGTGTGCAGTGACAGGGGAGGCTATATTTTTTGTGCATCAGCTCTGTTGGTTATTAGGCTGCCTTATAAGGCTCCCTGATAGCTGCCTTGCTGTTTACACACTGCAGTGCAAACTGCTTTTTTAAAAGCAAAAATACTTTTCTTCCTCTTTTCTGCAAAGCTACCAAACGTTCATTTTTCCACAATTTTGTGTGCAGCAGTCCTGCTTATTAGGCTGCTTGCTGCCATACTTGGACTGAGAGCATCATTGTCAGCCCCCTAAAAGCTCTAGGGAGATTCAAATTCTCCCCAATAGTATATATACACCTTGTACTTTGTCATACACAAGCCAATTTCAGCCTGTTAAATTGAGGTGTAATCTATATTGGGCCTGAGATAATAGTTCAGCCTCCTAAAATCTCTAGGGAGATTCAAATTCTCCCCAATACTATATACACCTTGTACTTTGTCATACACCAGCCAATTTCAGCCTGTTAAACTGAGGTGTAATCTATAGTGGGCCTGAGATAATAGTTCAGCCTCCTAAAATCTCTAGGGAGCTTCCAATTCTCCCCAATACTATATACACCTTGTACTTGGTCATACACCAGCCAATTTCAGCCTGTTAAATTGAGGTGTAATCTATAGTGGGCCTGAGATAATAGTTCAGGCTCCTAAAATCTCTAGGGAGATTCAAATTCTCCACAATACTATATACACCTTGTACCTTGTTTTACAGTACCATATAGCTGGTGGTATTTTGGGTACATTTTCACAAAAATGAGGAAGTATGGTGGAAGTGGGCGGGGGTTGCCAGCTGGTACTGATGGTGGTGGGGGTGGTGGGGCATCTGCTGGTAGTGGCAAAAGCACAATAGCACCTAAGGCAGGAGGTGTTGAGCCTGCGTCATCGTCTGGCTCCACAAGGCCTCGAAGGCTCCCTTTTCTGGGAGTAGGTAAACTGCTTTTAAAGCCGGAGCTTCAGGAACAAGTTTTGGCTTACATTGTTGACACAGCCTCCAGCTCCATAGCCTCCTCTTCTGAAGTTTCAAAAATAAAAGCACTGAGTCATCAGTGGAGGCTCCTGGTCAGGAGCAACACCTTTCCTTGTGTCCTTCACTCCTACCAAAAGTGAAGGATGTGGCAGACCACACTACAGATTACACCATGGAGCTTTTTTCACATACCATGCCTGGGTTATCAAGTCAAATCGTGAATTCCCAAGTCCAAGTTGAATCTGACATGGAGTGCACTGATGCACAGCCACTGCTAGATTTTTCTGCTGGTACCTTCACTCAGAGCACTACATTCTCCTCGCAGTGTACTGAGCCAGAATCTGACCCTGATGTAACTCAGGTGCCCCTTCCCGCATACTATACCACCTTACACGGTGACACAGAGGAAGGTGCACATGAAAATGAAGAGGAGGTGATGGATGACCCAGTTGTTGACCCAGATTGGCATCCATTGGGGGAAGAGGGTGCCACTGCCAATAGCTCAGAAGAGGAGGAGGATCCTCAGCAGGCATTGACATCGTAACAGCTGTTATCTGGCAGGCCCGTAGCAGTCCAAAAACGGTTTACAAAAACCCAAAGAGTTGCAGGACAGCTTGGCCAGACGGTCAAATTAGCACAGCGTGCAAGGCCTCAAAATGTGTTCCATAGTAGGAAGAGTGCAGTGTGGCACTTTTTTTTAACAAAATCCTAATGATCAGGCAAAGGTTATCTGTAAGAAGTGCGCAAATACCTTTAGCCGAGGGAAAAATCTGAGAAATTTGAATACCAGTTGCATGCTTAGACATTTAACCACCATGCACTTGCAAGCATGGACAGACTACTAAATCTCATGTACCGCATGTGCACCTGCTCCGAATGAAGGTAGTCAGCAACGCTACATCACTTCCCCCACTGTAAGCCCACCGGTTAGCACACCACCAGCAGCAAATGTTGAGGTGTCGTCGCAAGGCCAAAGCAGTTAGGGAATCACAATGTTATTGCTACGAAAGACTGAATCTAGGCCATCAGCAAGACCACCAACACTTGACCATCACCAACCCTCTCTCAGTCCGCCATGTCCACCGCTAGTTCCACCATATGCAGCTCTCAAGTCCAGCTCACCCTACCAGAGACTCTCAGTAGGACAAGAAAGTACTCCTTCACTCATCCGTGTACACAGCGTTTGAGCGCCCACATTGCCAAACTAATCTCGTTAGAGATGATGCCCTACCGGTTGAAGGCGAAGCTTTCCACGAGCTCATGGCCTGCGCAGTACCACGCTATGACCTACCCAGTTGGCACTTCTTTTCTCGAAAAGCCATCCAAGCCCTCCACCTGCACATGAAATAGCGCATTGTCCATGCACTCAAGCAATCAGTGAGTGGAAAGGCGCACCTCACAACAGATGCATGGTCCAGTAGGCATGGCCAGGGCGTTTATGTGTCCATCACTGTGCACTGGGTAAATGTGGTGCATGCAGGGTCCACAGCAGACAGCGGCGGTGGGACAGTGCTGCCTAGCAAACGGTATAGGAAACAGTTGGCTGTAGGCGTTCGACCCTCCTCCTCCTCCAGAAGCGAAAGCTCGTCCACAGAGCACAGTCGCACGAGCACTCCATCTGCAGCTGCCAGTGTTGCACATGAGAACAGCTAGTGGTAAGCGTCAGCAGGCTGTGTTGAAGATGATGTGTTTGGGCGACAACAGATACACCGCGGAGGTACTGGCCGACTACTTGCAGCGACAAACTGAGTCATGGCTGGGCAGTGTACATCTTGAGGCAGGCAAGGTAGTTAGTGATAACGGACGGAATTTTGTGGCAGCCATAGCCCTTTCAAATCTGAGACACATACCTTGCCTGGCTCACACCTTGAACCTGGTGGTGCAGTGCTTCCTCAATAATTATCTAGAGTTAACAGCCCTGCTCCATAAGGTGCGAAGACTGTGCTCGCACATCCGCCGGTTGCCCGTACACTCCAGTCATATGCAGAAGCAGCAGAGATTGCTCCACCTTCCCAAGCACCGCCTAATTATCGACGTTGCAACAAGGTGGAACGCCATCCTGCACATTGTTCAGAGGCTGTGCAAACAGAGGCAGGCTGTACTACATTTGTGGGAGGATACACGGGCAGGCAGTTTGAGGGCAGACATGGAGTTGTCTGGTGTGCAGTGGTCGAAGCTGAAAGATCTCTGTAAAGTCCTTCAGTGTTTTGAGGAATGCACACGGCTGGTAAGCGCAGACGACACCATCAAAAGCATGAGCATCCCACTTATGCATCTGCTCATTCAAACTTTGACGCACATTAAGGAGCAGGAAGAGGAGGAGGGAAGCCTTGATGACAGTCAGCCATTGTCTGCTCAGGGAACTCTCCTGGACGAGGAGGAGGAAGAGGAGGAGGAGGGGGATGATGGGGATGATTATTTAGGGGAGGAGGATGCTTCTCAGAGGGCAAGAGAAAATGTTGGCGTGGCAAGGTCAGGTACAGGGTTTGTGCGTGACTGGAGGGATGTTGATTTGCCACAAAGTGCTCCTCCACCCAGCACTCGCAGTGCATCATTTACACCTGGAATATTGGCCCACATGTCTGATTATGCCTTGCAGATCCTAACAAGGGACCCCACATTGCCAAAATGATGAACGATGATGACTACTGGTTGGCCAGCATCCTGGATCCACGCTATAAAGGCAAATTCCAAAACATCATGCCACAGGAGAGCCTAGAGCTAATATTGGCTAACAAACAAGCAACTCTGGTAAACCGTATGTTTGAGGCATTCCCAGCACACAGCGGCGGTGATGGTTCTCCCACGAGCCGTAGGGGGCAACATGGAAGAGGTGTTCGTGGTGCACATAGTTGAAGTGGCATTGGACACAGGTTTCATGACCATGTTGTGGACTGATTCTTCAAGTACCGCTCACACGACTGGTAATACTGCATTGATTGAAAGTGACAGGAGACAGCAGTTGTCAAATATGGTTACCAACTACTTCTCTTCCCATATCGATATTCTCCCTCACAGGTCATTTCCCTTTGACTATTGGGCCTGTAAACTGGATGCCTGGCCTGAATTTGCACAATATGCCACACAGGATCTCGCTTGCCCTGCTGCTAGTGTGCTATCCGAAAGAGTCTTCAGTGCTGCTGGATCAATCCTGACAGAAAAAAGGACCCGTCTGTTGACCCAAATGTTGATTATCTAACCTTCATTAAAATGAACCATGCATGGGTTTCAAAGGATTTTGTCCAACCTTCCCCTGCTGACACGTAGGTTGCCAGAAAAATGGCTCGCTTTTGTCCTCCTCTTCCGTGGACTTTTCCAATTCCTCCATTTTCAGCTGCTGAATGTCCAACATCAACATATGCCATTTTATCAACCTCCCTAACTGGGCTGCCCCCCCCCAGGGCCGGGGTCACCACCTGGTGCACGCACCCGTGCGAGTGCCGTTGCCCTGGACAGGTGGGTGGGCCCACTCTTGGGCGATGGCACTGGCACAGAGTCCCTCATAGTACAATCAAGTGTCTCTGACGGTGGGGGTGCACACCCCCCGTCAGACACACTGGCGTACTATGAGGGGCCCTGTGCCAGTATCGCCGCCCACAAGTGGGCCCCCCCTGCTTGCTCAGGGCCCCAGAACTTACAATACTTACCTCTCCCTGCTCCACCGCTGTGTAGTCTGGGCTGTTAAATCCTTCACTGCCAATGCAAATTTGGTGAACTGATAGATGATGGTTAAGACGTAGCTATGCCCTGTCCTGCTGGGCTCTATCTTCAGATTATCAATGGTTTCCATTTGTTATGAACTGTTTTCGCTGTCTCCACAGACAAAGTAAATGAGGGTCAGCATCGCCTCTGAGAATTCTCCTGGGAGTTTTTCCCGTGATTAGTAATTCCAAAATTTCTACAATCATTCGACTTTCCGTCTGTACTTGTATCCATCTCGTTTTGTCTTGCGGAGAGTTTGGACTGTCTTACTGAGACTGAAATATATATGAAGATTGAAAAATACCCCATCAGTGTAAACTTGTGTATGCTTCGAATACATTACCCTTTTTCTACTTTTTAGATTCTTGTCTAATCCATACTGAGGATGTGAGTGTCTTTGTCGGACTACGGAAATATACACGGAGATTTTTAATGTTTAAATTATGCTATATATACCTGGTATCCAGTGATACTGCACCCTTTCTCAACTTTCTAGAATCTTATCAAATCCATATTGGGCCTGAGACCGTCTGAGTCTGCTTCCTGATATATAGACATAGATTTTTAATGTGTAAACTATGCTACATATATACCTGTTATCCGGTGATACTGTACCCTTTCTCAACTTTCTACAATCTTATCGAATCCATACTGGGCCTGAGATAATCTGAGTCTGCCTCCTGATTAGAGATGAGCGGTGTTCGAGTTGACCTGTTCGCCAAGTTCAAATTTGAGCTGTTTGGGACAGTGTTCGAGCCGTTCGTCGAACTCTAACACTTTGTGTAAAATTCGGCTGTTCGAGGTTCTGTTCGAGAATGGTTCGTTCACCAAAAGCGTAACTGCATTTTCACATTAATAATGGTTTTAAATGTTTATAGACAGTTTCATAGCATAGTAGCGGTGTCTGGTAGCCAGCGGTGTAGTGCACCTGTCAAGGAGCTACATCGTGTGTGTTTCTAATAATTTTTTACCGCATCTTGTCCAGAAAATCCTTTTGGGCCTTGTAGCACTGTCTGCTACTTAGCAGAGGAGCCCGCCCGTGAACCTAGCTATGCCGTCTGTTTATGAAAGAACCAGTTTTTGACTGCATTTAGCCCAGTTAATACTTTGGGCCTAGTAACTATGTCTGCTACTCAGCAGAGGAGCCCACCCATGAACCAAGCTGTGCCGCCTGTTTATGTAAGAACCATTTTTTAACTCCATTTAGCCCAGTCAATACTTTGGGCCTAGTACCTGTGTCTACTGCTCAGCAGAGGAGCCCACCCATGAAGCTAGCTATGCCGCCTGTTTATGTAAGCACTGTCTGCTACTCAGCAGAGTTGCCCACCCGTGAACCAAGCTATGCCGCCTGTTTATGTAAGAACTGTGTGCTACTCAGCAGAGAAACCCAGCTGTTAAGCAAGCTACAGCACCTGTGGTTAGGACAATTAATTTTTTCACATTCTTTCTGGAATGCCGGTTAGGCCTAATTCCGGTTGACCTGCACTTACTGGGAAATCCTCGTTCGTGGGGAAGAATTGGAATCCCAGATCCCCATCACTAACGGGGTTCAGAGGGTTATCCGCACCTGTAAGCGACACACGCTGGTCCTTTCAGTGTAGCGCGCATGCAGCCTCGGACATGTAAGGGCATGACAGACCTGTTATTGCTCGATCTCGCGTGCCAGAGTCTCACGTGTCCCTCTAGTAAGCTGGATGTGGACCGCGGGGTCATGCCGGAGTCTCGTTCGTAAACGGAATTAAGCTGACAAATCGCTGGCACAACTAAAAACGGCCATGCACCACCACCCACAGAATCGACAAAGCTTGCAATCTGTCCATCTTTTCCGTGGCTGGCATGGTTGAGGTTGCCCGTGTGGAGTCCAATTAAGCCACAGGCTCTACTCCTGGTGGTGCCCTTCTGGACATTCCTTTAAGGTTCAGCTTTGCAACCATACTGCCCCCAGAAACCAAACACTTTGCCTTCATGGACGCTGTTCAGAGGGTCGTGGGAATAACGCCGCATAATCGGCAGTTTGCATAATTTATGGTGAGAAGTCCAACGGTATATGATCGTCGTCGATTTTAGAATTTTAGATTTTTTTTATTTTAGATTTTTAGTCCTGCATTTCTTGACTTTATAAGGGCATGACATGCCTATATCTGTGTCTCCCCCTCCTCCTTTTACTCCTCCACCTCTTTTCTATATGTAGTTGCCCTTTTCCATATGTTATTTTTGTCTTCTGAGCATTTTGTCTGCTTTGGGACACCTTTTAAGGTGTTTTGTAATTGTTTTCTATGTGTTTGTATGTGTTTGTGTTTGCCTGCCATTATTTTAAATGGGGCTCGACGGTGTTCGTCGAACGTTCGACGAACATTCGACGAACTTGCCTCCTGTTCGATGAACCGAACCGAACTCGAACACTAGTGGGGTGGCTCAACACTACTCCTGATATATAGACGTACATTTTTAATGTTTAAACTATGCTATATATACCGGGTATCTGATGATACTGTACCCTTTCTGCCAGGAAGTCCTCCTCCACCCACCACTCTAAGTGTATCATTGACACCTTGAACATTGGCCCACATGTGTGATTATTTCTTGTGGATCTTCTTTTTATATTGTGGTGTGATCCATCCTGAGCATGTGAGAGACTGTGGGTTACTCATGCAATTTATATGTAGATTTAAAAATTACCCCAACACTGTATACAGCTCTACGCTTGTGATACATTACCCATTTACTGCTTTTTAAATTCTGGTCTAATCCAAACTGACCAAGTGAGAGTCTGTTTCTGACTGTGGAAATAAATACTGAGATTGACAATGACCCCTACACTGTGTACAGCTGTACGCTTCAGATCCATTACCGTTTTATGGCTTTTTATATTGTGTTGTAGTCCATACTGAGCCTGAGAACGTCTTTGTCTGCCTCCTGAAATATATACGCAGATATAGAATGTTTAAACTATACTATATATACCTGGTATCTGATGATACTGTACCCTTTTTCTACTTTTTATATTCTTGTCTAATCCATACTGAGAGTGTGAGCGTCTGTGTGACTCATGAAATATAGATGGAGATTGACAATTATCCTTTGACTCTATAGAGCTGTACGCTTCTGATACAGTACCATATATCTAATGTTATTTTGGGTACATTTTCTCCAAAATTTGGAAGTATGGTGGAAAAGGCCGCGGACGTGGGCGTGGGGGGGCCAGCTGGTACTGATGGTGGTGGTGCATCTGCTGGCAGTGGCAAAAGCACAATAGCAGCTAAGGCAGGAGGTGTTGAGCCTGCATCATGGTCTGGCTCCAGAACGCCTGGAAGGCTACCTTTTATGGGAGTAGGTTAACCGCTTTTAAAGTCGGAGCATCAGGAACTGGTTTTGGCTTACAGTGCCGAAACAGACTCCAGCAAATATGCCCTCCTCTTCTGAAGTTTCAAAAAATGCAAGCACTAAGTCGTCAAGTGCTGGCTCCTGGTCAGGATGAACCCCTTTCCTTGTGTCCTTCACCCCCACCAAAAGTGAATGATGCAGCAGGCTACATTTCACATTAGTCCATGTAGCTCTTTCCCACATACCATGCCTGGGTTATCAAGTCAAACTCTGAATTCCCCAGTCCAAGATGAAGCTGACATCGAGTGTGGGTGGCCAGCCAGGGCAATGGGATTAATCGGTACCGGGCTGGAATCTCAGAGGGATGTGTCACGGTGTTGGTGACCCGGTCCGTGGGCATGGGCGTCCATGCAAAGGGGTGAATAACATTTATAGGTGAATGATACGTGACGCCACCTGTGGTTTCTGATCAGATTGACCAGCGCTGCAGTGTTGCTTCTCTGGGACAGATGTTGTGGTGCAGCTAAGATGTAGAAGCCCTGCACAGGTAGGGCCATAGATGCAGGGCAGATGAAAGAGTTGGTAGATGGTGTGCAGTGCAGGATGTAGCAGAGCCGTGCACCAGGCGCAGGAGAAAGATGACAGACACAGTCGTGCAGTTCCTTTACCTGTACTTGGTAAGTGCCGTACAGGACCCAGAGTACAGATGGAGAAGGAGTTGGTCAGCCTGGAAGCAAATTAGGAATGCTCTCTCTGCAGATAGGTAGTGTGGCCTCCATTTTAGCGCTTATCTGAGGTACTCGCAGTACTGAGTTCACTGAAGTTCCCCCTGTTGACTCTTTTTTGAAACTTTCTCGTATGGCAGGCAGCCGTAGCCTTTTCCTTCTGGCTCACACAAGTCGCTACTGGGGCCTCCGAGCCTTAGTTGGAAACAGAGCATTTACAGCTGCTACTTCCTCCGGTTTCTGCTGCAGGACCATCAGTGTCCCTACAAACTCGGAGACCGGAATCCGGACCATGCGCTCCAGCTAGGAGTGAGCCTTAACTCTGATCATCCTCCAGCTCCCCTTCTCACATCCACACACTTCCCTTTCCCTTCACAGACTGCCCTAACTTCCCTCCTCCCGACCACAGAGAGCAGCTCCTCAGCAGTCAGGTTCAGAGGTCTCCCTGCTGGCCTGGAGTGGGAACTGTGTTGTGTGTTGGTTTAAATGCTAGAGAGATCCTTCATTGCTCCCAAGCATGACATCACACTCCCTAGGTGAAAGGTAATGCCACTGTGGCGACCGTACTCCTGGGGGCGCTACAGGTGCACTAATGCCCAGCAACTGCTAGATGATTCTGCTGGTACATTGCCCCAGACCACTACATTCCCCTCGCACTCTACACAGCCAGAATCTGACCCTGATGAAACTCAGGTTCCCCTTCCCGCACACTATACCACCTTACACGGTGACAAAGAGGAAGATGCAGATGAAAGTGCAGGTTCCTTGAGCAGGTGTGGGGGGATACTCATGGGCGACGGCACTGGCAAATTTCCCCTCATAGTACGCAAAAGTGTCTCTGCCGGTGGGAGAGCCCTCCACCCGCCGTCAGACACACCGCTGTACTATGAGGGGCCCTGTGCCAGTGCCATCGCGAACGAGTGGGTCCCCCCTGCTTGCTCAGGATCACAGCACTTGCAAAGTTGAAATACTTACCTCTCCCTGCTCCACTGCCATGACGTCTTCCGCGTTTCCTGACAGTGACATTCTGGTCAGAGAGTGCGATGACATCATGTCTGTACGCCCTCTGCCTAAACAGTCCAAGTGCAGAGAGATGGAAGATGGGGACAACGAGGAGTCCAGAGTACAGGGATTCCCTAGCGAGGAGACTTATTTAATTGTTTTTAAAGGTTGGGAGCAATTTTTGGGGAACGCTATGCTCTGGGGAATGATATATGGGGCCCACCATACACTGGAGCTTTCCAAAGGTGGACATCAGACACTGGAGCAGCATTTACAGGGCCCATTATACACTGGAGCATTAGAAATGAGGCCCATTATATATGGAGCATTATTTGGGCCCATAAGACAATGGAGCTTCATCCATGGGGACTAACATATACTGTAGCATTATGTGGAGCTCATCATATACTGTATCGAACATTATATGGGACCAATGATTCTGTGTGGAGAAATATATGGGCCTCATTACTCTGTATGGCGCACTATGCGGTGGCCATAACACTGTATGGAGTAATATACTGTCCGTTTTTGGAGCTATTGGAGAATTTAAAATGGGTATCAGTCATGTGAAGTATTTTTCATTGTACTATAGTGCTATTTCTCTGCCGTATCAGAGGATCATGAATTGTGGCATGTGTTAAAGGAGCCCATTGACACTCTTTGGCCCTGGGCCCACGAAAATCTGGAGCCAGCAGTACCCCCCCACAACTTTAGCCAAATAACCCCCAGTTTTCAATGCATAACTATTATTATAAAGTAAATTAAGGTTGACAAGCTTAAGTAATAAGAATTGATGTTTTTTGTCATTAAAATGGGCACTGTAGGTGTGTTTCCTGTCCTCCACTCACTGCTGACTTTTCTTCCCCATTGACTTGCATTGGGTTTTGTGTTTCTGTTGGCCTTCGACTTTTCACAATAATCGGCCGATTTCGTTCGACCCGACTTTTGCGATTGTCAGGTCTCATGAAACCCGACTCGACCCGAAAAAAGGCAAAGTCGCTCATCTCTAGCTGCCGCTTTAAGGGGTTAAATTACTCTTCAAACTTACTAGAAATAATATTATTTTAACCTTTGACCAACATACGCTATACATGTATGACACACGTCAGTAGTTGTTGTATAGATTGGGCTCATGGGGTGAGCTTTCCCCATACCTGGCAGATCATTACTGTGTGTGTTTCTGCCAGCACCTGCCTCAAACAGCTGCAGGTAGAGCGCTTCACCCACGACTGTTAACGCGTTAAACCTTTTAACCTGCGGCTGTTAAACTCTGACAGTGGCATTAACAATGAGTCAGCAAAGGGGGCCATTATTTTATGCATCCATCGGCGCCCCCATAACATGAATGCGGAATGACTTTGGGTTGCAGTGACAGTCAGGGTTCTGTTGAAGACTTCAATGCCTGCCATTGTGGAGGTCCCTTGAAACTCAACCTATGGCTAGACTTCAAAAGAGTCCATAATTTTTAATACATGCAGCAATACTGTGGTATTGCTGTGTACAGTACAAGCGATCAAAGAATTGCAGGTTTAAGCCACCTAATAGGACTAACAAATACAGTAAAAAGTTTCACAAAAAATTTTGTTAAAAAAATAAATAAAATTTCAAATCACCTCAATTTCCACCATTAAAAAAATTGAAAAAATAAAAAATATACGTATGAAGTATCGCCATAGCCTAGAAAATTCTGGTCTATCAAAATATGAAAACAACAACAACAGATCAGTATAAACCATAAACAGAAAAAAAAATTGAAAACAGGAAAACTGCATATTTTGGTCACTGTAATACTGCAAAAAATGTTATAAAAGTGATCAAAATCTCATATCTATTCCATAATGATATCAATAAAATATTGGCTCACACCGTTCCATCAATCAAAAAATTAAACATTACGAATCTAGAAAAGTTAAGACACAATAAAAGAAAAAAAAAAAATGTTTCCACTAAAATGATTAAAAAAACCTGTGTGGTATCTTGTTAATCATACCGAGGAGGAGAACCGCATTTCCAAGGCCAATTTTTTTGCCATACAATTTATCCCATAAAACAATGTCAGAATTGCAAATTTTTTTTTTTGCAATTTTACCACATTTGGAATTTGTTTTCCTATTTTTCAGTACACTATGTGGTAAAATGAATGATGTTATTCAAAACTGCAACTCGTTACGCAAAATATAACCCCTTATATGTTAATGTGGACAGAGAATTAAAAAAGTTTGAGCTCTTGGAAGAAGGGGAGGAAAAAATGAAAACATGAAATTTGATAATGTCACCAAGGGGTGCAGGTTGTTCATCTTTAGATACATGACTCCTTAGAATTTACTGGGACGTCTAAAGTCTGTACTACAGCCTTTTTGGACAAATGATTAATCTAATCTACCGTAAATTTGTTAAGCTTTTTTGTGTTTTTGAACTTGCATTTTGCTTAGATATCAAAATAATAAATAAATAATATAGTATCGATTAAATAGGAATTGAGAGTTGACAGTTGCCCATATACTCATACATGAGATTATTGGCCAATCCAGTAAAAATTATTAGAGGAAGATTAGGGTATCTCTCACTGCCGGAGTTTGGGGCTAGATACATGAAGAAAAGCACCAGAGCTAAAGTTGTAATTAGATAGAACATTTTTGTTGGGATATTCTACAGTTTTGACTGGAGCTATCATCCTTTCTAAAATCTTTGGAACTGATTTATAAAAAAATGAAGTCAGAGGTAGTAAGATTTGCGGACCGCTTAGTCTTTAGACTTATGTGTAACAATTTGATATCTACTTCATTTATGAGCTCTAGTAAATTTCTGCTATAATTTACACCACTTTCTGGAGTTTACCTGTTAGGAAATAACTGTTCACTTCCCTGTTAGCTAACTAACATCCAATTTTTTAAAAGAAATTCACTACTTTTACATAATTTTACAGTATAAGTACAAGATATAATTCAGAATTTGCCAGAAATCTACAACGTATATTTTATAAAATGCAATAAATGAGGAATACGGTGGTTCAAAGTTCGCACTGCCCAAGGTTCCAAAAATGCAATCAATCCCGGATGTGAAGCATGAACATGGTTTAAGGTTTCCAAACTTCTTCATCAGGATGAAACCATGATGATAAGATACAACTCAAAAAGTGCAGGAATATATGGACAGTGCATTGTGTGTGATCACATTTTTTGTACCCTTGGGCAGCGCGGACTTTGAATCATCGTGTTCCTCATTAATTGCATTGTATCTCCTTGTTGGCCCTGCGGCAGCATTTTACGTGCTTCTATCAGGTGAGGGTACATATAATATCTTATACCACTTGGCTATCAGATAAGACCCTATTTGCATTTTTTGCCTCTCCAGATTTACCGTTTATATATTTCATAGAAGCACTGTTTGCTGTTGTAGGCTTTAAAAGTGGCACATGCTGGGATATCTCTGTCTGAGCAAGAGGCATCTGTGGCGTCACCTTTCACATCTCAAACAACAAATATTCAATGCGTTCCTGAGCTGATTAAGTAAGTTTCTCATTGTTCATATATTATTCATCTGTATTCTTTGAATTACTATTGGTTTGCTGTGCTTTAGCCATGATAAATATTCTGAAGGTGTGTATAAAATCCACAATTATAGTTTACATGCATTCATTTTGTCAACCATGATGCTTCTGGCAGAAAGATGAGATGTCACAGCTTTGCCCAATCTTTTATAATGAGATCATTAAATAGTTTTCGTATCTTATTTAAAGCTCTGCCTGAAATCAAATCATGAGTAATGAATTGATAACTCTGTGGCATCAAGATAATGATGGAACCCTAGGAATATCTGGTAATTCTACCATTGTTGGCATTTAGGCAAATGTCTAGCTTTGATAACCTAATCTAGATTACCCTTTTGGACTATGTAAGTGATCTCTAAAGCCACCATACACATTATACTAATATTGGACGAACCAGTCAGTATCGACAAGTTCGCACACACTGAATGAGGACCTCAGACAATTTATTTTAAAGGGAAACATAGATCCTGCATGTGATTTCGGACTGCCGATCGTACTGTCTCCCGGAGACAAATCTGGCTCTACTATATAGGACGATGTGAGTAAACGGTCAGAGGAGCGCCAGGAATAAGAGAAAGAGCAGTAGTTTCTTTAGCTCACAAAGAAACAAACTACTGCTCTCTTCTCTTATTACTGGTGCTCCTCTGATCATTTACTCACGTCGTCCTAGCTTATCATCCTCCATTGGAGGTCTACGGCTGGAGCTGCATTGGTCTACTAATTCAAAACATTTTGTTACCGCTTCCCTGCACTCCCCAGTGACCATTATAATTCTGTACTTCTACTATATAGAACACAGGAATGCTCAGTTGAACAAGCACTCCTGTGCTTAGGAGAGCCAGCCGAGATGGATGTCAGCCAAATGATTGATAAGTCATTTGGCCACCAGAGCGTGAACATATAATCCCTATAAAAACAACTTTTAATTCAAACAAAATGTAAAACCACCAGTTCCCAGTGAAGAAATGGCAAATGCCACAATATATAAGACCTAAACTAGGATGCTGCAAGGCCCTACAATAAACTCATCTGATACCTTCCTATCTGTGGAGGTTGGCACCCTAAGGATCCCGATTTTTTTTGGCGCCCCCACTCAGCGAGGACTATCCCTTGCTGCCCTGTCGGTCCCTGATATCACAGGTATGAAAACAATGACCGATAGTATAGAGATGAATAGTAAAAGTGCCCTAGAGCTATTGCAAAAAATCCCAGACAAATAAACAAAAAGTTACCACATCATAACATCAAGGTCCACCATAATGCAAAACCATGCCCTAACAATGAGGCATATAAGAGAGATAAGAAAGTGGCCACTTATCATTTGTGGAGTCACCTCAACGCGTTTCCCCGCACCAGCAGTTCATCAGGAGGCATAACAGATGTAAAAAAGTGTCCATCATGGCAGATATCAGGATGAGATGGCCAACAGCCAACTAATGTGTATGGTGGCCTCAAAGGGAATCTATCACCACATTTTACCTATCTAATCTATTATTATGATCATACAGGTTATAGAATGCTGAAAAAAGTCCTACATGTA